>NC_035438.2:147791186-148132436 GCF_002127325.2 Helianthus annuus
TGTCGCATGATCCACATAGCTTGTACTAGTTATGTATGAATCAAGGTATACATGAATTTGAAAATAAGAATGTGTACATAGAAGAATGTCGTATGTAAGCATGTTTATGTTTAAGCATGTATGGGACCCACGTAAGCGAATCCCTCGGATTACGCTCGCGTATAGGTACGAATGTACGAATCATGAGTAAGGATGAAAGTATGAGCATAAGTTTAAGTATGAATACGCATGTATGTATGAGCATAAACATAAAACATGTAAGTAGTATGTGTACAAGCAGAAGCGTAAAACGTATAAGTAGTATGTGTATGAGTACAAGCATAAAACGTATGAACATAGGTGTAGGTATGAAAAATAAATATTGCGTATATGGTGTACGTTGAGACATTGCGGAGAAAAAAAACAGGTTAAGTATGTAGATACGAACGATATAAATGATGTTATCGCGAGATATCGACTAAAATGTGTATGATGATGTGCATGTATAGTTGTTTAAACAAAACGTTGAGTTTGCCGAATCAAAATTAGATTGAGCTTGGTTTGAAAGGTAGAATATAGTTTGTATATGTAAAGGAACATAAAGTACTCATTGGTCATGCTTAACGTATTTTGTAATGATTGAAATGCTACTTTTGTTTAAAAAAAAAGGAGTTCACGTATGTTGAAAATTGTCGGTCCCCATGAAGTCTTCTAGCCCACGTGTTTTGAAATTTGGATGACGAGTTAAGCGTTGTAGAGAAGGTTTTTTTTTTTTTTTTTTTTTTTTTTTTTTTTTAAATAACGGGTTTGTTTCATTTGCATCAAAACATGAAAATTTTGGACTTTGAAAGTTCTTGTGAAAACGTCGACCCTTAGAAAAGAAAAGAAATTTAGTAAAAGAACTTAGTGATTGTTTAAAAATAATTTTAACAAAGGATTTATTGATGTTGGAAAGAGTATTTGGTAAACGGTCATATAACATCTATGAGGTCTTATAAGTAATTGAGAAAGGTTAGTTTGATTTCGATTAAGAGTGGAAGTCTCTAGTATGATGATATAATGTGAACGTGTTTCAGTTAATAAATCAGATGTGAAGTTCATGGGCAAGAGATTCATTAGACCGATTAAATTGATAGGTAGCATTTCGTAAGGTTTGGAAATTCATGTAGTAAAACGGTAAAGACATGATTAAGAATCTTGTGTATATGATTTGAGTGAAAATGGGTGGTAGAATAAGAAGTACGTTTGATAAACAATGTATTTTGAAATCGGTATAAGTAGGTATTTTGAATAATGATAAATGATTTAGGTATAAAACATGATCGGGTTTGCATAATAAAATATTTTGAAAGAGAAGTTTTGGGTAACGGTCACCTAAGTAAGGGAATCACCCCTAACTCGTTGGTGAGGTCGTTTTAAGGGAAGAGGGGTGGAGTCAATCGTCAAGGTAAGGAAGTCACTCCAATCTCGATGATACCTCTCCACTAGTTGTTACAAGGAATATGAATTTAAATTATATGAAAATCATGCATATATAAATGTATCGAAAAGGTTCGATATGTTGTGCGTGTGAAAAGAGAAATCAAAGGTAAACTCGAGGTTGAAAGATTGCATCGTATAAAATGAACAATAGAAACACATGTTTGACCAAAGTTTGGAGTGTTCCAAACGGAACTTTGACTAACCAAAGTGGTCGAAAAGTCTTTTGAATTTGAGGAGCATGCTTTGGCCTAATAGGTAAAATACTCTCGCCGACAAGTCGGTTAACGGTATTTACCCTTCCGGTTACTACATGTCCCAAATCAATCGAAGTTTCGAGACTTGGCGGGATTTATGAAAAAAATCAAGGAGTGGAACTAGTCGACAAGGTGCGGGTTTCACCCCTATCTTGACGATTTCGTATCCTAAGTGTGGTTGGTACTCGTCGGGTCAAAATTTAAATTTCGACATGTTGACGAGGGTCCACTAGAATTTGAAATTTGAGATTTGCCATTTAGATGTGGATTTCACTCCTAGCTCAATGGCGAATATTACACATGAGTAACATACATGTTTAAAAGAGCATAAATAAGTAACAAATAAAGTATCATGTAGTAGTCCAAGCAAAGCATACGAATAAGGTTCTAAAACTATAGACTAGGCTAAAGCATTCCTACTTTTCCTAATTCCCTATAGTTATGGCTCTGATACCAATCTGTCACACCCCAACCAATGGCGGAAACATCGGGATGAGACGAAGTGTGAAGATTGCTAGAGACATCATAACGCTATTTGTGACAATATTTAGAAAATCCAAATTTCATTTCATTTCATAACTTCAAATAGTCAACATTACAAGAAATTCAAATACGACAAGTTTAACATAACAACATGATAACATAACAAAATTTTGATACAACATTTTAAACCCTAACGTCTATATGTGTATCTAGGCATCAACGCTACTTCATTTCATAGCATCATCGTCCTCAACCTGTAACATGTTTAAAATAAAGTTCAATGCAAAAGCAAAGGCGAGTATACAAGTTTGATACGTACATAGCAAAAGATAAGTTTGAACAATTCCTCATAGCAAGCATGTGATTCAAGATAAACATTTAAACATGGCATGTGTCTAACATATCAAACCAAGAAAACGCAATATGCTCAAGACATAACCTCAAGTTTACGGGCGGGTCGTTAATCCTATAGCGCTACATATGTCAAGGTTTGGCTCGTACGAAGTTAATGATAAGTTCAACACATAAGAATAACCCAAGTTTAACGTATCAAGTCATCACGTATACAAGCATGTTATAGGAACGTTCATGTGTTTAACAAAGTGTTCATGTGTAAGTTAATAGGTAAACATGTTACACCCCAAAAGTGGTAAAAGTAAAAAGGGGGAAATACGAGTATACTCACAAAGTTTGCATATGTTTTCCGATTATCCAGTTGTTGACGAGTAGAGATTTAGAGTCCGAATGTATAAGGGTTAAGGTTCAAGTATGTTTAGAGTCGAGATTCGGTGTTTAAAACAACATAAAAATAAGATATGAGAATAACATGGAAAATAATCATTTAGTACATATGATGCTTGTTCTTGACACTAGGAAACTCGAAGGAGTTTAGATGTTTTCATGGAACAAGGTTCCATTAGAATCGTGACAAGTTATCATAGTCTAGGATGATTTAATCTAGTACCCCGACATATGAACACTAGTTCATCATCAAAGATTCGATTATTCGAATAATATATTTAGGTTATATAATATATGTCCAATAGTTCAAGCATGAGGTAGAAGATTAAAATCTTCATTTTGGTACCTCTAAATGTCATAGAAGTCATGTAGGAGGTAGGAAGATCAAGTCTTCCATTTAGGCACCTCTATGTGTTCACCACTACACTTGATGTAAAAAAAACAACCAAGGAGGGTCATGAACATACAATAAAGAATAGGAAATATACACACTAACTAAGAGAAATCATCAAATCATGTGAGGATTGTATGTTTGGACAACCCAAGTTGTTCCATAATCACTCATGTATCAAAGACAATGTTTGACATGACTTGTGGGTTAAAAACCCTAAACAAAACACCAAGTTTATGAGGTTTAATCCTCTGATTTTAAATGTCTCAACCTTGTTTTTAAGCTTAACCAACCATGGGATAAGTTGTAAGCATTAGGACATAGGTATGAGATGTGTTAGACACAAGTTGCATAGGTTTAAACAAGTTTTTGATGAACATAAAAACAAACAGAAAGTTTATGGACTATTTCGGGGCATTTCCAGGTCTGATTTCTCCAAGGAGAAGTCTAGGAATCGAACCCCATGATTATACAAGCAAGTAGGAAAAAGAATCGAGTGAATCGGATAAGAATTGAGTGAGTTATGCCCATTTTCGTGAAGGGGTGTCAATCTACTCGAACCCTTACTTTCAGCTACGGTTTGGTGGATGTTTTGTGAGTTTTTAGGGTTGCAAAAGTGGTATGGAGGCTGGTTATAAGTGGTATTTATAGGGGGAAGGATTAGGGTTTCAATGGGTTGGGCTTTGGAAGTGTTTAGAAGGGGTTACACCTTGAAACTAGCCCACAAAACCCAACTATATGGGGCTGAATTTGGCTGAATTTGGGCTGCCATATTTCTTTATTTTTTTATTTTTTTAAAACATTATAATGAGTAATTTTGTTAGTTAAGTTGTGTAATAATATGCAACAATGTTTCCCCTAACTTGTAACAAGGTGAAATATGAAATAAAACATGATTTAACTAGGTAAAAAGTGTAACGTACAAGTTTTATTTACGAAGCAAGTTCCGTATTTTACAACGATTACAATGAAAGAATGGTTATAAGAACACAAGATTTCCAAAGTTAGAATTTCACGTAAGGTTTCTAAATGTAGGAAGTTTGAAAACGCAGGGCGTTACAATACCAGAATCATTGCCTGACTGTGGCTTGTCTGACTTTGATGAGCCAGATTCATCGCCTGAAGGTGGCTTGTCTGACTTCGGCATGTCAGATTCATCGCCGACCTTTTCCTTCTTTTTCTCCTCTTTTGTCCCCAGATTTGTATCTGATGAATTCTTTTTGCTTGTCTTAACAGCTGAGGGAGTAGATTCATCAGAACTTTTATTCGATCTGTCGGGCGAACCTGAGGACAAAATCTTTTCGAGATATTCTCTCGCTTTCTTTCTCTTTTTCCTCAGTCGATCTTTCTGCCCCTGAGAAAGCTTCACTTTTGTTTCTTGAACTTTAGGTTCTTTGACCTTCTGTTCTCTGACGTTTTGGCCCGAAGCTTTCAATTCTATGGGCTTGACAACGACTGGTATCTTCTTTGCCATTTTCTGAGAATTGGCCCTCAATCTTTCATGCGATCTCCTTGGGCAATCTCGGGCAATGTGACCTTTGATGTTGCAGTTAAAGCACCTCCTGGTCTCATAACTCCAGTATTGGCAGTTAACAGCAATGTGTCCGTGATATCCGCAGCTGTAACACACTCTGTTATCGTACCGTATACCACCTTCACACCAAACGCTCAGATCATAGCATTGTCTGGCTTGGTGATATTCCTTTCTCAAGTTTGCTGGATTTGGCTTTTGAGCACTGTGGTTCGACCTGCACCACTTATTACCAACATTTTTTGAATTTTCATTTTTTACTTTTTGTAATTTTTCAGTTTGATTGGATGATTGATCTGATGAGCTTTTATTATCTTTTTGAACAATTTTCTCATTTTTAATTTTTTGTTTCTGTTCCGCTTTCTTCTTCAAAGGTTTTTGCTTCGAGCATTCACCCTTTTCAGTTGATTGCAGAACAGTTTTCTGAAACTTTTCCTTTTTATCATCAGATTTTTCACCACAATCTTTAACTTTGACTTTGTCAAAGTTTGTGACATTGTCACTTATTGGAACAGAATTGATTGGTTTTGGACAGGGAAAATTCAAACTGTCTGATTTAGTCACAAAACCTATCAATTTCTTCTCAAGTTCATCAATTTTGTTCCTCGAATTCTCAGCTTCACTTTCAAGCTGAGATATTCTCCCAAAATGAGACTTGATTGTTTTCTCATTATCATTCTTCAAATTTTCAAGAACAGATTTTTCATTCATCAAAACTTTTATCTGTTCCTGAAATTTTGATTCATTCGCATTCAGATTCTTGTTTTCAAGCTTAATCCAGAAATCTAAATCTTCTGAAGATTTATGTTTGCTTTCAAGCTCTTTTTCCAACTCTTTGATTTTCTTTTGAGCACATTCACCTTCTTTTTCAAGTTCTATAATTTTCTGAAGATGGGAATTTATCATTTTCTGTTTTTCAATGTTGTTTTTACTGAACACATTTCTCCCATCTTCAAGAATTTTCATTTGCCCTTCAAATTCTTGATTTTCAATGTCAAACTGTTAAAATCATTTAACAATTTGTCATTTTCTGCTTTTAGTTTCTCACAATTTTCATGTAACCAAAGAATCTGGTTTTCAGCAGCGTGCTTCTCGTCTTTCAGCTTTTTGACTTCAGATGCCAAACTTGCCATGTCTTTCACAAGTTTGTCATTATCAGTCTTGACGTTATCGCATCTTGAGCACATTGTTTCATTCTTCATCGATTCTTCAGCTTTTGGAGCTTCTTCTTCCTTTGCTATGAATATACCTGCACAGAACATTTTAACGAAATCAAGAGGATTTCCGATATTATCAATCTAACAACCTCGTTTGAAATCATATTTCATCCCATATTTTGCCCTGACACATTTAGCAACCCTTTTGTGCATCTCCTCAATCATATCTAAACCCAGATCTAGCACATTATTCTCCAAAACCTTGATCATTTCTTTCTTTTTCTTTCTGGTTTCAAGTTCATGAGCTTTAAGTTTGCTGATAAATTGATTTAGAGGTAGTTTTGAAAAATTTGAATCCTCCTTTAAATTTTTCAAACATTCACCCCATTCAATCGGTAATGTATTAGCAAATTTCTCCAATTTTTCAGCATTTGATGGAAATATCTCATGATCTTTCAAATAATTCAGTAAAACACTATATCGGTCTTTAAGATCATCCAACATTTCGTCTTTTAGACACACAAAATATTTAAACCTTTTTGCCCATCCATCTTTGCTCACTTTTCTATAACCCTCATCTAGAAATCCGTGATGCCAATCATTAAATCTTTCGAAATAATAGTTCTCCTGTTCATCAAACACCATCGCCATTTTCACAAAATTCTGATACGTATTTGTTGACAAATAAGCGAACTAAGTGTGACGGAAAATCGGACCAATCAGCAATTGGACACCAAAGTGAAATAACTGGGCCAAATAAGCGAACTAGGATGAACCAAATAAGCGGTCCAAATAGATGTCCAAATAAGCGATCCAAATAAGTCGTATAAGCGGTCCAAACTAGTCGTTCGAGCGGTTCAAGAACTGTCCGTTCGAGCGGTTCAAGAGCTGTCCGTTCGAGCGGTTCAAGAGCTGTCCGTTCGAGCGTTTCAAGTTCAATCCCAATTTTGACCCACTTAAACTTTGAATTTAGATCCGAAACTTTCTAGGGTTTGTCTCTGTGTAGTTACGCACAATCCCTGAGATTTTGAGGCGATTCCGACCGTTAAATCTTTCCGAATGAAGAAAAGAAGGTGTAGAAGTAAGAAAAAATGATGAAATCCGGCTAATTTCTGCAGAGAACCTCCTCCTGAGCTCTGATACCACTTGTAGGATCGTATCGCGACCCGAACGAGTCGTTCAGAGGCTTTCTCCTTGGTTTCAGGTGCGGAATAACAAGAAACTAAGGTAGAAATAGCACGCAGATCACTTTAACTACTTGTTTTATTGATTTAACACTGATTACACTTCAAATCTCACACCGGCAACACTTCGGCACGATTTCTCCAACTGTTACAACTGAGATCGCTCCTAGGGTATTTATAGGCAACTGGGATCGCTTATTGGACATGTCCAATAAGCGGTCCAGACATGTATCATACGAGTGGTTCAGCCCATAGCCACTCGAGCGATCCAGCAACATGTCACATGAGCGGTCCGGCTATGTTCACTCGAGCGGACTAGCTCAATTGCCAAAAGAGCGATCCAACTATCCTGTCGCTCGAGCGGACCACACATATGTCCGTTCGAGCGATCCACACTCTAATGGACCTAAATGTTACATATTTCCTCGTTTTCCGTACAATATACAATCAGTCCTATTCTAAGACTCGAACGAAGATGTAGTCGACAGACAACTGCACCAACATGATGAAGCAAAAGTTTGAAATGTCATCAATGGGGGAAATGAAATTCTTTTTAGGACTACAAGTTGATCAACTTCCTGAAGGAATTTTCATACACCAGACAAAGTACGTTCATGATATTCTAGAGAAATTTGGAATGTCAGGTTCTACTCCTGCGGCAACCCCATTAGCAACAAATCATGGAATTCACCCAGATCTCACCGGAGATAAGGCAGATGAAACTCTTTATCATTCCATGATTGGATCTTTGATGTATCTAACTGCTTCAAGACCCGACATTATGTATCCGACGTGTCTCGCAGCAAGATTTTAATCTAACCCGAGAGCTTCGCACTTGATCATCGTGAAAAGGATATTACGCTACCTAAAGGGAACTCCATCGTTGGGGTTGTGGTATCCTAGAAAAGGTGATTTTATGCTCGAAGGGTATTCCGACTTGGATTTCGGATGCTGCAAAGTCAATGCCAAATCAACAACTGCAGGATGCCAGTTCTTTGGACCTCGCTTGGTCACCTGGCAGTGTAAGAAACAAACGTCTATGGCGTTATCCACATGTGAAGTAGAGTACATTTCTGCCAGCAGTTGCTGTTCTCAGATCCTGTGGATACAGCAACAGATGCGCGATTACGGTTTGCAGTTTCTTAACACTCCTCTTTTTGTTGATAATGAGGCCGCAATTAATATAACAAAAAATCCGGTACATCACGCTAAAACCAAACATATAGAAATTCGTCATCACTTTATTCGCGATTATTTCGAGAAAAAGTTGATACGAATTGAGAAAATCCACACTGACGAGCAAAAAGCTGACTTACATACCAAAGCATTTGATAGATCACGTTTTAAATATCTTTTAAAACTGAATGGTATGATGCTTTTGTCGGTGAAGGATGGGATCGTTGGCGTTGATGAGAATACCACTGTAGATGATGTTGATAATCTATCTGCAATGGTTTGTCGATTTTTTACCTGTTTTGGTCTTTAGGGGGAGATAGATATATTTGTATATACTTTATAGAAAATCCAAAAACATTAAAAAATCAAAAAGCCAAAAACATGATAAAATTTCAAAATCCAAAAACAATAAAAAATGAAAAAGAGCCTGTGTAAAAGGGAAAATGATAGTACATCAGTTAGACTGTTACGGTATGCTAAAGATTTGTAAAGTTTTAATAGGAATAAACAGTCTTACTAATGATGTGTCGATAAGTTTTTGCACAGTTAATAGATTTTTTCGGGATATAAACTTAAAAACACAAAACGAGACTTAATTTGTGGGGAACATTATTTGGATATATTGTAGGATCGGTTTCGCGACCTGAATAAGTCGTTCGGAAGAGCTCTAATCCGTTTCAGAGGCGGAAACTAAGAAACGAACTTGAAAACAGCTAGAAAATCACTTTAATCCTCTTTTTCATTCAATAAACAACGTCTACAATGAGAGGAAATACCGGCAGCACCTCGGTATCAAATTTCCGAATCGTTACAAATGTCATCGTTTGAGATCTATATATAGTGCATGACCTGACCGTTTGAACATGCTCAAACGGTCATGTATCACTCAAACGGAACGGCTCAAACGGTCACCACTCAAACGACCTTCATTACTTCAAACGGCCATGTCTCCTCAAACGGAAGGGCTTGTTCCAAACGGCTAAGCTTGCTTCAAACGGCCAGCTATCATTTTTCTTGATTTCTTGCCCAATCTGATCTGTAACGAACCCGAGACTCGACATAAGACGAAGACGACAGATGACTGCACCAATAGACTCCCCCTCAGATGTTGACGAGTCTTAAATGTCGAGTCTTCATAATCTTTAGTCTTGATCTGTCTCTGAGCTTCACTCTCAGTCTATTCTTGCAGGTCTTCAGACTCCCCCTAGCGATATGCTGGCATTTCTTCAGATCATCAGCATCATCAGCTTTAGGATCGTTATCTGGCTTTCTGACTAGCAACTTTTCATCCTATCCTGCAAAAACTCTACCTCAAAGTAAATTTCTCTCACATACATATCTCAAATTTAAACACTCGCACTATTCAGAATCTCTAAAAAAAATTACAGACCTTTCAACCAGATGAACCATTTTAGGGCTAGATTATGGAAAAATTAAATTCCAAACAAACACTCCCCCTCAAATATTGCTCATCATGTTTAGCACTCAGAATTTTGAAAATCTGCTTTTCAATATCAGTTGTCGAAAATCTTTTTGAATTTTCAAAATTTTATGCTAAAACTCACCAAAAATCTTTTTGAATTTTTGAATAGAAGTAAATGCAGAAACGAAATATTTACAGACAATATTTTTGTGAGTTCGTGCAAGAGGATCATATCAGATTTTGAGACATATCACAAACACCGTTAAGCTTGATTACATTTTAAGTTCTAAACAATTTACCTAGATTTTCAGTATGTTTGTCCTCTTAAATTTTCACACAGATTTCAACTGTTTCGAGATACGTAATTAGTGTCTTAGATACTTAAACTTATCTGCGTGTCCCACTACTCGAATATACTCCCGTATCCAGGTCCCAATATTCAGTCTTACAGGTGAGTATACCACAACTGATATCTGTAAAGGGGTTATGTGCGAGGGCCGTGAGAGCTCAGGTCGATACTTTCGTATACGCAGAGAGATGACGGCTTCGACTTTAGGTGGGTCCCCTTTAGAGGATCTTTTGATTACAATAGCAGCGACTATCAATTTTATTGTTTCATCAGCTTGCTGAGGGCGATGCTATATTTCAAGCATTTTGCGAAAAGCATTATCCGGGGACTAGGTCAGTACTTCCATACAGCAGAAGTCCCGAGATAATACCCCAGATATCACTGAGTATAAAGACCTAGTATCTCAGAATACGGGACCTTTCAAACAAGATTTCAGGGGTTACCTATATATCCAAGCAGTTTTGTTAACCCACATAATAAGCAAGTTTGATTTTAGGTTTATATCTCGTTAGAGTTTACTAAATGTGCAAAAACCTACTGACACATCCACGGTAAGATTGTTTATCCCATTTTTGTCTATACATTTCTTTAGCGTGTCATGATAGTCCACTGATGTACTATCATTTCCTCTTTTATGCAACAAAAACTCATTTTTCAGTTTTATCATGTTTTTGTCTTTTTCAAATTTTCTGATGTTTTTGGATTTTCTAAAAATTCTTACTCCCCCTAAAATTCAAATACATCTAATGAAAATTGAAAACAAACTGTACAGAACATGACAACTGATATCGAATCGCTTCAATTCTCCATCCGTTTGGCTTAAACAATCAGAACTCCCCCTCACAACAAACTATTTTCCCATAATGATTTCAAAACACTTAAGTTTGTTTTAATCAGAATGGTTTTTCTGGAAAATAAGTTTTGTTGATTTTACCACTTGTAAAATTTATCAATAACAAGTTTGGGGTTGTGGTTCATCATATTGTCTTACCAATCTTGTGAATGATAGTTAAATCAAGTTCAATTTAATGACCTTGATTCAACCACTTGTAAGATCAACCTAGTTCAAATTCTGAACCACTTATAACAATCATAAACATACAACTCAAACCTGTTTTTCAACCAATTACCTACTCCACGCTTACAAACCTGGGAGTTCCGGCAAGTCCTGCAATACCTTAAACACAGATTAAGAAAGATGCCGATTCATGATCCACGATTACCAACTTGGGATCTCCGGCAAGTCAAGTTTTTATTCTTTGAAAAATACATCCACCCAAGCCTGACCTTCCTTGGGTGTAACAACATCTTTTTCATCTTTTCTTTCAACAGACTTGTAAACACGTCCTTTGGAAGCATAAAAATCTTCGATACTTTTGGCCTTACCGTTGACGATTTGTCCAAAGATACGTTTCACATTTCCGTTGAAAGACTTTTCAACATCAAATTTTTTCTTGTCAGGATAAAATTGATTTGAAATTTCAACTTTTCCAACTTTCTTCATAAAATTATCAGCACACAACGGTGGAAAATTTTCATCGTTCATGGTTGGAACTTTCCTTTCAATCTTTTTCTCAACACATGGCTCCTCTGATTTTATGGAATCAGATTCATCACCAGAACTATTACCTGAACCTTTCACAACCCATTTTTGATTTGGCACATTATCTTTTCTTTTTGAAGCACTCTTTGAACATTCTCCTTTCTCAAAATTTGAATTTTCAAAGCCAGTAAACTTCCGGGTTGACAGTTCAGTCTTTTCAACTACTTTCTCTTTCATTTTTCCAGAAACTTCCTGTTTTGGCTTGAATGTCTTTGGACAATCCTTCGCCACATGACCAACAATCTTGCACTGAAAACACGTTCTCTTCTCAATCTTCTTCGGACCTTCATTCTTCTTCAGTTCTTCTTGCTTCTTGGCAAGGAATGTAACGCCCTGCTTTTTCATACCTTCCATAATTAGAAAGCTCGCCTTGTAATGCTATTTTTGGAAATCTTGTATTATTGTAGTCTTCTTTTCGTTGTAAAATCCGAGACTTGGATCATAAATAAAATTCGTATTTCTTTAAATTCACCATCTACATATTCATACATGTTCATACGTTCGAATTCATTGTACATCGAATCCTTATTTTGTAATTCATACTTATACGATACTTATTCACGATGCATGTCCATGCTCGTCCTTAAATTGTTGATACCTAAAAACCCCTAATAATATGCTTATTTATACAACGGTTAATCATCTAATATGTGACATATACTTGTCACTTACAAACATGTTTTATTTCATATTTCACCTTGTTACAAGTTAGGGGAAACATTGTTGCATATTATTACACAACTTAATTAACTAAATTACTCATTATAATGTTTTAAAAAAATAAAAAATAAAGAAATATGGCAGCCCCAATTCAGCAAAATTCAGCCCCATATAGTTGGGTTTTGTGGGCTAGTTTCAAGGTGTAACCCCTTCTAAACACTTACAAAGCCCAACCCATTGAAACCCTAATCCTTCGCCCTATAAATACCACTTATAACCAGCCTCCCTACCACTTTTGCAACACCAAAAACTCTCAAAACATCCTCCAAACCGTAGCTGAAAGCAAGGGTTCGAGCAGATTGACACCCCTTCACGAAAATGAGCATAACTCACTCATTTCTTAACGAAATCACTTGATTCTTTTTCCTACTTACTTGGATAATCATGGGGTTCGATTCCTAGACTTCTCCTTGGAGAAATCAGACTTGGAAATGCCCCGAAATCATCCATAAACTTTCTGTTTGTTTTTATGTTCATCAAAAACTTGTTTATACCTATGTAACTTGTGTTCAACACATCTCATACCTATGTCCTAATGCTTACAACTTATCCCATGGTTGGTTAAGCTTAAAAACAAGGTTGAGACACTTAAAAATCAAAGGATTAAACCTCATAAACTTGGTGTTTTGTTTAGGGTTTTTAACCCACAAGTCATGTCAAACTTTGTCTTTGATACATGAGTGATTATGGAACAACTTGGGTTGTCCAAACATACAATCCTCACATGATTTGATGATTTCTCTTAGTTAGTGTGTATATTTCTTATTCTTTATTGTATGTTCATGACCCTCCTTGATTGTTTTTTTTTACATCAAGTGTAGTGGTGAACCATAAGAGGTACCTAAATGGAAGCTTGTTCTTCCTACCTCCTACATGAATTCTATGACACAATAGAGGTACCTAAATGAAGATTTACCTTCTACCTCATGCTTGATTATTGGACTAAATAATACATATAATACTTATACATATGTTTACTATTCGAACCCTTGATGGTGGACTTGTGTTCATTCATCGAAATAGTAGAATACATCATCCAAGACATAAGACTTGTTACGATTCTAATGAGTATACTACTCATGAAAACATTAACCCTTGAGGTTTCATAGTGTCAAGAACAAGTACTTGGTGTTAAAGGACGATTACTTTTGAATACATATATTCTTGTGTTTTAACTTCCTAAATCCCTAAACGGACATATTCAACCTTCTAACCTCGTCAACTTCGTCACATTGGATAATCGGAAAGCTTATACAAATTTTGTGAGTATACTCGTAACCCCCTTTTTATGTTTACCACTTTTTGGGGTGTAACATGTTTTACTATTAAACTACACTTAAACTTATTCTTTATGCAACGCACAAAACAATCCTTATACATGAATACTATGTGTCACACCCCAACCGATGGCGGAAACATCGAGATGAGACGTACAAACTGTTCAAAGACATCATAACACTAATTGTGACAATAATTAAAGTTTATTTCATTGATAATCATAAGTTTCATACAATATATAGAAAAGTTCAAATACATAACATAGATTTGGAAATTTAAATAGTTGATGGGTTTCTAAGCCATCCTAGTCTTTTCTTGTTTTTCTTGGATCCTCAACCTGCAGTATGCATTTAAAATACAATCAACAAATAATTGCTGGCGAGTATACAGGTTTGATATAGCATAATAGAGTTAATAGTTTATCAAATCTAATCCATGTGAACAACTGATATTCAATTAACTGTCATACTCGTAACGATGAAATCCACATGTCCAAACCATAGTTACGCAATTAACATAGCCTAACCCTCGAAAGGGTGGTAATAGAGTTAATAGATTAAACCTAACAATACCCGTATATACGGGAGGGGCGTTACAACCTACAGCGCTGCCATTGATAGGGGAGGCTTGCAAAGTTAATGAACATGTAGCCATAGATGTTAACATCAGCACAACATAGATAATCAATGATCAAGTAGTTTCACAATAGTATGGATAGATTGTGCAATAAAAGCGTTTATCATTGTGTTTTTGATAAGGAAATGCATACTACACCCAAAACGTGTAAAAAGAAAATGGGTCAAGTATACTCACCTTAGGTTGCGTTGCGTATATTGGAAAAAGATAATAAAATCAGGGATTTTCCAAGAAGATCGTGCACAAGAGAATTACCCTATTAATTTGAGGATTTGATTAATTATTGGGAATTTATAGAATTAATTAAATAGCAAGACATAAATAATACAAGATTTCCAAAGTGACATAATAAATATATACTTGTCATATCTTGCATTTAAAATATCAAATTATTTACGAGTGAAAGATTAATAAATATTGATACATGTATATAAATAATTTTTATAAATTCTGTTTTAAGTAAATATGATTAGATTAAATATTAATTCAGAATAAATTTATAAGTTAAACAACAATTAAAATAAATATTCTGAATTAAATCTGAAATTAATGAAAATAATATATTTGATTTTTATATAAATGAAAATTCTGGAAATTATAAATCTGATTTTATAAATAATACTAAATCTGATTTTAATAGAATTAATAATTCTGATATTTAAATAAATAATTTCTGCATTAATAAATAAGAAGAATAAATTCTGAAATAATAATTATAAAATTCTGAATTACATAAACTGTTTTAAATAAATAATAATGATAAGTCTGATTTAGAATAAATAAAATATAAATTCTGTTTTATTAAAATAATAATCCAAATAATATAATTTCTGATTTATAAATATAAATTCTGTTATAAATAATAAATCTGAATAACATTTCTGAAAAATAATAAATTTCTGATATAAAAATAGTTATAAAATTCTGATTAATTAAGTGGTATAATAATAATTAATAATTCTGATATATATTCTGAAATAAAATAATATATATTCTGAATTTTTATAAAGATAATATTTCAGATTTAAAATAAGAATAATTCTGTTTTTTTTTTATAAATTGCTTAAATAAAACTGTTTTATATAAATAATTCTGTTTTCATTATATAAACAAAACTGTTTTATAAAATATAATTCTGTTTTTAATAATAATATTTACATTAATATTCAGTTTTATTAATTAACAATTATAGTGAATAAATCTGATAAATAAATCTGATTTTAATAGGTTGGACTTTATAAAACTGAAATAATAAAATTCTGAAATATATGTATATGACTATTTAAATCTGTTTATTTGATATTAATAATAATTATTTCTGAATTATAATAATAATAATAATAATAATAATAATAATAATAATAATATAACATGAAATATGATAAATAAAACAAAAAAAGAAAACGGAATCGGGAGAAGGTTACCGGACGGCGAAGGGGTACCGACGGCGAAGGCGGCAGACGGCGGTGGTCCGGTGGTGAGGCGGTGGTTCCGGTGAGGCGAGGTGACGGCCGGAGACGAATCGTGTTCGAGTCGAGTTGTGGTTTCGGTTTGTTACGGTGATCGAGAGTGAAGGACCGAAATATGATGAGGGTGTTCGGATTTATAAGGGGGGATACGATTGTCGGTTACAGAACATGAAAGATCAAAGGTTTTCCGGTAGGTATGTCATGGGTCGAAGAAGAAGAACAGGCTATTGGCGGTTATATTTGAATTTACGCATTAATTATATGTTAAATGAATTAAAATTCGGATTCTATCACAAGTCCAAGGCCAGCCCAGCTGGTTGTGTGTGCGTTTTGTGTACCTAAGGTCGCGGGTTCGAATCCGGGTTGCAACATATCTTTGGGATTTAATCCCTTTTTTGGTATAAGTTAGTTTTAACTAACTGGGTTAACCACTAACTGAGTTTTCTAACTCAGTTAGTGCTGCCCTTTAATAAAATTAACCAGGTTAGCTCATTTAACCGGGTTTTCACTAACGGAGTTAGGTTATTTAACGAGAAAGCTTAAAATATCAATAAAATTCAGAAAATTATTATTTATTTAATTTAAATTATTATTTTATTCATCTAAAATAATAATAAAATAATATAAAAATCAAATTTAACCCAAACTTCAATATTTTACCGAATTAGCGTATAAATTCCCAATTTTGTACGGTTTAGGGTAATCTCTTGGCAACGATGAATTAAAGAGCCGAAATTAAGATGGAATTTCTCTGTTTTTACGTGTTTAACATAGTTTCAACGTGTTTCAATTGTTTCAACGTGTTTAACATAGTTTCAACGTGTTTAACATAGTTTCATAGTTTCAATGATTCATAGTATTCAAACACAAAATATGGATAAAATCATGCAATTTCATTATGATTTCAAGTCTCGAGTACAATTTTGGAATTTGAATCAAGTACAACAAAGGTACAACTTACAAAAGTAGAAAGTACAAGTAGACTTTCCAAAAATGGAAAGTTTGAAAATACGAAATGTTACAGTCTCCCCTACTTTAGGAGATTTCGTCCTCGAAATCTAAGAGGAAGACTGTTGAAAAGATGGCATCCAAGGATTCCACAGAGAGAATAGATGAAACTTGATTGTGAATGGGAGTCATATCAAAGACATGGAATAATAGAGAATAGTGGGAGTATGGAAGTGAACGATTGACTCTAAGTGGATAAGAATGGCATAAGTATTGGATATACAAAAGTTGCGTAGTAAGAATGGAGTTTCGTCTTGGATAATCGGACATAATGCGTTTGTAAGTTGTTTAAAGTTTGCATTAGGTCCAAAAAGGTGTGCAAAACACTGAATTTTCTCATGGCACGTTTCACGAAAGTTTGGTAACGTGGTGAAAACACTTATATATAGGATGTACCAGCGGTGTATCCACCATGTTTTGACCATGTTACGTCCGTTTCGTTATTCGTGTCATGTTACGTTCCATGTCTTACCATACACAGTAGTACACTCTATGGTTCTCATGCGCTTATTACTATAATCCCGTGTGCACCCGCGATTATACCAATCGTCGCATGATCCGCATAGCTTGTACTAATTTACGTATGAATCAAGGTATACATAAATTTTGAAAATAAGATTGTGTGCGTATAAAAATGTAACATGTAAGCATGTTCGCGTTCCAAATAGTATAAGACTAACGTAAACGAATCCTTCGGGTTTCGCCCGTGTACATGTGCGAATGTATAAATTTTGAGTAAAAAGCATGGGCATAGTATAAGTTTAAATTTGAACACGCACGTGAGCATAAACATAAAACGCATGCCAGGAGTGTGAGCAAAAGTATAAGCATAACCTGTATTAAAATGAGCATAAATGTGAGCACAATTTGAGCACAAACGAATGACGTGAGTATGGACAAAATTCGTATAAATGAGAGTACAACAAAAGTACGAGTATAACATAAATCGTATAAATGAGAGTATGAACACAAGTACGAGTGTGAATACGAGTATAAATATGAGTATAAACATAAGATGCATGAGTATGGTTGTAAATGTGAAAATTAAGTGTAAAACATGAATGTTTAAGTACGAATGGAATGTATGAGTATATATATATATATATATATATGAGTGTAAACGTGATCGTATAAGTACAAGTACAAGTATGTTGTTGCGACTATGAGTATAAATATGAGTACAAGTGTAAGCATACGAACGTATTGTGGGGAGTACGTGTGTAAATATGAGTCAAAGTATAGACACGAAGCGTGTCGTGGTAGTTATGAGTATATAAATACGAGGATCATAACAGACGTGAGAATGTGTCTGAATATAAATACAAGTATAAACATAGCGGTATAAGCGTATACGCAAATTGCATACGTATGAATGTGTATATGATTATAAGTAAAACGAAGGTGTATGAATATGAATTTAAGTATCACGTAAATGTATAATTGTGAGTGTGTGTATAAACGTAAAACGTATGAGTTTTGAATCATGAGTATAACATAAATGCGTAAGTGTGAACATAAGTGAAAGCATAAAATGTATAAGTATGGACGTAGGGATTAATGATTTTGTTTATAATATAAAATTAAAATACATGAGTTTATGCGCATAAAAGGTTTAAAGTTTTGAATATGAAAGGAAAAAGAGAACGAGTGACACGCGTGAGATTGTTGTGAGATATTGACTAAAACGTGTAAAATGATATACATATATAGTTGTTTGTGCAAAACGTGAAGTTAAATTAGATTGAGTTGTCAGGAATGTAGAATCTAGTTTGTGAATTGTAAAGAGAATATAAAGGAAAACATCTTTTGATTATGCGAAAGGATACTTTGTAAAAGAATGGAAGTGCTATTATGGTTTTAAAAAAAAATTCATAGCTGAAAATTTGTCGTCCTTATAAAGTTTCCTTGCCCACGTGTTTTGAATTTAATTAACGTATCAAGCGAGGTTTTGAAAAGTTCTTCGAATTAAAAAGTTTGCATCGTTTTAAGAAGTTTTTTTTTTTTTTTTTTTTGTATTACTAACTTCGAAGTTTACAGATTCTAGTGAAAAGGTTTAACCTTAGGAAAAGGAATTTTGGTATATGAACCTGGTGATCGTGAAAGGTGTCCTTAATAAAATGTTTTTGTTGATCTTGAAAAGAGTTTTGATAACTGATCGGATAATATTTGTAATATTCTGTATGAAAAGTTGGTTTGATTCTCAATTGGAAATTTAGAATTCTTTAGTATAGTGATGCGAGATGAGTGCGTTTTAGTAATTACGTGGAATACGAAATTTTGTGGGCAATAGATTTATTAAACTGATTAGGGTGACAGTAGTATTTTGTGAAATTTTTGAAATCGAGGAATACGCGTTTTTGGTAACATTGAAAATTTTTGTGTATGCGAGCGATGTGAAAATAGATTATAGAATAGGAGATACGTCTAAATAAATGAAGCATTTTGAAATACATGATAAATGATTTAGGTATAAACATGATCGTGTTTACGCAATATAATCTATTAAAGAAAGTATTGGTAACGATCACCTAGGTAAGGGAATCACCCCAAATCCGTTGGTGAGGTCGTTGTAAGATGAGAAAAGAAGCGAAGTTAATCGTCAAGGTAAGGAAATCACTCCTATCTCGATGATATGTCTTCACTCGTTGTTACGAAAGTGTAATTAAAATTAAGTGAAATTATGCATGCTAATGATGTATAATCGTATGATGTATGCGCAAAAGTGAAATCCTAAAAATGGTTCAAAATTGACAAGGAAGAGTTTCATCATAAAAGATCGAAGATAATAAAGTGTACATCTGATAAAAAGGAACTTGGATTTTCTGGGAGAGTGAGAGTACTGACGAGATGATGACATCTAGAAATTCAAAACAAGAAATGGATGAGACTTTTAATCATAATGTTTTTGTTTAGGAAAATTGATTTCATGTATGCATCACATAGCACATAGTTTCTCACATGAATCACCAAATAGTTTCACATAGTTTAACATAGTATTACACATAGAATGATGTTTCACATAGAATAATGAAAGCAATATAAATTTAGTTTGTTCACGAAAGAGAGTAGTTATTAATTGTTTTGGATTGCGATAATAACGTGCTTCGTGTTCCCAAATTTGAATTGAAGATAACGCTCAAATATAAATCACATGATAATTGAGATAGCATAAAAAGAGATTTTATCAATAAATATGGAGTGTCACGGAACGTAACATAGACTATTCCAAAGTGAATCGAAGTCCTTTTCGAATTAAGGAAACGTGCTTTGGCCTAATAGACAAACATTCTCATCGAGGAGCGACTAACGATGTTTGTCCTTCCAGTTACTACACGTCCTTAATCGATTGGGTAAATCGAAACTTTGGCGAGATCGAAAATCAAGGAATGGGACTAGTTAACAAGATGCGAGTTTCACCTCTAACTTGATAACATCGTACCCTAACGTGGTTAGTACCCATCCAAAGATGAGGGTCCACTAGATTAGGAAATGGAAAACTCCCATCAAGATTTGGATATCACTCCTAACTTGAGGGTAGATTTCGTGCAAAATCAAAGTATAGCTGAGTGAAAATCATCACCAAGTGTGGGAATCACCCCTATCTTGATGAATCATTTCGATTGTGTTATAAGAGTGTCTTCAAAGCTTCCAAGTGTGTATTGTGTTAGCCTTAGGAAAGGCTTGTATATTAGAAGTCCAAAAGAATAGAGAGAAGCAAAGAAGAAAGCAAAGGATAATGTCTTTAACAGCAAGTAAATGAGAAAGCTCTTAAACTATAGACTAGGTAAAGCAAGGCAATCCTAATTCCCTATAGTTATGGCTCTGATACCAATCTGGTATCAGAGTACTCCTACTATAGACTAGGGGAAAAGAAAGGCAATTCTACCTAATTCCCTATAGTTATGGCTCTGATACCAATCTGTCACACCCCAACCGATGGCGGAAACATCGAGATGAGACGTACAAACTGTTCAAAGACATCATAACACTAATTGTGACAATAATTAAAGTTTATTTCATTGATAATCATAAGTTTCATACAATATATAGAAAAGTTCAAATACATAACATAGATTTGGAAATTTAAATAGTTGATGGGTTTCTAAGCCATCCTAGTCTTTTCTTGTTTTTCTTGGATCCTCAACCTGCAGTATGCATTTAAAATACAATCAACAAATAATTGCTGGCGAGTATACAGGTTTGATATAGCATAATAGAGTTAATAGTTTATCAAATCTAATCCATGTGAACAACTGATATTCAATTAACTGTCATACTCGTAACGATGAAATCCACATGTCCAAACCATAGTTACGCAATTAACATAGCCTAACCCTCGAAAGGGTGGTAATAGAGTTAATAGATTAAACCTAACAATACCCGTATATACGGGAGGGGCGTTACAACCTACAGCGCTGCCATTGATAGGGGAGGCTTGCAAAGTTAATGAACATGTAGCCATAGATGTTAACATCAGCACAACATAGATAATCAATGAACAAGTAGTTTCACAATAGTATGGATAGATTGTGCAATAAAAGCGTTTATCATTGTGTTTTTGATAAGGAAATGCATACTACACCCAAAACGTGTAAAAAGAAAATGGGTCAAGTATACTCACCTTAGGTTGCGTTGCGTATATTGGAAAAAGATAATAGAATCAGGGATTTTCCAAGAAGATCGTGCACAAGAGAATTACCCTATTAATTTGAGGATTTGATTAATTATTGGGAATTTATAGAATTAATTAAATAGCAAGACATAAATAATACAAGATTTCCAAAGTGACATAATAAATATATACTTGTCATATCTTGCATTTAAAATATCAAATTATTTACGAGTGAAAGATTAATAAATATTGATACATGTATATAAATAATTTTTATAAATTCTGTTTTAAGTAAATATGATTAGATTAAATATTAATTCAGAATAAATTTATAAGTTAAACAACAATTAAAATAAATATTCTGAATTAAATCTGAAATTAATGAAAATAATATATTTGATTTTTATATAAATGAAAATTCTGGAAATTATAAATCTGATTTTATAAATAATACTAAATCTGATTTTAATAGAATTAATAATTCTGATATTTAAATAAATAATTTCTGCATTAATAAATAAGAAGAATAAATTCTGAAATAATAATTATAAAATTCTGAATTACATAAACTGTTTTAAATAAATAATAATGATAAGTCTGATTTAGAATAAATAAAATATAAATTCTGTTTTATTAAAATAATAATCCAAATAATATAATTTCTGATTTATAAATATAAATTCTGTTATAAATAATAAATCTGAATAACATTTCTGAAAAATAATAAATTTCTGATATAAAAATAGTTATAAAATTCTGATTAATTAAGTGGTATAATAATAATTAATAATTCTGATATATATTCTGAAATAAAATAATATATATTCTGAATTTTTATAAAGATAATATTTCAGATTTAAAATAAGAATAATTCTGTTTTTTTTTATAAATTGCTTAAATAAAACTGTTTTATATAAATAATTCTGTTTTCATTATATAAACAAAACTGTTTTATAAAATATAATTCTGTTTTTAATAATAATATTTACATTAATATTCAGTTTTATTAATTAACAATTATAGTGAATAAATCTGATAAATAAATCTGATTTTAATAGGTTGGACTTTATAAAACTGAAATAATAAAATTCTGAAATATATGTATATGACTATTTAAATCTGTTTATTTGATATTAATAATAATTATTTCTGAATTATAATAATAATAATAATAATAATAATAATAATAATAATATAACATGAAATATGATAAATAAAACAAAAAAAGAAAACGGAATCGGGAGAAGGTTACCGGACGGCGAAGGGGTACCGACGGCGAAGGCGGCAGACGGCGGTGGTCCGGTGGTGAGGCGGTGGTTCCGGTGAGGCGAGGTGACGGCCGGAGACGAATCGTGTTCGAGTCGAGTTGTGGTTTCGGTTTGTTACGGTGATCGAGAGTGAAGGACCGAAATATGATGAGGGTGTTCGGATTTATAAGGGGGGATACGATTGTCGGTTACAGAACATGAAAGATCAAAGGTTTTCCGGTAGGTATGTCATGGGTCGAAGAAGAAGAACAGGCTATTGGCGGTTATATTTGAATTTACGCATTAATTATATGTTAAATAAATTAAAATTCGGATTCTATCACAAGTCCAAGGCCAGCCCAGCTGGTTGTGTGTGCGTTTTGTGTACCTAAGGTCGCGGGTTCGAATCCGGGTTGCAACATATCTTTGGGATTTAATCCCTTTTTTGGTATAAGTTAGTTTTAACTAACTGGGTTAACCACTAACTGAGTTTTCTAACTCAGTTAGTGCTGCCCTTTAATAAAATTAACCAGGTTAGCTCATTTAACCGGGTTTTCACTAACGGAGTTAGGTTATTTAACGAGAAAGCTTAAAATATCAATAAAATTCAGAAAATTATTATTTATTTAATTTAAATTATTATTTTATTCATCTAAAATAATAATAAAATAATATAAAAATCAAATTTAACCCAAACTTCAATATTTTACCGAATTAGCGTATAAATTCCCAATTTTGTACGGTTTAGGGTAATCTCTTGGCAACGATGAATTAAAGAGCCGAAATTAAGATGGAATTTCTCTGTTTTTACGTGTTTAACATAGTTTCAACGTGTTTCAATTGTTTCAACGTGTTTAACATAGTTTCAACGTGTTTAACATAGTTTCATAGTTTCAATGATTCATAGTATTCAAACACAAAATATGGATAAAATCATGCAATTTCATTATGATTTCAAGTCTCGAGTACAATTTTGGAATTTGAATCAAGTACAACAAAGGTACAACTTACAAAAGTAGAAAGTACAAGTAGACTTTCCAAAAATGGAAAGTTTGAAAATACGAAATGTTACACTATGTTACGATGCTTGATGCTTACGTGGACCATACTTATGTGATATGTTTTAGTCATTAGCTCTCACGAGCCTCCCTTCGACATGTATAGCGCTATAGGAGTAACGCACCACCCCCCTTAAACTTGGGTCATGTTGAATTAATTAAACTTTCTTGCGTAAACAGAGGTTGGCTAGAAATATTGCATGCCACGCTAGGTTGATCTCGTATAGACTAAGTTGCCATGTGGATTCGTTTTAAACTTTTATACTTATACTTATACTTATGCTTAAACTTGTATACTCGCCTTTGCTTTTGCATTGAACTTTATTTTAAACATGTTACAGGCTGAGGATGATGATGCTATGAAATGAAGTAGCGTTGATGCCTAGATACACATATAGACGTTTAGGTTTAATCGTTCTATCAATTTTGCTTATGTTGTTATATACTTCTTTGAACTTGTTGTATTTGAATTTTTTTTGTAATGTTGACAATCTACTTTATGAAATGAAATCGATTTATTAAATACTGTCACAAATAGCGTTATGTGTGATGAGCAATCTTTCTTCGTCTCACTCCGATGTTTCCGCCATCGGTTGGGGTGTGACAGATTGGTATCAGAGCCATAACTATAGGGAATTAGGAAAAGTAGGAATGCTTTAGCCTAGTCTATAGTTTTAGAGCCTTATTCTTATGTTTTACTTGAAACTACTTGCATGCTACCTTATTTGCTCTTATTTATTCTCTTTTGATCTTTTAAGCATATATGTCGCTTATGTGTTAACACTTGACATGCTATACTTGCTTTATTATGTGCTAATACATGTTTTATTGTCCCACTCATTATGTGCTATTCTTAATATGCTTCATTGTGAGTTTATATTTGTTGTTTATTCCTTTAACATACTCTTTCCCTCATGCATTTTACTCGACTATTCTAAATCCGTAAACACTCGAGACGAATTCACCAAAATAGGCGTGAAACCCACAATTTGGTGAACGACTCTCAATCTACATATTCTTTTTTACACGAGATATCGCCATTAAGCTAGGAGTGAAATCCACATCTTAATGGTAAAACTCAAATTTCAAATTCTAGTGGACCCTCTTCAACATGTCGAAATTAAATTTTGACCCGACGAGTACCAACCACACTTAGGATACGAAATCGTCAAGTTAGGGGTGAAACCCGCACCTTGTCGACTAGTTCCACTCCTTGGTATTTTTTTATAAATCCCGCCAAGTCTCGAAATTTCGATTGATTTGGGACATGTAGTAACCGGAAGGGTAAATACCGTTAACCGACTTGTCGGCGAGAGTATTTTACCTATTAGGCCAAAGCATGCTCCTCAAATTCAAAAAACTTTTCGACCACTTTGGTTAGTCAAAGTTCCGTTTTGGAACCATCCAAATTTTGATCAACATGTGTTCCTAATATTTATTTTATACGATGCAATCTTTCAAACTCGAGTATACTTTCGATATTCTCTTTTCATGCACACAACATATTGAACCTTTTCCATACATTTATATATATGCATGATTTCATATAATATAATTTCATATTCCTTGTAACGACGAGTGGAGACATATCATTAAGATTGGAGTGATTTCCTTACCTTGACGACTAACTCCACTCCCTTTTTTCTTAAAAAAAAAACGACATCACCAACGAGTTAGGGGTGATTCCCTTACCTAGGTGGTAACGTCTCTTCAAAATATCTTATTATGCAAACTCGATCATATTTTATACCCAAATTGTTTATCATTATTCAAAATACCCACTCATACCGATTTCAAAATGCATTGTTTTATCAAACGTACTTCTTATTCTACAATCTATTTTCACTCAACTCATATACGCGAAATTCATAATCATGTCTTAAAACGTTTTATTGCTCGAACTTCAAAACCTTACGAAATGCTACCTATCAATTTAATCGGCTCAATGAAACTCTTGCCCATGAACTTCATATTCGACTTAATCACTAAAACATGCTCACCTTCTACTTTTAATCAAAATCCAACCAACCTTTCTCAAATACTTATAAGATCTTATAGAAGTTATATGATTGTTTTACCAAATACCCTTTTCAACATCAACAAATCATTTGTTAATTTTTTTAATCACTAAGTCCTTTTGCTAAATTTCTCTTCTAAGGATCCTAGTTTTCACAAGAACCTCCTAAATTCATAATTTCTTCTTTGATGAAACAAACTTACTTTTTAACGAAAACCCTTTTCCTACACCAATTTACAAAACACGTGGGCAAGAAGACTTCATAGGGACCGACCATTTTTCGGATTACGTAAACCCTTTTAAACAAAATTAGCATTTCTATTTGTTACAAAATACGTTATGCATAACCAACGAGTACTTTATGTTCCTTTACATATACAAACTATATTCTACCTTTCAAACCAGGCTCAATCTAATTTTGATTCGATAAACTCAACGTTTTGTTGGAACAACTATACATGCACATCGTCATACACGTTTTAGTCGATATCTCGCGATAACACCATTTATATCGTTCGTATCTACATACTTAGCCTTTCTAATCCGCGATGCCTCAACGTACACCATATACGCAATATTTATTTTTCATACCTACACCTATGTTCATACGTTTTATGCTTGTACTCATACACATACTACTTATACGTTTTACGCTTCTGCTTGTACACATACTACTTACACGTTTTATGTCTATGCTCATACATACATGCGTATTCATACTTAAACTTATGCTCATACTTTCATCCTTACTCATGATTCATACATTCGTACCTATACGCGAGCGTAACCTGAGGGATTCGCTTGCGTGGGTTCCACACATACTTAAGCATGGACTTGCTTATATACTATATTCTTGTACGTACACATTCTAAACTTTTTATGTATACCCCGATTCATACACAACTAGTACAAGCTATGCGGATCATGCGACGATCAAAATAATCACGGGTGCACACGGGATTATAGTGATAGGCGTATGAGAACCATAGAGTGTGCTACTGCGTATGGTAATACACGGAACGTAACATGACACCGAAGACGAAACGGACGTAACATGGTCAAAACATGGTGGATACGCAGCTGGTACTTCCTATATATAAGTGTTTTCACCATGTTACCAAAATTTCGTAAAACGTGCCATGGGAAATTCAGTGTTTACAGACCTCTTGGACCTAATACAAGCTTTAAGCAACTCACAAACACATTATGTCCGATTATCCATGACGAGACTTCATCCTTAACATGCTACTTTCATCTATCTAATGCCCATATCATTCGTATACTTGCGTTCATTTAGTGTCAATCGTTCGCCCCATGCTCCTATTTCCTTCCTTTCATACGAACCTCGTTCACAAACAAGCTCGTTTAAGCATTCAAATCCTAACTTATCTTATTACCCTTAGAACTTTCTAATTTTTAGCCATTTCAGATCGTTTTACCTATACCTGTTTACCCCTGCTTATGCCTCAAACCCATTTCGGCTCGACAAATCATTTTACAAACTTAACTTTATCTTCCCAAAATCTCGTACTTTTCAAAACGTTTCAAAATCTCGAGTCTCGAACTGTTACCAAAACTCTTTAAATCTACCTCTTAAATAAATTTCGGGACGAAATTTCCTAAAGGATGGGAGACTGTAACGCCCTGCTTTTTCATACCTTCCATAATTAGAAAGCTCGCCTTGTAATGCTATTTTTGGAAATCTTGTATTATTGTAGACTTCTTTTCGTTTTAAAATCCGAGACTTGGATCATAAATAAAATTCGTATTTCTTTAAATTCACCATCTACATATTCACACATGTTCATATGTTCGAATTCATTGTACATCGAATCCTTATTTTGTAATTCATACTTATACGATACTTATTCACGATGCATGTCCATGCTCGTCCTTAAATTGTTGATACCTAAAAACCCCTAATAATATGCTTATTTATACAACGGTTAATCATCTAATATGTGACATATACTTGTCACTTACAAACATGTTACATACTTGTACATTACACTTTTTACCTAGTTAAATCATGTTTTATTTCATATTTCACCTTGTTACAAGTTAGGGGAAACATTGTTGCATATTATTACACAACTTAATTAACAAAATTACTCATTATAATGTTTTAAAAAAATAAAAAAATAAAGAAATATGGCAGCCCCAATTCAGCAAAATTCAGCCCCATATAGTTGGGTTTTGTGGGCTAGTTTCAAGGTGTAACCCCTTCTAAACACTTACAAAGCCCAACCCACTGAAACCCTAATCCTCCCTCCTATAAATACCACTTATAACCAGCCTCCCTACCACTTTTGCAACACCAAAAACTCTCAAAACATCCTCCAAACCGTAGCTGAAAGCAAGGGTTCGAGCAGATTGACACCCCTTCACGAAAATGAGCATAACTCACTCATTTCTTAACGAAATCACTTGATTCTTTTTCCTACTTACTTGGATAATCATGGGGTTCGATTCCTAGACTTCTCCTTGGAGAAATCAGACTTGGAAATGCCCCGAAATCATCCATAAACTTTCTGTTTGTTTTTATGTTCATCAAAAACTTGTTTATACCTGTGTAACTTGTGTTCAACATATCTCATACCTATGTCCTAATGCTTACAACTTATCCCATGGTTGGTTAAGCTTAAAAACAAGGTTGAGACACTTAAAAATCAGAGGATTAAACCTCATAAACTTGGTGTTTTGTTTAGGGTTTTTAACCCACAAGTCATGTCAAACTTTGTCTTTGATACATGAGTGATTATGGAACAACTTGGGTTGTCCAAACTTACAATCCTCACATGATTTGATGATTTCTCTTAGTTAGTGTGTATATTTCTTATTCTTTATTGTATGTTCATGACCCTCCTTGATTGTTTTTTTTTACATCAAGTGTAGTGGTGAACCATAAGAGGTACCTAAATGGAAGTTTGTTCTTCCTACCTCCTACATGAATTCTATGACACAATAGAGGTACCTAAATGAAGATTTATCTTCTACCTCATGCTTGATTATTGGACTAAACAATACATATAATACTTATACATATGTTTACTATTCGAACCCTTGATGGTGGACTTGTGTTCATTCATCGAAATAGTAGAATACATCATCCAAGACATAAGACTTGTTACGATTCTAATGAGTATACTACTCATGAAAACATTAACCCTTGAGGTTTCATAGTGTCAAGAACAAGTACTTGGTGTTAAAGGACGATTACTTTTGAATACATATATTCTTGTGTTTTAACTTCCTAAATCCCTAAACGGACATATTCAACCTTCTAACCTCGTCAACTTCGTCACATTGGATAATCGGAAAGCTTATACAAATTTTGTGAGTATACTCGTAACCCCCTTTTTATGTTTACCACTTTTTGGGGTGTAACATGTTTTACTATTAAACTACACTTAAACTTATTCTTTATGCAATGCACAAAACAATCCTTATACATGAATACTATGTTACGATGCTTGATGCTTACGTGGACCATACTTATGTGATATGTTTTAGTCATTAGCTCTCACGAGCCTCCCTTCGACATGTATAGCGCTATAGGAGTAACGCACCGCCCCCCTTAAACTTGGGTCATGTTGAATTAATTAAACTTTCTTGCATAAACAGAGGTTGGCTAGAAATATTGCATGCCACGCTAGGTTGATCTCGTATAGACTAAGTTGCCATGTGGATTCGTTTTAAACTTTTATACTTATACTTATACTTATGCTTAAACTTGTATACTCGCCTTTGCTTTTGCATTGAACTTTATTTTAAACATGTTACAGGCTGAGGATGATGATGCTATGAAATGAAGTAGCGTTGATGCCTAGATACACATATAGACGTTTAGGTTTAATCGTTCTATCAATTTTGCTTATGTTGTTATATACTTCTTCGAACTTGTTGTATTTGAATTTTTTTTGTAATGTTGACAATCTACTTTATGAAATGAAATCGATTTATTAAATACTGTCACAAATAGCGTTATGTGTGATGAGCAATCTTTCTTCGTCTCACTCCGATGTTTCCGCCATCGGTTGGGGTGTGATAAGGAATTCCTGATTTGTCTGTCTTCTAAATGATTGTTCTTTTTCATCCTCTGACGTTTTCCCTGAAACAAACACAGTTTTTGGTTTATAAACTTTCTCATTTTTATAGTTTTTCGGTAGAACAAAACGAAGACCTTTCTTTTTGAAATTACGATTATGGTTTGATTTCTTTTGGAAATTATAACCACAATTGTAACCCATTTTCTTGTTAATTCTTTGTTGAACTCTTGAAGTGTATTGTCACACCCCGACCACGTAAAACAACAAAACGTGGCGGAAACGTCGGGGAGTGTTGTAACAGAATCATTGTTTCACAACCATGGATTAAACAAATTTCGTTTTATTGAATTAAATGAGTTACAATGTCTTAACAATAAATAAACATAACAAAAATTAACTAGTCTTGCATCTTTTAATGTCACTAAGGCCTCGTCCAATCCTATGTGAGCATGCATCAATATCATCATCAAACATCATCAACTATAGCACCTGAAACACATGTGAAAATACATCAGCATAAAAATGCCGGCGAGTACATAGGTTTTATGAAAAATAGGATTCATGACGTAGGTTTGAGAAAATGTTTAACAAAAACTTGTCATGAATCCAGTTTAAGTGTTTGCTTTTATAAAATGTTTGAAAATTGATGATAGATATGTATAGTTAAAAAGAATGATGTAAGGTTAAATGAATAACCAAGTAAAAAAATGAGTTTGTATAAAACAAACTGTTTTGTAAAACAATGTTTTGTAAAAAATATGTTATTTGTGTAAAGATGTATAATTCCAAATGAATGATTTAAATAACGCTACTGATGTGTGTAAAATGCAACATATAAATCACATCAATTAAGGCATAAAACTAACCCTTTTTAAGTACTAATGTTGGAAAAAGAGTGTTTTTGTCTTCCTTTTGTATTTTCAGGATGAAATGAGCTCAAAATCACAAAAGAAGCAAAAAGACAACTAATTCTACCATAAATACAAGAAAAGGGACAAAAGTAGACTGCCCGGACCCTCAACGGCACCTCCCAAAGCAAAGGAGAAGAAACAGAGTCTGAACACGCCCCGTGTCCAGCGAACACGGGGGCGTGCCCAGGAAGCAGCAGAAAAGACAAACCAGTAGAAGCTTCCATTGCCCACCACGGGGCCGTGTCCAGCGGGCACGGGGGCGTGGTGAAAGTACAGCAGGCGCATTAATTGTAATTCGCAATTACAATTAATGAAGAGAGAGAATGTCAGACGGGCACGGGGCCGTGTCCAGCGGACACGGGGCCGTGTCCAGCCTTCTGTTCAGCCTATAAATAGAGGAGCTTGGCTTCATTTTCTCTCATCCCTTAGCACACCACCTCTCTCACACTTCATCCACCACCCACCACCACCATAACACCATCATCCACCACCATCATCCATTGTCCATCGTAGAGTGTGTGAGTCGTCTCGGGATCCAAGATTGATCGTAAGAGTTCTTGACAATCAAGGCCATGTTTGCCTAAGTCTCTTACATCACTTGGTGAAGACAAGTGTTTAGTATAATACTTTTTATTTTTAATCTTTTGCACTTTTTATTTGGTTTTGTATTAATGACTTTAATAACTAGTTACTTATGTTGAAGGTGATCTTTCCTTATCGTTTGTCCGTGGTGTCTTGGCATTATTTTACTGTCTATATAAAATAAAAGATTTTCACCATTCATATCTCTACGGTCTATATGGAGGTATGTTGGCTACCTGGTCGGGGGTTAAGGGAACGGTTTGGTAAGGGTCTTGCCCTTGTTCAGCGTTTAGAGGTCCTGCTTGGGACCTGGGCCAAATTTAGTAGGATCTCCTTCAATGCCCATAGGTATTGGATGGCGGGGATCCAAACTCTTTGACCCCCTCATAAGTTAACTACTATTAATACTATAACCCGGCTATTTAGGACTGTATCCTTGCTGACTCAGACTACTTAGCCGAGGGTAACGTCACCGCCAAAAGCGGGGCCTACCACAATTTGCATTAATAACTTAATTCATTATCTTTCAATAATCCGACCCTTTAGGATTGTATCCTTGCTGACTCAAACTACTGGGTTGAGGGTAACGTCGCCTTCAAAAGAGGGGCCTACTACAATAACTAAGATAATCTCTTAAACAAGTGCAAAAGTGCAAAAATAATCAAAGTTTATACTAATACACGTGTCGGATCCAAGTGATTCATCTTGTCTATCTGTTTTTATTTTATTTTTATTTTCAGCATTTAGTTAGTTTTTATTTTTCTTAGTTTAAAATATTTTTCTAACTTTTTGATTTGATTAGACGTTGAGGATAAACCGGTATTAAAAGCTCTTGTGTCCTTGGACGACCTCGGTATCTTACCAACACTATACTACGTCCACGATGGGTGCACTTGCCCATATGTGTGTTTAGTGTTAGTGAATATCGTGTTTTATAAATTTAAAACTTGGCTAAAAGTGTAAAAAGGGGCTTAAATATACATCAAAAATATATACACACTGACACGCATCAAGTTTTTGGCGCCGCTGCCGGGGACACAAGGATTTTAAGAAAGTTAGGAATCAGCGGCCTAATCATATTTTTATTTTTCTTTAATTTTTTAGGATTTTTTTTTAGTTTTTCAGCTTCTACAGAGCTCAACACGGGGCCGTGCCTGCTGAACACGCCCCGTGCTCAATCATTGGAACTGGCAATCCTGTTTTAAGTCAGACAGTAGGCTGAACACGGGGCCGTGTCCACTCAACACGCCCCCGTGCCCAAGATTCAGTTGCTGAAAACAGAACCGTTAGATCCCGGCGGTTGGTAATTTCTGACACAAACATGAGTGATAGTAATTCTTTTTACTTTCGGCACTCTTATGGTTTGTGGTGTCGAATATGTGGAGGCGAACATGAGGAATTAAAATGTTATTTTCTCACTTATAGGCCCCACTATATAGACCCACCGATTCCGTATAACCTTAAGAGGGGCGAAAGTAAAAATAAGCACTATTTCTCCCTCGAATGCGCCCAGCCAGATATTCTAGGAGAAATGCTCCTTGACGAGTTATTTCAACTAGAAGAACTACTTCTCAATTGGTCAAAAGAACTTAAGAAGGATTTTTTAGATCCATCCCAAGATGATGACCATGAGGAAATGTTGGAACCGCATTCCGACAACCTCGTTGCTCCCGAAAATACCTTCTTACCTAGAAAAGACATGGACGATAGTCGTCCCTGTGCCGATTGTGCCGTGAAGGACTCCCCATCGACCTCGTTCGGTGCATACATAGACCTGAGCGATTCGGCATACACCTTCTTTAACGAGAGCCCGGGAAAGGGTTGGACTTGTCCACCTAGAATGAAAATAGGAATTACCCTCACCGACAACCTCTTGCGTTCTCGCCTTAGTATAGGACAATTAAGGTATCTTAGGCACTTTGGGGTTGTTCCAGCAAGTCAAGAGCCACCCGATATAGATTAGCTCCTTAGTAGAGACAAAACTTCATAAAACAGCTTTCCGACACGGGGCCGTGCCCGGCCAACACGCCCCCGTGTCCACCACAAGATTCCCTTCTGATCAGAACGTCAGAATACGGACAAACTGTGTCAGAATTTTATCTGCACACGGGGCCGTGTCCAGTGGACACGGGGCCGTGTCCAGCAGGCTGTCGTTTTCTATAAATGCAGCCAAAAATCCTGCACATTTGGACCAACTTGGGACAGAGATTTGAAGGAATCTTCTCTCAAACAATCCTAGGTAAGTCTAAAAGAAGTTTCCAACAACCCATCTTGTCCTTTCCTCTTCTAGACATTTCCTTCTTCTTCATCTTTCTTCAAGAACTACCATAAAAAGTTTGAATTTTCAATCTTTGTGGTAGGGAACAATGAGTTTTGATCATGGAATCTTGGTAAAAACATGTTATGTAACATTGTTTAAAGTTATTTACTGTCAAAAAGCTTGCATAAACTCAGGAAATAACTTAAAAACCCAAGATTCCTTGCTCCAAAATTCTGCAGAAAGATGAACACGGGGCCGTGCTCAATGAGCACGGGGCCGTGTCCAGAAACTGTTTCGTCATATAAACTGCTTTTGGTTTATTTTTCGTAGAATGGCGAGTGAAAACAGCGAAACATCATCCGTTCATTCCTCAAACAGCCGAAGGGGAAGGAGGCCCTCCGTTGAAGCTACACTTGTGCACTACGTGATAGCACTGAGGGAAGCTCTCGATGAAATGACGTCAGTAGAGGAGGTCCTCATTGACCGTATTAACGATCTTACAATGGGACTTGAAAGCAGCTTCCAAGAGATTAACCTTTTGCACCAAAGGTTAAACATTTTGGTAGCACCTCCTATGGAACCAGTCCTTCCACAACAAGACTGGAACTTGGCACTCGGTGTTAACAACCCTACCGGGTGGGGAGACTTTCCCGCAGAACCTCCCATGGAAAACCCACAAGAAGTTCCAGCGGAAGTTGAAACTCCTCAAACTAATGCGAACGAACCCTCTTTTCTCCTTCCAAGGGAGGTAGAGGAGTGGCTTGCCGACATATGAGGAGAACCACACCCGGAAGTAGGAGTTCTACAAAGCCTTATCTAACCAAGATTAGTAGCTTCTTGGAAATTTTGCTAAATTAAAATAAAACATAGGGCTAGAACTCCATAAGTTTAATATTTATGTAATTTTTATCTTTATCTTTATGTAATGTCTCTCTATGATTAGTAATGTTATGATGGTTTTTATGATTGATGGTTGTCGTGAGTATAAAACACACTCATGGTGGTAATGGATGAAAAAGGGAACGAGAAAAATGGAACCATGCAAGAAGAATAGAGCAACCCGACAAAAATCTCCATCACAGAAGGCTCAACACGGGCCGTGCCCAACCAACACGGCCCCGTGCTGAGCCCCCTGCAGAGAATCACCCAGTTCAGGTAACTGGACACGGGCCGTGTTCAGCGGACACGCCCCCCGTGTCCAGGCTTCTGTTTCAATTCTCTAATTTTTGTTACTGGCACTTGACCACGGGGCCGTGCCCGGTCAACACGGGGCCGTGTCCAGGATGCCAGTAACACAAAACTTTGCTTTTAAACCCACTTTTACACATTCTAATCAACCAAAAACTTTATTTTTGGACACATTGAGGACAATGTGTAATTTAAGTGTGGGGGGGATGCTAAAACCTTGAAATTTTGCAAAATCCTAAACACAAGCCTTACACAAAACTCTATTGGAACCGCTAAACACCCGAAATTTTTTTTTTCAAAAACTTTTCCATTTTTTTATTTACTTGTCTTAGTTTAAATTGGGAATAACAAGTTCTAAAAAGGTTATATTTTTACAAGTTTACAACCGATAGCGTCGTGATAAAAAAAGAACCAAAATAAGAAAATTATGAAAAGGCATAACAAGTCTAGTTAAAAATTCGATTATATATACTTGATCACATTAAAAACCCATTCCCACAAAAGTGAGTTTTGAGCCTTTATTGAGCACAAAAATATACATATTTAGATTAAATGCTCATTTTTCGTTTCTTGTGTGAATAGCCGCTCGGTTCTTACAAATCTAGAACTTGCCACGACAATACATTCCCGGTCCTTACCAACTTAAACCCAAGTAAGTAAATGATGGAGGCATTAGGACTAACCATTTTTCTTTCAAAACCATTATTTTTCATTTTTTTTTTATTATTACCTACCCAAAATCCCCCTAGATAGCCCCTTTGAGCCTAAACCTTTCATTTCATTACCCCAAAACCCTTTTTACCCACCAAAAACCTTTTTATTTTTCACCCTTTATTTTAGTAACAAGCTCGGTTTTTCGTAAACTCGCCTTTTCATGTGAAGAAAAAAAAATGATGATGAAGTCAAAAACAAACAAAAGCTATAAAAAAGCTTGTTTGGAGAAATACTTCAAAATAAAAAGTCACTAAAAACAAGGTATTTTACGAAAACCGACGCTTTTTACGATTTTCGCCCTTTTTACTAACCACTAACCCAACCACCCACCTTTAACCCAAGCCTAACCCTTCACCCAAAAGTCCTCTTGATATTTACAAAGGTAAAAAGTTAAAAAGGAGGAGGATTGATTGCTTGTCAAGCCTATGGAAGGCGTAAGTTCCGTGCCGCTCTCGAGTGATTCACTAAAATATACACCTTCGGCCGAGTGTTGAGTGATCTCCCGTGAGGTATGTGAACTTGTATATAAATGGAATTTTAATAAGGCATGCTATGCCCAAATAAGTAATTTATCTTATGAAACGTTCAAAATAAATCATAACGAATAGGATTGTAAATAAATAAAAATAAAACTTACAAAGACCTTGGATTCCCGACACTCTAGGACAAGCTAAAAACTTCTCTTCTACCTATTCCATTTGGGAGTGTAAGCCACATTTAAAGAGTTTTGCTTGAGGACAAGCAAAAGTTCAAGTGTGGGGGTATTTGATGTGTGTAAAATGCAACATATAAATCACATCAATTAAGGCATAAAACTAACCCTTTTTAAGTACTAATGTTGGAAAAAGAGTGTTTTTGTCTTCCTTTTGTATTTTCAGGATGAAATGAGCTCAAAATCACAAAAGAAGCAAAAAGACAACTAATTCTACCATAAATACAAGAAAAGGGACAAAAGTAGACTGCCCGGACCCTCAACTGCACCTCCCAAAGCAAAGGAGAAGAAACAGAGTCTGAACACGCCCCGTGTCCAGCGAACACGGGGGCGTGCCCAGGAAGCAGCAGAAAAGACAAACCAGTAGAAGCTTCCATTGCCCACCACGGGGCCGTGTCCAGCGGGCACGGGGGCGTGGTGAAAGTACAGCAGGCGCATTAATTGTAATTCGCAATTACAATTAATGAAGAGAGAGAATGTCAGACGGGCACGGGGCCGTGTCCAGCGGACACGGGGCCGTGTCCAGCCTTCTGTTCAGCCTATAAATAGAGGAGCTTGGCTTCATTTTCTCTCATCCCTTGGCACACCACCTCTCTCACACTTCATCCACCACCCACCACCACCATAACACCATCATCCACCACCATCATCCATTGTCCATCGTAGAGTGTGTGAGTCGTCTCGGGATCCAAGATTGATCGTAAGAGTTCTTGACAATCAAGGCCATGTTTGCCTAAGTCTCTTACATCACTTGGTGAAGACAAGTGTTTAGTATAATACTTTTTATTTTTAATCTTTTGCACTTTTTATTTGGTTTTGTATTAATGACTTTAATAACTAGTTACTTATGTTGAAGGTGATCTTTCCTTATCGTTTGTCCGTGGTGTCTTGGCATTATTTTACTGTCTATATAAAATAAAAGATTTTCACCATTCATATCTCCACGGTCTATATGGAGGTATGTTGGCTACCTGGTCGGGGGTTAAGGGAACGGTTTGGTAAGGGTCTTGCCCTTGTTCAGCGTTTAGAGGTCCTGCTTGGGACCTGGGTCAAATTTAGTAGGATCTCCTTCAATGCCCATAGGTATTGGATGGCGGGGATCCAAACTCTTTGACCCCCTCATAAGTTAACTACTATTAATACTATAACCCGGCTATTTAGGACCGTATCCTTGCTGACTCAGACTACTTAGCCGAGGGTAACGTCACCGCCAAAAGCGGGGCCTACCACAATTTGCATTAATAACTTAATTCATTATCTTTCAATAATCCGACCCTTTAGGATTGTATCCTTGCTGACTCAAACTACTGGGTTGAGGGTAACGTCACCTTCAAAAGAGGGGCCTGCTACAATAACTAAGATAATCTCTTAAACAAGTGCAAAAGTGCAAAAATAATCAAAGGTTATACTAATACACGTGTCGGATCCAAGTGATTCATCTTGTCTATCTGTTTTTATTTTATTTTTATTTTCAGCATTTAGTTAGTTTTTATTTTTCTTAGTTTAAAATATTTTTCTAACTTTTTGATTTGATTAGACGTTGAGGATAAACCGGTATTAAAAGCTCTTGTGTCCTTGGACGACCTCGGTATCTTACCAAAACTATACTACGTCCACGATGGGTGCACTTGCCCATATGTGTGTTTAGTGTTAGTGAATATCGTGTTTTATAAATTTAAAACTTGGCTAAAAGTGTAAAAAGGGGCTTAAATATACATCAAAAATATATACACACTGACACGCATCACTACGCCATGTAATATAATACAAGCACTTATATATAGGAAGTACCAGCGGCGTATCCACCATGCTTGTATCACATTACACACGCCTCGTTACTCAAATCACTTACCCACATAAACCACCAATGTAAATTGCCCATGTCTAAACCGTTGTCAAATGTCAATCAAGTAATGTGTAAACAAAATGTCATGTATGGCAAGTGAAATATGTAATAACCAAACCATAGGTAAGAATGCACAAACAATGTACTAAGTATGCGACGGATGGACATACATAGCATGATACCAAGTATAAGATGTCTTGTAAAACGATGTACTAAGTATGCACACAATGGGCATACATAGCATGTGATGCAAAATGTACTAAGTATGATAAACATACATAGCATGAAATGCCATGTAAAACGATGTACTAAGTACGCTAAGTAAACATACATAGTAAAAACACAATGAAATCATGTACTAATAGTGTACTAATGAACATAGCAAGTATATGATATAAAAGCATGAAAGTAACAAGTAGGCACATGTGTTTCACCCCAAAATGTTTGAAAAACAGTAAAAGAGGGGTCTATGTACTCACTTGAGATTGCTTAGAAGTCCTAGGATAACCACCAAGCAAAGCTAGAAGATCACGGAATCAAACGACACCTATATAGGTATCTACATTAATAAACGGACCTATCGGAGGATAAGGGTTCGTAAACCAAATAAGTATGGGAACTTATGTAGTATGGTTTAACAAAGCCTACGTACTAAAACGAAACCTATCCTAAGTGCTTTTGACCCATTACGACCCGTTTAGGTAGCTTACGCCACTTTAACGCGTCATTTGCGTAAAACGCGTTTGGAATGCCTAACTAGTCCTATGACAAGCAAGATATGCCTTAACATGTTTAATATTGTTGTTAAATCAGTTTAGATGTCAAAAATTTCGTTACATAGACTTAAAATGAATTTATGCGTAAAAAGGGCATTTTGGTAATTTACCTAAGGCATATAAACTACCTATCATATAACTAACTAAACGTCGTGACCATAAGGTATAACCTCGGAAGGTTATTACCTATACAACTATGGTCACCTAATGTGTTTGGTCGGATCCTAAAGATCGACCAATGGGTCGGGTTCGTAAGCATAAGCGATTGATTAGATCGCTTACCTTTACGACCCTAAACAAGCACAAATCTAAAAGCGACGAGCTAAACATGCTAGAACATGTTTAGTAAAGTTAGAAAACAGGTTTGGTATTAAAACAAACGGCTTTAATACCCTAGAGTAGTTTGGTTACAAAATACGCGAGAAAACGCATTTTGGCTGAAACTACGACTCGTCACTGAGTCTAGATAACGTGGTGATCAGTAGGTATAGTTACTAGGGACTATAACCATCGTGATTACGCTCACGTTATGAAGTTCAAACGAACTTCGCATTGACCATAAACTGGTTAATGCAGAAAGTCAAACGCAGTTTGACTTTAACGCAAAAAGGAATGAAAAACGCGAAAGAATACTTACAGAAGGTCCCCGCAAGATTCGAACCCGATTCACTCTCAGGTAGGAAGCATATACTTCCACTTAGAGAGTGTAGAATCAGATTCAAATGTGAGGAAGAATGAAATGGGTGAGGGGTATTTATAGATTTCCTTGAACCGTTAAGATCGTTCGTCGAAAAACGTGATTTGATCTAGACCTTACATGTGGGCACATGGTTTTCAAAAACCATGGGAGCCCCTAATGTGGACTATGTTCATTGAATACCATCCCATGGTTTTGCAAAACCATGGGTGAAAATGTAGGATCGGATTCTGACCCAAACAAGTCAATCAGAGGCTTTCTCCTTGGTTTCAGGTGCGGAATAACAAGAAACTAAGGTAGAAATAGCATGCAGATCACTTTAACTACTCATTATATTGATTTTACACTGATTACACTTCAAATCTCGCACCAGCAGCACTTCGGCACGATTTCTTCAACTGTTACAACTGAAATCGCTCATCAGGTATATATAGTAGACTGGAACCGCTTATTGGACAGGCCCAATAAGCAGCCCATATACATGACATTGAAGCGATCCACTATGTTGCCACTCGAGCGGTCCACAATGTTTGTCACTCGAGCGGTTCAGCCCATTTGCCATTTGAGCGATCCAGGTTGTTGTCGTTCGAGCGGCCCAACATATGACTGTTCGAGCGACCCAAATACCAAATGGACCATATGAGCGATCCAACATCTAAAACGTATACAATTTCACTATTTCTAGTATTACGTGCGCAGATCTATCATTCTATGACTATGACTCGATACAAGACGTAATCAGCAGATGTAGTGCACCAACAGAAAACCATTAACACTTCAAAATGGACTAGGTTCATTGAATCTGCCAGAAATTTCAAAAATGGTCCCTACACTTGTAAAACTTGATTTTTTTGGCACTTTTAAACCCCTTTAACCTCATTTCAAGGATCTAAAATGATACTAAAGTATAGGGAACTTAAAATGTGCTCACAGACGTCACGGATGTCGGTTCGTTTGGCCGTACGGTTGCGTTATTCGGTTAATTACGACGGAAGTCGTAACGAACGCAAAAACGATCCAAATTAAGCGACGAATGGAATTTTATCATGCCAATCACTAAAATAAAATATTTTAATGATTACATAAATTTTTTGATGTCCGGATATATACAGGACGTAAGATATGTGCAAAAATGCAAACTTATGCACTTTTGACGCTTTTAGTCTTTTTTGATCAATAAAGTTTATTTTAGCATACCGAACCCTTCAAAGCCTATTTCTAAGCTATGTAAAGGATATTTAAGGTATGTTAAGCCTATGTCACTATTCCGGAGTGTTTGTTGCATAAAACTGGTTATATTTACGAATCAGATCGTGTATAACCTTCCAGAAAGCGATTTAAAGCCCGAAATCGAACAAGAAATAATATGTGCAAACGATACACATATTTACACAAAATCCCAAGTATGAAATACAATATTTCATTGATTTGGTATTTGTTTGATGGTCGTGGTGACACAGGTGTCACAGTCTCCCCTACTTTAGGAAATTTCGTCCCGAAATTTATTCGTAGGAGTCTGTCCGTGACTTTGTGTCAAATAACCACCAGAGATATGCAAGGGATAATCCTATCATTTCCTTAACGGACATTCTTCAGAAACGAAAATGAATGGACAGAGTCATTTTCAACAGATGCTTCCTCAGAAACAGAAATGAAAGGATAATTAAACGTATATTCATTTCCTTCAACGGATATTCTTCAGAAACGAAAATGAATGGACGGAGTCATTTTCAACAGATGCTTCCTCAGAAATAGAAATGAAAGGATAATCAAACGGATATTCATTTCCTTCAACGGATATTCTTCAGAAACGAAAATGAACAAACGGAGTCATTTCCAACGGTTGCTTCTTCAGAAACGAAAATGAAGGGATAATCAAACGGATATTCATTTCCTTCAACGGATATTCTTCAGAAGCGAAAATCAACGGAATGAGTCATTTTCCTCAACGGATTCTTCATCAGAACGGAAATGAAGGATTAAACAAACGGATATTCATTTCCATCAACGGATATTCTTCAGAAGCGAAAATGAATGGATGATCCATTTTCCTCAATGGATTCTTCATCAGAACGGAAATGAAGGATTAAACAAACGGATATTCATTTCCATCAACGGATATTCTTCAGAAGCGAAAATGAATGGATGATCCATTTTCCTCAATGGATTCTTCATCAGAACAGAAATGAAGGATTAAACAAACGGATATTCATTTCCATCAACGGATATTCTTCAGAAGCGAAAATGAATGGATGATCCATTTTCCTTAACGGATTCTTCATCAGAACGGAAATGAAGGATTAAACAAACGGATATTCATTTCCATCAACGGATATTCTTCAGAAGCGAAAATGAATGGATGATCCATTTTCCTCAACGGATTCTTCATCAGAACGGAAATGAAGGATTAAACAAACGGATATTCATTTCCATCAACGGATATTCTTTCAGAAGTGAAAAATGAGTAGCTAGTTCATTTTTCTTCAACGGGTGCTTCATCAGAATTGGAAATGAACAGGGTTCACTCTAGACGCATGACAAAACTCGCTGTGGTTTCTGTGCACTAAATTCCATAATTATGTACGCGTCCATAATTACGTAATGCCTTGCACAGTCCACACAGTACATTTCATAATGTGTAGGGGAAGAAAATCAAACCTGTAATGAGTGTGGCTAGACTACCATAGGGTCCTTTTAATTAGATCGACAAATGATCACTTTAATTTGACCACCAAGGAGTCTTTTCAGCTATATCATCACATGATATTCCTAACCAGATTTTTGGATCAATCTGTTTAACTAGACTACTCAAGGGGTCTAATTTATGGAATAGTACTTCACAACCCCAGGTACTTAACTACAACGTAGAAGTCCATTAAGGATTTAAGATAGTACCTTTGGATATCCTACTATGAATCCCTTATACGAAGATATGGAAGATTCTACGAGGATTTGGATAACAGAAATTTGGATCACACAAAAACATAAAAGGGAACACATAAGCACATAATCACATAATTGATTAACTTGGTTATTAATTTGTTATCTTTGGACGCGGATACTTAAAGCACACCAGGAATCCAATCCGTGGATTTCATTTGGCACATTAATCACTTCCAAGAATCTATCTATGAAGATAGAAAAACCTTAATAGGAATTCGGTTTTGTCCTTATTGAATTGTAATGTACGTATTGAATCATATAGAGAATTCAATTAAGGGCTCCAATGAACGGTTCCCATCCATAAGGATCTAATTATGAGGATAGAAAGATCCTATATGGATTTTGGAATTTGTGTAACGAGAGGTGTTTCGACACCTTGCACTAGGCGTGCTTAAGTCGATACACAAGGTAGAAAGGCGACATATGAAGCAGAAATTGAAGGTTGAGCAGCAGCAGGATTTGGTAACAGCTTTGCTTTGGATTGCAAAGCGGCACATGTTAACCAAATGTCCCCATCGTCCACCGTGGGTACATTTGAAACAGGGTATTCGATCCGGATGATGACTACTACATTGATTGCACCAAGGAGCAGTTCCCTTATACGGCTTCATCCCTGAGGCGAGTCATCGTGATAGCTAAATCAACAGTCCTCTAGAGTACGACGCCTATTTGCTGGGTAGTTGCAGCACCTGGTTCGGACATTTGAGTGTTGTTGCGATGAAGGGGCATCTTGAAGACAATGGAAGGCATAGGAGGAAACAAGCGAAAGATGACCAAAAGAGAATGACAACACATGAAGATTGTGACCATTTGTTTGTTACCAAAGGCAAACAAATGAGACGGTGACTAATCAAAGTAAGCGGGTCAATATAATGTATCGCGAAGACATGCTCGCCTATAAGTGGACACTCACCTCAAGAGTTCCCAGGTAAGAGTGATTGGTCCGATACTGCGGATTTGTACGAACACTCTAGCCTTAGACAGAAGACCCAGGGTACAGGCACCCACTCTTCCAGTTTGCACGTGTTCACATTATTTAGACCCAAACTCTGACGAGATTTTGAAAACTTTGAAGGTTCGAAACCTTATAATAAATCATCCTAGAACAGATGATTAGTTTTCAAGGCAGATCAAATTTATGTTCTTGTTGTGGTTGTCACCTAAGGATAAGTGACGGTATTGTTTTATGACTAAACGCAAGTAAACTCGCGTTAGGGTCCTAGGAAGGTTATAGTCTAGGTCAAAGCATTACTAATAACCTAATTCCCTATAACCATTGGCTCTGATACCAACTTTTCTGTCACACCCCGACCACGTAAAACAACAAAACGTGGCGGAAACGTCGGGGAGTGTTGTAACAGAATCATTGTTTCACAACCATGGATTAAACAAATTTCGTTTTATTGAATTAAATGAGTTACAATGTCTTAACAATAAAGAAACATAACAAAAATTAACTAGTCTTGCATCTTTTAATGTCACTAAGGCCTCGTCCAATCCTATGTGAGCATGCATCAATATCATCATCAAACATCATCAACTATAGCACCTGAAACACATGTGAAAATACATCAGCATAAAAATGCCGGTGAGTACATAGGTTTTATGAAAAATAGGATTCATGACCTAGGTTTGAGAAAATGTTTAACAAAAACTTGTCATGAATCCAGTTTAAGTGTTTGCTTTTATAAAATGTTTGAAAATCGATGATAGATATGTATAGTTAAAAAGAATGATGTAAGGTTAAATGAATAACCAAGTAAAAAAATGAGTTTGTATAAAACAAACTGTTTTGTAAAACAATGTCTTGTAAAAAATATGTTATTTGTGTAAAGATGTATAATTACAAATGAATGATTTAAATAACGCTACGCCATGTAATATAATACAAGCACTTATATATAGGAAGTACCAGCGGCGTATCCACCATGCTTGTATCACATTACACACGCCTCGTTACTCAAATCACTTACCCACATAAACCACCAATGTAAATTGCCCATGTCTAAACCGTTGTCAAATGTCAATCAAGTAATGTGTAAACAAAATGTCATGTATGGCAAGTGAAATATGTAATAACCAAACCATAGGTAAGAATGCACAAACAATGTACTAAGTATGCGACGGATGGACATACATAGCATGATACCAAGTATAAGATGTCTTGTAAAACGATGTACTAAGTATGCACACAATGGGCATACATAGCATGTGATGCAAAATGTACTAAGTATGATAAACATACATAGCATGAAATGCCATGTAAAACGATGTACTAAGTACGCTAAGTAAACATACATAGTAAAAACACAATGAAATCATGTACTAATAGTGTACTAATGAACATAGCAAGTATATGATATAAAAGCATGAAAGTAACAAGTAGGCACATGTGTTTCACCCCAAAATGTTTGAAAAACAGTAAAAGAGGGGTCTATGTACTCACTTGAGATTGCTTAGAAGTCCTAGGATAACCACCAAGCAAAGCTAGAAGATCACGGAATCAAACGACACCTATATAGGTATCTACATTAATAAACGGACCTATCGGAGGATAAGGGTTCGTAAACCAAATAAGTATGGGAACTTATGTAGTATGGTTTAACAAAGCCTACGTACTAAAACGAAACCTATCCTAAGTGCTTTTGACCCATTACGACCCGTTTAGGTAGCTTACGCCACTTTAACGCGTCATTTGCGTAAAACGCGTTTGGAATGCCTAACTAGTCCTATGACAAGCAAGATATGCCTTAACATGTTTAATATTGTTGTTAAATCAGTTTAGATGTCAAAAATTTCATTACATAGACTTAATATGAATTTATGCGTAAAAAGGGCATTTTGGTAATTTACCTAAGGCATATAAACTACCTATCATATAACTAACTAAACGTCGTGACCATAAGGTATAACCTCGGAAGGTTATTCGCTATACAACTATGGTCACCTAATGTGTTTGGTCGGATCCTAAAGATCGACCAATGGGTCGGGTTCGTAAGCATAAGCGATTGATTAGATCGCTTACCTTTACGACCCTAAACAAGCACAAATCTAAAAGCGACGAGCTAAACATGCTAGAACATGTTTAGTAAAGTTAGAAAACAGGTTTGGTATTAAAACAAACGGTTTTAATACCCTAGAGTAGTTTGGTTACAAAATACGCGAGAAAACGCATTTTGGCCGAAACTACGACTCGTCACTGAGTCTAGATAACGTGGTGATCAGTAGGTATAGTTACTAGGGACTATAACCATCGTGATTACGCTCACGTTATGAAGTTCAAACGAACTTCGCATTGACCATAAACTGGTTAATGCAGAAAGTCAAACGCAGTTTGACTTTAACGCTAAAATGAATGAAAAACGCGAAAGAATACTTACAGAAGGTCCCCGCAAGATTCGAACCCGATTCACTCTCAGGTAGGAAGCATATACTTCCACTTAGAGAGTGTAGAATCAGATTCAAATGTGAGGAAGAATGAAATGGGTGAGGGGTATTTATAGATTTCCTTGAACCGTTAAGATCGTTCGTCGAAAAACGTGATTTGATCTAGACCTTACATGTGGGCACATGGTTTTTAAAAACCATGGGAGCCCCTAATGTGGACTATGTTCATTGAATACCATCCCATGGTTTTGCAAAACCATGGGTGAAAACCATTAACACTTCAAAATGGACTAGGTTCATTGAATCTGCCAGAAATTTCAAAAATGGTCCCTACACTTGTAAAACTTGATTTTTTTGGCACTTTTAAACCCCTTTAACCTCATTTCAAGGCTCTAAAATGATACTAAAGTATAGGGAACTTAAAATGTGCTCACAGACGTCACGGATGTCGGTTCGTTTGGCCGTACGGTTGCGTTATTTGGTTAAATACGACGGAAGTCATAACGAACGCAAAAACGATCCAAATTAAGCGACGAATGGAATTTTATCATGCCAATCACTAAAATAAAATATTTTAATGATTACATAAATTTTTGGATGTCCGGATATGTTCAGGACGTAAGATATGCGCAAAAATGCAAACTTATGCACTTTTGACGCTTTTAGTCTTTATTGATCAATAAAGTTTATTTTAGCATACCGAACCCTTCAAAGCCTATTTCTAAGCTATGTAAAGGATATTTAAGGTATGTTAAGCCTATGTCACTATTCCAGAGTGTTTGTTGCATTAAACTGGTTATATTTACGAATCAGATCATGTATAACCTTCCAGAAAGCGATTTAAAGCCCGAAATCGAACAAGAAATAATATGTGCAAACGGTACACATATTTACACAAAATCCCAAGTATGAAATACAATATTTCATTGATTTGGTATTTGTTTGATGGTCGTGGTGACACAGGTGTCACATGTATTGTTTAGGTTTTCCGATAAGATTTAAATCTTTTATTTCAGAAATATTAATTTCTGTTATTTTGAAAACCTTTTGAATCATTTCAAATCTGACACTTCTTATTGGAAAACTCTCGTCAGAATATAATTTGTCAGGACCTTTCAAAGTATATGCCACTTTGACCGATTCATCATTCAAATTAGATTTCGAAAGTAAAAACTCTTTATCATAAACCCGTTTGTCCTTTTTATTTGTCGGCTTTGACATATTTGACCCAGACTTTGACTCGGTTGTGGACTCCGGTTTTGACTCCTCACTGTCATCTTTGTCTAACACCTGATCTACCACACTTTTTATCAACTTTTACTCATGATCAGTGTCTGATGACGTATATGTAACATCAATACTTTCTGGCAAGTTATCCGACGGTCCAGACTCCCATTTCAAATTGATTGCTTTATTGACTCTTTCAGAATTTGGATTTCGAGGCATAAATCCACATTCGACCGGGGGCGGACATCTATTATAGACCACACTTGATTTCTTACCAGAAGATTTCACTTTTCCTTCATCTTCAGTCACAGCTTTCTCTTCTTCAGACATTTCCATTTCTTCAAACGTCTTCAAATTCTCCACTACGGGATAAATCCTGTCAACAACAAAAGAAGAACATGAGTAACTGTTTAACAACTTTTTAACTTTCTCAGTCTCTATCTTCTGTGTTGCCAACTCCAATTCTAAATCAGCACATTTTTTGATATGAAAGTTAGCATCATCCAGCTGTCTAAGATATGCTACTTTCAAAGTATTCATCGCCATTGCTTGTTCACCACTCGAATCAGTGTATTTATTGATTTCTCTGTTCATTGTGTCATACGATTCTTTCAACTTGTGAATATTGTGCAACAACTCATTGTTTTGTTTGATTAACGAATCATAGTTCATGCACTTTTCAGAAACTTCAACTCGTTCTGCATCAATCTTCACTTCATATTCTGGAACTTCTTTGACACTTCTGCTTGATTGTAAAAACTCAGCTCTTCTTCTTTTCTCAGCTTTCGCTTCGGTCTTCAATCTCTCTTCCTCTTCTTCCTCTTCTTTGTTCTTCCTTCGTCTTTCTTCAGCAGCTTCCATGACTTTTCTGCACCTTTCTGCACATTTCAAATCATAAGCATTAGCAAAGAAAGCATGAGAAATGTTTTTGGACATTTCTTTGGCCATGAGATCTTGATCCGGACAAAAATCATCCCAAGTAAAACCTTCAGCCAACTTTTCATCATCTTGTTCAGCTCAACACACTTTGCTGTCTTTCGGAAGATACTTTTCCCAGGTAAAATTATCATATTTTCCCTGACTAACAACACATGCCTTTCTATCAACCACATCTCTTCCATGAGCTGTTTGTGCCTGTTGCTGTGCTGGTGGTGTGATTTGATGATAGATGGCCTTCTTGTGATAGTCGTTGTTTCCGAAAGGATTCTGGGTTCCGGTAGCTTCACGGTTTTTGCACTCCCTCCCTAAATGCCCCTTCTCCCTGCAACGAAAACACGTAACTTTAGATTTATCAAAACCCAAAGCTGAAACGTTTGCATCACGAAAATCATCACGGCCTGTAATTTGTTTAAACTTTTCAGCACGTCTCATCACACTCGCCATACACCATTTGATATCTATCAATTCCATTTCCTCGGCATCGATTTGATCGTAATCCTCTTTCGTAAGCATTGGATTTCCGATCTTTCCTGCAACAAAGCAACTATAAGACTCTAAAATCATCCCTAACAAAGACATTTGATTTTTTGCAATTTCTTCAGTGTAGTCTTGATCATTTTCAAGACTTAACACAATGTTACACTGAAGTTTTCTACCATTCTTTGTTACAGAGATATTAGGATCGTATGATGAAAATCTTGTGCTGTTTGATCCTTGAGATGCCTTCTTCTCAGGAGAATCTTTAACACTGCAAGCAGTTTCGATCTTTGGAGAATACTTTGTAGAATCAGTAGCACCACTCTTATAGTACAAACTGATATCCTGTTCTCCATCATAGTTTTTCATTCTAGCGATCTTCCTCTGCTCCATCTCCTGAGCTTCCAGATGCTTGATAAAATCTCCCAGTGTCATTTTCTTATAATCTGTTTTGTTTGATCGCAGCATCATCAAAAATGTTCCCCATGTTTCATATGGTAGCGCATCTGCAAGTTTTTCAATCAATTCATCAGTATCTTTCTTAACACCAAGTTTCGTCATATTTCTCACCAAGTTACAATATCTATCAATTATTTGCTTGGTACTTTCATTTTTCAATCCCCTAAATAAATCAAATTCCTTTTTCATGAGAGACATCTTATTCCTAAGCATATCGTCACTTCCAGTAAACTTTGCTTCCAACTCTGTCGAAATAGAATGTGCAGTTCCATCATGTTGAAGCAGTATCAAAATATCTTCTTTTATTGCTTGCTGAAGCAGACTCACCATCAATTTCTCATCTCGATATTTCTTTTTATCTGCAGTACTCATCTCTCTAAGTGTTAACGGAGTACCATTCACAACATCATTCTTTGTGGGCTTAACATACGGCTCTTCAGTGTGTTCCCACGCATCTAGATGATAAGCCTCGACCCAATTTCCAAAACATTCAGACCACACGTTATAGTCATCAATATCCATGAGTTTGGGTGGTTTCTGAGATGTTCCAGTTTCATTTTCAATCATAGTGTCACACCCCGACCGCGTGTAACATGCAACCGCGGCGGAAAACGCCGGGGAGTGTTGTGGACAGAATTAATTGTTATACAACCATGGAAATTAAAGTTGCATTTTATTTATAAACAAGAGTGCTACATCGTTTCAAACAGGAAAACAAAGAGTTCAGAACACAATTAAACTAATTCTATCTTCATTTTTTATTCTCTAAGGCACAGGTCCGCCCTAGTGTCATGATCATCATCCTATGGAATAGCTCCTGAAAACACATGTGAAAGTAGGTACGTCAGCATAAAAATGCCTGTGAGATACATAGTTTTTGTGAAAATGGGATTCATGACTTGAGTTTAAAGAAATGTTTAATAACAGTCAGTCATGAACCTTGTAATTTGTCTCGCTTTGTAAACCGTTTGAAAAACGATAATATCAGATGATATGTATAGATAAAAGTAAGGTTAAATGAATAACCTAGTAAAATGAGTTGAATAAGATAAGCTGTTTTGTAAGCCAATGTTTTATGAAAAGTATGTTATTTGTATAAAATGTTATACGTCTAAACTGAAATGATTTAGATAACGCTAAGATATGTAATATTATACAAACATTTATATATAGGAAGTACCAGCGGCGTATCCACCATGTTTACATCATATTAAATACTCCACGTTACTCAAACCATTTACCCAAACCAATCCACCATGTAAATTGTTCATGTATAAACCAAATGTCAAGTGTTATTGTGTAAACCATGTCAAATGTTTATGTTTAATGTAAACCACCAAATGTGTATGTCACTTTCAACGTGTTTATGTTCAATGTAAATCATGTAATGTGTATCCCAAAATGTATCATGTATGGTAAGCGAAATGTATCAACTTAAACCATATGTAAAATGCACAAAACAAGTCGTTGAAGTAACACGTGGTTTAAATCAACGTTATGTTCTGTGGAAAAATGCATGCTCTATTGATATTAACATTTATGCAGTATTGTAAACTATGCATACATCCAAGCCTTGAGACTGTGGCGATAAACCCTTAAACAAATTAAAGGTTTATCTAAGTTATGTATATCGAATTCGGTCATTCCTTCCAATCCTATCAAACCCAGGATTTCAGAAACGGGAGTTGTCAATTCCTATGGTACCACTACCTACTAACGAACGGCGTAGCTAATGTTAATGAATGTATTGTCCCATGTTAAACAAACCAAATGTCATAACAAAATGAAGGCATGTGATGTAAACAATTGTACTAAGTATGCTAAGTAAACATACGAAGTAGAAATGTTCATGTAAATCAATGTGTCCATATGCTGAGTAAACATATGCAACAGAAATGTTCATGTAAATCAATGTGTCCATATGCTGAGTAAACATATGCAACAAAAATGTTCATGTAAATCAATGTGTCCATATGCTGAGTAAACATATGCAACAGAAATGTTCATGTAAATCAATGTGTCCATATGCTGAGTAAACATATGCAACAGAAATGTTCATGTAAATCAATGTGTCCATATGCTGAGTAAACATATGCAACAGAAATGTAATGTAAATCAAATGTACTAAGTACGCACACAATAGGCATACATAGCATGAAATGTAATGAAATCATGTACTATAATGTACTAACAACATAGCAGGCATATGATGTGAAAACATGGAAAGCATGAAAGTAACAGATAGGCACATGTGTTTTAGCCCAAAACAGTTTGGAAAACAGTAAAAGATGGGGTTCTATGTACTCACCTGGGATTGCTTTGGAGTTCTTGTATAATAACCAGATAATGCTAAAGATCACGGGATATCAAACGGCACCTAATAGGTAGCTATGTTAATATACCGGACCAAATCGGAAGGATCGGATAGTATGCGGGTTCATAAACCAAATGAGTATGGAGACTCGTGTAATATGGTTTAACAAAGCCTACATACTAAAATGAAACCTAACCTAGGTGCTTGCGACTCATCACGACCCGCTTAGGTAGCTTATGCTACCTTACGCGTCGTTCACGTAGAACGCGTCTGGAACGCCTAACATCGTGACCACAAGGTATAACCTCGGAAGGTTATAGCTATGATCACCTAATGTGTTTGGTCGGATCCTAATGATCGACCAAATGGGTCGGGTTTGAAAGTATAAGCGATGGTTTAAATCGCTTACCTTACGACCCTATATAAGCACTAAACTAAAAGTAACGAGCTAAGCATGTTAGAACATGCTTAACTAAGTTTAGAAAACAGGTTTGGGATCAAAACAAACGGCTTTGATGCTCACGAGTAGTTTGGTTACAAAATATGCAAGAATGCACATTTTGGCCGAAACTACGACTCGTCACTGAGCCTAGATAACGTGGTAATCAGTAGGTATAGTCACTACGGACTATAACCATCGTGATCACGCTCACGTTATGAAGTTCCATGAACTTCGGGCTGACCATAGGCTGGTCAATGCAGAAAGTCAACAAAACGTTGACTTTCGGACTCGAAAAGCGAATAAAAGAACGAAAGAATACTTACGGAGGGTCCCCGAATGCTAATCTAGATCAAAATAGCTCAGGTATGAAACAAAGGTTCCAACTTAGAGCTTAGATCAGATTCTTGTGAGTTTTTGCAACAAAGGGGGGGGGGTATTTATAGGAAAAGCATAACCGTTAGGATCGTTTATCGAATATCGTGCCACGATCTCGCCCGTACACTTGTCAAAAATGTGGTGGTTACTGAAAATGGCCTTTGGCCTTTGATTGGGTGAAAGGGCATTGCCCCTTGATCGAACGAAAGGCCAACTGCATTGAATGCAAACATTGAATCTGGTCTGACAGTCCCACGCGCCCCGCGTAAAGGTTGGCCTTACCTTTACGCGCCCCGCCTGAGGGTCACAGATCAGAATTTTCAATTTTGGTCCCTACACTTCAGAAACACGTAATTTGGCCCATTTTTGGCACGTTTAAGCCCCGTTAACCTCATTTCAAGGCTCTAAGATGAAGTTAAAGTGTAGGGGACTTGAAATATGCTCAAAAATATTCTGGATGTCGGTTCGTTTGGCCGTACGATCGCGATGTTCGCTTAATTACGACGGAATGCGCATAAGCGCGAAAGACGATCCAAATGACGCGACGAATGGATTTTTCTCATGCCAAACACTAAGGCATAATATAAGGACGCTTACATAAATTTTTGGATGTCCGGATGTATTCAGAACGTAAGTTATGCGCAAAAGTGCAAACTTGTGCACTTTTTGACACTTTTAGTCCCTCAATGATCTAAAAGTTTGTTTTAGCATACCAAACCCCTCAAAGCCTATTTCTAAGCTATGTAAAGGATAATTATGGTATGTTTAACTTATGGACATGTTCCGGAATGTTCGTTACAGTTCAAATTGGCATACTTTCGCAGTTTGTCAAGTTTAGTCCCTGTAAGCGAATTAACTTGTTTTTGCCATACCAAAGCCTTCAAAACTTATTTCTAAGTTATGTAAAGGTTATTTAGGGTATGTTGAGTCTATGTTGATGTTCCGGAGTATTTGTCGCATTAAACTGAGTACGTTTAAGCACCAGTTAGCGTATAACTCTCTAGAAAGCAATGTAGAGTTTGAAATTGAACAAAAGTTAAAACATGAAAAATGTAAAACATAACCAAACAAACATTGGGATAAAATAACATTGTTTTATTGATAACTGAACTGTTCACAATGATTACAAGCACAAATGTTACACATAGCACTTTGAGTCACTGACATCGGTGGTGCAAAAGCGTTATAAAACTCAGAATCCATGATAAACAGAATACTTTCTCAAATGCACACAACTTCAAACGGTCAGACAAAACTCAAACGACTGAATCTTATCTCAAACGGTCAAGAAACTTTCAAACGGTTTGATGTGATTTCAAACGACAGAAAAAGTTCAAACGATCGAATCACTTTTCAAACGAACAGTTCAAACGGGAGGTATTGTTCAAACGGTTGAATCCAATTTCAAACGATGGGACCCGGTTCAAATGAGAGGACAACTGTTTCAAACGATATTTCAAACGATTGGAGATCTTCAAACGGAGAGAACAATTTTTTCAAACGGAAGGTCTTATGACGTCAGTAAATTGTCGAACTTGTTCAAACAGACAGACAATTTTTATCCGTTTTACTTCGATTTTCAGTCTGAAACATTCAAGGCTTTGTCAGTAAACAATTCCGAACACAGTGTGAAGTTTTGAGCTGATTTTGACCGTGGAAAGTATCGGTTTTGAACAGAAGGTGTAGAAAATTAGATTTCCAAGCTGAATATGGCAAGAACTCCTCGTCCTGAGCTCTGATACCAATTGTAGGATCGGTTTCGCGACCTGAATGAGTCGTTCGGAAGAGCTCTAATCCGTTTCAGAGGCGGAAACTAAGAAACGAACTTGAAAACAGCTAGAAAATCACTTTAATCCTCTTTTTCATTCAATAAACAACGTCTACAATGAGAGGAAATACCGGCAACACCTTGGTATCAAATTTCCGAGTCGTTACAAATGTCATCGTTTGAGATCTATATATAGTGCATGACCTGACCGTTTGAACATTCTCAAACGGTCATGTATCACTCAAACGGAACGGCTCAAACGGTCACCACTCAAACGACCTTCATTACTTCAAACGGCCATGTCTCCTCAAACGGAAGGGCTTGTTCCAAACGGCTAAGCTTGCTTCAAACGGCCAGCTATCATTTTTCTTGATTTCTTGCCCAATCTGATCTGCAACGAACCCGAGACTCGACATAAGACGAAGACGACAGATGACTGCACCAACATATATAGGTAACCCCTGAAATCTCGTTTGATAGGTCCCTTATTCTGAGATACTAGGTCTTTATACTCAGTGATATCTGGGGTATTATTCCGGGACTTCTGCTGAATGGAAGTTCTGACCTAGTCCCCGAATAATACTTTACGCAAAATGCTTGAAACATAGCATCGCCCTCAGCAAGCTGATGAAACAATAAAATTGATAGTCACTGCTGTTGAAATCAAAAGATCCTCTAAAGGGGACACACCGAAAAGTCAAAGCCGTCATCTCTCTGCATATACGGAAGTATCGACCTGAGCTCTCACGGCCCTCGCATTTAACCCCTTACAGATATCATCTGTGGTATACTCACCTGTAAGACTGAATATTAGGAACTTGATACGGGAGTATATTCAAAAGGTGGGACACATAAATGAGTCAAGTTATTAAGACATCTAAATCACATCCTGAATAAATTGAAAACTGTGAGAAAACTTAAAAAGGATCAGTATATCGACAATCGAGGTGAATTGTTTAATCCTGAATATGAAATGAAGCTTAACGGTACTTGTAACATGTCTAAGAAACTGATATGATTCCCTGACACGCTCATCAAAAATATGTTTGTATATAGATTTCTTTCTTTATATTCTATTTTTCAGTTTCAGTTATACTTTTATAGGTTAGAGTCTGCTTATAAAACTCAAAAAGATTTTACAATTCTGCTTTATTTTGACAAACCAAAGCGGAAGATTAATCTTCAGATTCACAGTCTGATGCAAGCTGCAGGAAGCTGTTCTGAACTGAAAAACAAGTTGGGAGCTAATCTTGATATAAACAAAGAGAATAAAAGGTCAAAATGCAAGTTCATTAAGTTGAAACTTGTAAAATTTTCAGAAAAATGTTTAAAATATCAGTGTGTTTTTGCTACAAGTCAACCAAGGTCATTAAGTTGAACTTGGTCGACAAATTAAGTACCTAGGGTCATTAGCTTAGACCTAGATACTTAAGTGGATTTCTTGAACACTAATCATGTGAAAAAGGTCAAAAAGTCAAATCGGTTTGAAAGTCAAAGTGCCATGAATCGAACAGGCTAGCCGATCGGCTAGACCAGCCGATCGTACTGCCTAGCCGATTCAATGACACACTATAAATAGGAGTCAATTGCTTCATTTGTTCTTTTACACACTCCGATCGAACCAAAAGATTTCTCAGCCGATTCACAATTTCATATTGATCTTCATCTCTTTGCAACAATATTTTTGATTTGTTGGCTTACTCATCATCTCAAATGGCAAAGGTATGTTTTTCAAACATCAAAATCTTTGAATTTCTTAAGTGTTCTTCATGTTCATATCTGTCGGTGCCTTCAATCTCAGATTTAGGAAGTTTTAAGATGTTTTGATAAAATCTAGTTATAGGGTTTTGTTCGCAATGCAAGGATCTATAAGTTTACCGGATCAATTTTTGAAAAATCATGCTAAAACTTGTTAGATCTAGGATTAAAGCATTACGGCAGTCAGCATGTTCATTGTTAAATTAAACTCTGTTTAGGTTGAATTAGACAAGAATGAACATAGGGTTTTGATCATGACAACATGAGGAATATAGATCTGTGCTCAATTTGTGATAATTAGCATAAATTTTTTGAATCAACTGTGTATGTTTTTCAAAACTGTTCTTCATCGAAGATGCCAGCCGATCGGCTAGCCCAACCGATCAGACAGCATTCATGATATGTTATAGTTGTTGCTTTAGGAAGTTCATGTCTTGAAAAATGTGTCTTGATTGTGTTAAGAGAATGGAATGAGGTCTTGCATTGTGCTAGCCGATCGGCTAGACCAGCCGATTAAATAGCAATGTGCTAGCCGATCGGCTAGACCAGCCGATCGAGTAGCAATATAGATCATGTGTTAGTGTTGAGATAGTTGGTAGTCCAATATAGTTGTCTTGAAATGTGTGCTAAAATTTGCTATGAAATCTGTGTTGTTTGAATTCTTTGAAGTATATTGTTTTGTTCTAAGTATTGTCAGCCGATCGGCTAGACCAGCCGATTGAATAGCAATATGCTAGCCGACCGGCTAGACCAACCGATCAAACAGGAATTGCTAACCTTAGTCAAAAGGGCTGCGTTACTTGTTGAAAGAACAGTATTCTTTACATACTTAGATTTCTGTGCATAAGATTGTCAGCCGATCGAAGAGCATTTGCTAGCCGATCGGACATCATTTATAAGAACTTCTTTGTCACATTGTGTCAGCCGATCGGCTGGATCAGCCGATCGACCAGACATTGTCACTTTATTCATTCTCAGCAGATCAGCTGGACCAGCCGATCGACCAGGAAATGTCACAATAATCATTCTCAGCCGATCGATCAGTAATGCTCTTCGATCGACCAGACCAGCCGATTCTGTAGTGTTGTCACATAGGAATGTCAATGTGTTAGAAAAATTTTCAGAATTTTCATGTTCTTGTTTGAATAATTTTCACTAAATAATTTTTATAGGGACAAGGAAAAGAGAAAGACAAGAGTCATAACATTCCTTGTGAAATTGATTCTCATCAACCACTGGTACTATGGTAGAAAGAATGGCAACATTTTTGAGAGAAAGCAGAGTAGCCAAAGCGATGTCTGATAAAACTGTGATTTATGAATCACATGGTAGAGCATTCTGGGACACTGCTAGATATGAAGATTCAGACAAGATGATACATGCAGTTTTAAGAAAGAAGGATCAAGCTGGAAAAGATGTTGATGTGGGATTTAAGTTTGATGTTGGAGATGTGAGGAGATTTTTAGACTTACAAGATTCTGATAATGATCCAACTATCATGTCCGAACGTCTTGTAAAAGGATTGTGGTGTAGAATGGGTTTTTCTGCGCACATAAATGGAAAGATGTACAAAAGAAGCTTCTCCAAAGCATATAGGTACTTGATGCACTGTATGATACACTCAATGGGACATAGAAAGGGTGCATACGATGAGGTTGCAGATTACATCATGAATATGGTTACAAGTTTGGTACTGAACAGAAGATATAATTTTTCACAAGTGATTTTTGAGTATATGAAGGAAAATTGTCAAGCTGGAGCAGATAAGTACATCATGTATCCTAGATTCATCATGATGCTACTAAATGACAAAATCCAAGATCTTCCTAAGGATTGTAAGGATGTGATGGAGATGAGTGTTGTAAATAAGACAACAATAGGAAGAATTACAAAGGATAAGGATAAGAAATCTAAGCAGTTGATTTGTAGAATAAAAAATAAAGCTTATGTTGCTCCTGAGAACGATAGATGAAGACATGAAGACAGTAACTCAGACAATGAAGACTCAAGGATGAATGAGATGGTTGAGAAAAAGACTAGGTGGTGGCATGTTAGAGATGGAAAAAGGAAAAGGACACCTAAGTCATCCCCTGCGGTTGTTATTCCTAAAGAAGGAGAAAAGGGTATAGTGAAAGGGGGAGCATTAAGACAGTTAGATCACATATGATTTAAATGTTACTAATCTTATTGTCTATGTTTGTCTTGTAGGGTCTTCTGGAGAGCCGCAGAAAAAGCTAGTGGATGAAACAGTTCTAGAGCCATCTGTGGTGATTGAACAAGGTGCTGATTTGTTAAAGAAATCTTTGGAAAGCTTTCTGAAAAAGAATGAAGAAGTTGCAGCTCAACAAGCTCAAGAAACAAGTGTTCATTCTGAAAAGGTTACAAAGGCTCAACCAGAAAAAGAAGCTTTAAGGAGTTCAAGTGATGAAGACTCTGAAGCTACTCAATCTGAATCTGAATTAATTCCTGAAACTGTTGGTAAAGGAAAAGTTCAGTTGAAGAAAAGATTATCAAAGAAATGAAAGGGTTCAGATGAAGAAGATTCTCCTTACGATCTAGAAAAGTCAAAGAGACAGAGAAAGAAAAGAAAGTCAGCTCCAGTGGGTGTAATTCCCAGAAACGTCAGATCAAAGAAATCAGGAGCTGAGTCACAGAAAGATAAGGAAGGAAAGGCAGCTCAACATGTTCAGAAAGAAAAATCACCAAGTGTTGATGTTCCAAAAGAACCAGAGGTGAAAACAAAAGAAGTTCCAGTTGTGGAAACAGAAAAGAAGACAGATGATGATGATTATGTAGAGATCACCGGATTCAGAGCTGCTAGTCCAAAACCTGCTCAACAAGAGATTCCTCAGTCATCACGGCAGAAAGTAGAAGACTTTAATTTTGATTTTGATAATATTGGGTCGGCTACTGGTATTTTCTCTGAAGATATGCCTGAAGGTGAAAGTGACATGTTTAATGATCAAGCAGTTAAAGATTTAACAAAAAGAGTTAAAGAACTGGAAAAAGAGAAAGCAATAGCTGAGGAAGAACGTAATATGCTGAGAAGGGAAATTGATGAATTGATGGAAGCTCATAATAAAATAGTTGCAGCGTTGGTTGAGAAGGAGAAAAGAATGAATCAGATGAAGGATGAGGCCGAGGGTAATTCTAAAGTAATTGAGTTATTAACACAAGAGATATCTTCTTTGAATGCCAAGTCAAAGGATCTGGAGAATGTCAATCAAACGTTAAATTAGCTTCTTGATGATATAAGTGAAGCTTCATCTAATGAAATGAAGGCAATGAAATTGGAGATGGAGGCCATGAAAGCTGATAAAGTAATGAAAGATCAACAACTTCAGATGCTGGTTGCTGTGGTTGAAATTCATTTGAAGAAAAACATTCATACTGCGTTTGACGAAATTGATGTAATAAGAGCAAACGAAAGGAGATTAGAGCGTGAACGTCAAATGGCTGAAGAAGCAAATCTAAAGAACAAAGGAATAGTTGAAGAAGTTGAGATAGTCGATGCATCTTCAAGTCAACCAGAGGTTGGAGGTTCTTCTTCACAACCTGATATTGAAATGATTGAAGAAGTTGTGGTTCAAGAACAAGAAGTTGTTGACGATGATCAAGAAATGGTTGAAGCTGAAGCTCAAGAGCATCATGAACCAGAATACTTGATTGTTGGTGAACCTATTGAACCTCTCATTGCAGAAAATGTCCTTCGAAGAGTGGAAATTATTCAAAGAAGAAGAAGAGCAAGGGAAGTTCTACTGCTTGAGTATACAACTGACAGATTTGTGTTAATTGGAAATGCTTACCCTGTGCCATATAATTATAAAGAAGTGGCAAAGTTGCTAAAGTTTATGGATCTAAAAAGAAAAGGAAGGATAGCACGTGGAGAGGTTGTGGATGAAGATTCTGATAGAGAGTTGTTCGGAGATGATGAAGAAGAAGAGAAAGATGATTCTGATTATAAAGATGATAAATCTGATGATAAGTCTGATAAAGATGACAAAGGCAATGACGACAATGATCAAGGTGCTTCGGGATTATTAATCAGTGAACCAAATGTTCGAGAAAGAGTAGATGAGCTGATGAATAATGAAATAAATGAGCAGGAGGATGAAGTTGATCATGAAGCATCATCGTCTGGAAAACAACCTGTTGATCAGGTATTTCTTTCTAACCCTACTGTCATTTTCTTATCTGGAAAACAACAAGGAGAGGTAGAGGTTAAAAGAACTCGGGCTGAAATGTTAGAGGAATTGGGTTTGGAAGATGGAAAATTTAAATTTGATATTGAAGACGAAATTCCTCACTCACCTGCAAAAGATTTCGAGCCTAGATACCCTCATGAAGCTGACCATTATGATGAAGTGATTGTTGAAAGCGCATCTGATTCAGAAGATGATAGGGTGGATTTTCATTATGAAGGTGAAGATGTTGCATTTCCTACTTTCACAGAGTTATTTCAAGAAAAGAATGAAGACGAGTTAAGAAGAAGGATTGAAGAAAGGGTTGCTACAGCAGATATTCCTGAACCAGTTCCGAGAGAAATAACAGCTGAAGAAAGAAAACGATGGTTCAAGAATATGCCAAAAGAAAGAAAGACTCTCAGGGCTCTTCAATATTTTACTCATAACAAAGATCTTTCTTGGGGGGATATTTTATCTTGGGGATATCTGGAAGATTTGAAAGTCTATGCAATTAGAAGGGAGCAGAGTGTACAGTACTTTGAATTCTTAGCTGACATAGCTACTTTACCCTGGTGGGACGTAGATGAGTTCGTGGTTACAAAGAATATCAAACAATTCTACTACGGTCCAGAAGTTCGAGAACGTGATCAGGATTTGTGGAATTACATTAAATGGCAAGCAAAGAACAATTATCCAGATTGGAAGCCACAATATCCGAAGCAGACCGTTACTTACTTGGAGAGTGGAGAAAAAGACATTACGTTAGATGTAAAGCCTCCAAGATGTTTGAAAAATATGCCACTCAGAGCCATTGAACAAGATTTCTACGATCTATTTCAAGCTTGGCTATATAATCCCTCTACAGCTGAAGCAGTTATTTCTTTGTTTGACAAGACCACTGGAGAAGGACGGAGAATTAGTATTTTGGATCCTATGTGGTTGGTCAACTGTTCGAAGAAAGATATAGATTGTCTGTTTGTCAACAAGATAATCTATGATAAGAAAGACAAAGAGATAGCTATGCAGTATCAAGGTGTGATAGATGTTTGCTTCGCAAAAGAAATCAACTCAGGGAAAAATTGGAAGACAAAATGGAGAGATCTTGAAGTTGAAGAATTTCTGAAGGTATACAAGCGAAGTCAAAGACAGAAAGAGATAGCTAGAAAAGCTGCAGAGAGGAGAAGAAGAAAACTTGGGTATGTGCCGCCTACAGATCAAACGCCTATTGAATCTGAAGAGAACAAAATTCCAAAGTGGGATAGAAAGCGTGATGGCGACCCAGAATACCGAAAGTGGTGGATAAATGAGGGCAGGCATAAAAGAAGGAGAATGTTAGAGGAACGAGCTGAACAGAGAAGACAAAAGGCAAAGGAGAGGAGACGCAACCGGAGGAAATAAAGACTATGTTGGAAGGGACTACAGCTACATCCGAGGGGGAGTCTGTTAGTGCAATAACGTCTGTAGCTTCCGTCAACATGTAGTCGTATTTTGTATAGTTGTGTGTATGTTTTGTTTGTGTATATGTAAAGCAGGACAGAATCGGTGAAGTTTTTGTTAAGTGCTGTTGATGCCAGCCGATCGGCTAGACCAGCCGATCGGACAGCCCGGCCGATCGAGCAGGCTACTAGATTGGTTAGGATGTTCAGCCGATCGGCTAGCCCAGCCGATCGGCCAGCACTCTCTTATTCCGTCCTTGCCTATAAATAGCCGGTAGGTTAGTTTATTTAGAACCTTTTTGACACTTTCACCTGCAACCTACCTTTTGTATGTCTGAGTTTCTTTCTGGTTCTTGTATACTTTCACATCATTCAATAGAATCTCAGACGGTGATTCAGAGTACAATATTGTCTTTGTATATCTGCTATGTGATTACATGAATTCCGCGCATTGATCACTTTTCGATTCAACTACGTTTACGAACAGGAAGATCCCATCAGAGGGACCAACACGAACAATTGGGGATACTTTTGTTTCATCTGATCTTCGCGTTCCCAGGTGAACTCTGGGCCACGATGGGAGTTCCAACGAACTCGAACAAGAGGTATTCTAGTGTGCTTGAGGACCTTGACATCCCGGTCCGTGATTTCGACTGGTTCCTCGACGAATCGCAACTGTTCGTCGATAGTGAGCTCCTTCAGAGGAACTATGAGGGTCTCATCTGACAGACACTTCTTCAGATTCGACACATGGAAAACGTTGTGAACTGCACCAAGTTTTGCTGGTAGGTCTAGTTTGTAGGCCACTTTGCCTATTCTTTCAATGATTTCGAACGGTCCGACATACCGCGGATTAAGTTTGCCCCGTTTGCCAAAACGAACCACACCCTTCCAGGGTGAGACTTTAAGTAGCACTCGATCCCCAACTTGGAACTCGAGCGGTTTCCTGCGCTTATCAGCGTAACTTTTCTGACGGTCACGAGCCGCCGCCATGCGTTACCGTATCTGTGCAATCCGTTCAGTAGCATCAACTACCATTTCTGGACCTGTGATTTGACTATCCCCCACCTCTGCCCAACAGAGAGCTGACCGGCATTTAAGCCCGTACAATGCCTCAAATGGAGCGGCTTGAATGCTGGTATGATAACTGTTATTGTACGAAAACTCCACTAAAGGGAGGTGCTTTTCCCAGCTGTTGCCGAAATCGATAACACATGCCCGAAGCATGTCTTCTAGAGTCTGGATAGTGCGCTCAGACTGCCCATCCGTCTGAGGGTGATAAGCTGTGCTCATGTCTAATCGTGAGCCAAAAGCTTTGTGCATTGCTTGCCATATTTCTGAAGTGAATCGTGCATCACGATCCGAAATAATAGAGGTTGGCACCCCGTGCCTCGAAACAACTTCTTTCAAGTAGACGTCTGCTAAGGTAGAGAACTTATCCATTTCTTTAATAGCTAGGAAATGTGCAGACTTTGTGAGTCGATCCACGATCACCCAAATAGTATCATTCCCACGTTGAGATCTAGGTAGGCCAGTAACAAAATCCATGGAAATTTCCTCCCATTTCCATTGTGGTATCTTGGGTTGCTGAAGTAGGCCTGGTGGTTTCTGATATTCTGCATTGACTCTCGCACAGGTCAAACACTTGCCAACGTAAGTCGCTATGTGGGCCTTCATGCTAGGCCACCAATACGTAGTTCTGAGATCGTGGTACATTTTTGTCACACCCCCAAAATCCACACGCGGAGTACCACCGCTTGGGAGCGTGACTGACCAGGATCAAGCCACCAATCATATTGAACATGTAATTAATATCAAGTAAAATAAATGTAAACCATACATCCAATACGATAGGTGTTCAAAACATAACCATAGTTTCAAAGTGTAGCGGAAGCATAGTAAATAATCCAACACTAGTTAATAGTTTTAAATGTCATAATAGTTCAACGTAGAAACCACGATCCTTGCCCACAACGACCCGCTTCTCCAGTGCAAGCTCCATAAGTACCTAAGGTCCTGCAAGGCATGCAGCAGAGAGTCAACAACTAGTTGAGCGAGTTCACAGTTAACAGTTCAGTAATAATGTGGTATGAGTAATAGTAAGTTCGTTCGTTTATATCATGTTTCATATTTCCATCGCGGCCTCCCAGGCAGGTGTGCGAAGATATTAGGGGATGTTCTTCCCAAGTATTCTAGACTAGGTTTATTTGTATCGCGGCCTCCCAGGCAGGTGTGCGAAGGTTAGTAAGTTTAGTTCGCGGCCTTCCAAAGGCAGGTGTGCGAAGATGTCATAGTATCGCGGCCAACCCGTGGCAGGTGTGCGAAGATCAGTTCAATAAGCGTTACTAGTCTAGTAGGTTCGTATTCGTTAAGTTCTACCATCTGAGTGTGCATAACAATCTATCAAATCCCATTCCCCACCCGGGAACCCATGCCTTGGCTGTGTGAACTCACCTTGGGTTTGCTCGGTATGCTAAGTATGTGCTCAAAGTAAATCAATCACGTCCTAGAGTATGTATGTACACAATCAGTTTGAATTCATGCAGTTCACGTATAAACATAATCAATGATCATCAGGTAGTACACATCACCAGTCAACATCACATAAGTCATGCATATTGTTTAACATCAGTTAGCTAACTCAGTTAACACTTATCAAAATTACATCAGTTTACTGTGCAGGTTATTCAGGTTGGCGAAACTGATTATTTGGCGAAACACTGGTTGACGAGACATAATCTGTTTCGTCAATCATTCTTTTGGGGAAACAAGTCTCTGTTTCGTTGATGACCCTTGGCGAATCACAATTTCTATTTCGTCAATTACTCTTGGCGAAACACATCTTGTTTCGTCAAGAGTTCTCTTTCGTCCAATATTCACATTCGTCAAGATCCTATTACGTCAACATTCTAATTCGCCAAACATTCAGATTCGTTAAGCAGTAATTTCGTCAACATATCAGTTACAGAAAATCATGCAGTCAGTTACAGTATTAACCCAGAAACCCTAATAGCCGTCAACAACCATCATCGATCATCACCATCATTAGATCATGTATATTCAACCAATCACAACAATTACCAATCTTAACAGTTTATCTAAATAACGAGTATCATACGAGCACGATTCCTCACTACAATCAATCTATAATATTAATTAATAATCCGATCAAAATACCAAAACCCTAATTGACAACAGGTTTAGATCTTTGTGTTTAAACTAACCGAACCGTGTTTACTTGTTTCGTTTCCGTTCACAATGATCAACATTATCAATAAGCAAAGGATTCAAACATGAGATCAGGCATTACATACATCAACGAACCATGTTTTCGATTAACAACTAGCAAGGATAACAATTAAATGATCATGCAAAGTTTAAATGCTAACCGAAGTGAAGGGAACGGTGAATCGAAAGCTAGGGCAGGCTTCGAGAGTTCCAAATTGCCGTCACACACAGAAGGACTCTAGGGTTTTCTGTTTTGCTAAAGTATCAAATGGGGAGATTACGTATAACTTATACGCGGTTAAGTGTTCTGGGCCCTTACTGGGCTTGGCGAAACTGTTGGGCCGGCGAAACAGGATGTTTCGTCGAGATGGGATTGACGAGACAGGCCTCCTGTTTCGTCGAGTTGATGTTGGCGAATTTAGCTCTGATTCGTCGGGCACTATGTGGTTTAATCAGTAGTCTATGTCTAATTGTTTCATAATACTCACATTACAATGGTAATCACATATATGCATAACACAGTACGTTTCATTAACACATAACATGTACAGTTACAAGTCAACAAGTCAAACAATTACATAGTCAAGGTCAATGGTCAATGGTCAAAGTCAACGTGCATTTAAAGTCGAAAGGTCGAGTTGTCACATTATCCCCAACTTGAAAGAAATTTCGTCCCGAAATTTGGTACGTACTTACTGAGGAAGCTAGATAGGTTGCATCGTTCACTGGTTTTCCTGGGGTGTCACATTCTCCCCCCGTTGATCTGGAATTTCGCCCCGAAATTCCGTAGTAGTAGCTTCAGCCCCAGCAGTGGTTGAATTGGTTTCGAATAACTGGGGATACTTTTCTTTCATTTGGTCTTCGCGTTCCCAGGTGTACTCTGGGCCACGTCGGGAGTTCCAACGAACTCGAACAAGAGGGATTCTCTTGTGTTTGAGGACCTTCACATCCCGGTCCGTAATTTCAACAGGTTCCTCGACGAACTGCAACCGCTCGTCGATAGTGAGTTCCTTAAAAGGAATGATAAGGGTCTCATCTGACAGACACTTCTTCAGATTCGACACGTGAAAGACATTGTGAACTGCCCCGAGTTCTGCTGGTAAGTTCAATCTGTAGGCTACCTTGCCGATTTTCTCAATGATCTCGAATGGTCCAACATATCGCGGATTTAACTTACCCCGTTTGCCAAAACGTACCACACCCTTCCAGGGTGAAACTTTTAACAATACACGGTCCCCGACCTGAAATTCCAAAGGCCTTTACGCTTATCCGCGTAGGCTTTCTGACGGTCGCGCGCTGCCGCCATACGTTGTCGTATCTGTGCAATCTTTTCTGTGGCGTCCACTACAATCTCTGGACCCGTAATCTGACTATCCCCCACCTCTGCCCAACAGAGAGGTGACCGGCACTTACGCCCGTACAATGCCTCGAATGGAGCGGCTTGAATGCTGGTGTGATAACTGTTATTGTATGAGAACTCCACCAAAGGGAGGTGCTTTTCCCAGCCGTTGCCGAAATCGATAACACATGCCCGGAGCATGTCTTCAAGAGTTTGGATCGTTCGCTCAGACTGCCCATCCGTCTGAGGGTGATATGCCGTGCTCATGTCTAACTTTGAGCCGAAAGATTTGTGCATTGCTTGCCATAGCTCTGACGTGAATCGTGCGTCGCGATCTGAAATGATGGAGATGGGCACCCCGTGCCTCGAAACAACTTCTTTGAGATAAACGTCTGCGAGAGTGGAGAACTTATCTGTTTCCTTTATAGCCAGAAAATGTGCAGACTTGGTGAGTCGATCCACGATCACCCATATGGTATCATTCCCGCGCTGGGATCTAGGTAAGCGTGTAACGAAATCCATGGAAATTTCTTCCCATTTCCATTGCGGTATCTTGGGTTGCTGAGGTAGACCCGCTGGTTTCTGATATTCCACTTTGACCCTTGCACATGTCAAACACTTGCCGACGTAGGTGGCGATGTGGGCCTTCATGCTTGGCCACCAATAAGTAGTTCTGATGTCGTGGTACATTTTGTCCGACCCTGGATGTACCGAATAACGGGACTTGTGAGCTTCATCCATTACAAGCTCTCGTAGACCGCCATAAAGTGGAACCCAAATACGCCCCGTTACATAGTAGGCGCCGTCTTCCTTTTGTTCCATTTGTTGCCTCGAACCACGTAAAGCTTCAGCCTTTACGTTTTCTGGTTTCAATGCTTCCACTTGAGCATCTCGTATCTGTGCAGGAAGACTAGACTGAATAGTGAGCTGCAAAGCTCGTACGCGTCTAGGTAGAGTGTCTTTCCGACTAAGGGCGTCAGCCACAACATTGGCTTTGCCTGGATGGTACTTGATAGCGCATTCATAATCATTCAGTAGTTCCACCCATCTTCGTTGACGCATGTTCAAATCCTTCTGCTTAAGGATATGCTCGAGACTCCTGTGATCGGTGTAAATCGTGCACCTGGTACCGTACAGGTAGTGTCGCCATATCTTAAGCGCGAAAACAACAGCTCCCAGCTCTAAATCGTGCGTCGTGTAGTTTCGTTCGTGAACCTTGAGTTGACGAGAGGCGTAGGCAATCACTTTATCCCGCTGCATCAATACGCAACCAAGACCCTGTATTGATGCGTCACAATAAACCACGAAATCTTCCGTGCCCTCTGGCAACGAGAGAATAGGCGCACTGCAAAGCCTATCCTTTAAGTACTGAAAAGCGGTTTCCTGGGACTCTCCCCAGCGATAGGTGACACCCTTCTGTGTCAGCAGTGTAAGCGGTTGAGCGATCTTTGAAAAGTCTTTGATGAAACGTCTGTAATAACCCGCCAAACCCAAGAATTGGCGTATTTCTGTCGGTGTACGCGGTGCAGGCCAGTTCCTGATCGAATCTACCTTGGATGGATCGACATGGATCCCATCCCTGTTCACCACATGGCCTAAGAAGTGGACTTCACGAAGCCAGAAGTCACATTTAGAAAACTTGGCGTACAATTGCTCCTTTCGAAGGAGTTCCAAAATAAGACGTAAGTGCTGCTCGTGCTCCTCCTGACTCTTGGAGTAAATCAAAATGTCGTCGATGAAAACAATGACGAACTTGTCAAGATAGGGTTTACACACCCTGTTCATAAGATCCATGAATACGGCAGGCGCGTTCGTTAACCCGAATGGCATGACAAGAAACTCGTAGTGACCGTAGCGAGTTCTGAATGCGGTTTTGGAGACGTCCTCATCCCGGACTCTCAGCTGATGGTAACCCGACCTCAAGTCTATCTTGGAGTAGTAACTCGACCCTTGCAACTGGTCGAATAGGTCGTCTATACGCGGAAGAGGATAACGGTTCTTCACCGTCACCTTGTTCAGTTCACGGTAGTCGATGCACATCCTGAAGGTACCATCCTTCTTTTTCACGAAGAGTACCGGAGCTCCCCAAGGCGATGAGCTTGGACGAATGAAGCCCTTATCCAAGAGCTCTTGTAGTTGCTTTGAAAGTTCTTCCAGTTCAGTTGGAGCTAGACGATACGGTGCGCGGGCTATTGGTGCTGCTCCAGGAGCTAACTCAATCTGAAACTCGACTTGACGATGAGGAGGTAAACCAGGTAAATCTTCAGGAAACACCTGAGGAAAGTCACATACAACTGGGATATCCTCCAGCTTCTTTTCCTTTGCTGATGCGTCAGTGACAAGTGCCAGAATGGCAGTGTGTCCCTTTCGTAAACATTTCTGCGCCTTTAAGAAAGAGATGATGCCAACCACAGCACCACTCTTGTCACCTTGAACTTCGAGAGGTTCCTGACTAGAGCGAGGAATACGAATAACCTTCTCCTTGCATAAAATCTCTGCGCGATGTTGGGATAACCAATCCATACCGATGACGACGTCGAAACTACCCAAGACTATGGGTATAAGATCAATCGAGAAAGTCTGACCAGCTAGAACGATGTTACAGCCCTTGATCACATGTGCCGCTTCTACACTTTTACCATTTGCCAGTTCTACGACGTGTTTAGTGTTTTGGGGTGTTGGTGTACGTTTTAACAATTTACTCATTTTCAATGACATATAACTTGTATCAGCACCCGAATCAAATAAGACAGTAACGTAAATATCGTCGAGAAGAAACTTACCCATAACCACGTTGGGGTCATTCACTGCGTCACCCCGACCTAGCACGAACATACGACCACGAGCTTCGTTGCCATTGTTGTTTCCCCCGTTGTTGTTGTTATTGTTGTTATTCCCGTTGCCCTGGTTGTTGTTGTTGTTGCGATTCTGGTTCAACTGTGGGCAATCGCGTTTGTAGTGGCCTTCAGCCCCACACTGGAAACATCCCCGGTTTCCACGCTGTGGCTGCTGCTGCTGGTTCTGTGGAGCTGGCGGTGGGAGTTGCTGGTTTTGGTTTGCTGGTCGCGAGCTTCTACAATCTTTAGCCTCATGGCCCGGCTTGTGGCATCCTTGACAACGTTCCCTGCGACATCTTCCACTGTGGTGTTTGTTGCACCTGTTACACCACGGGTGAGTTCCCCTATAACCACTCTGCCCCTGGTTGCCCGATGATTGCTGATTCGGGCTCTGATAGTCGTTGGTGCGACGCTGCTGAGTTTGGGACTGAACCGAAACCGATCCCTTGCTGGAATCCCCATCCCACTTTCTTTTGTTCTCGCTGGTTGTGGCAGTAGTAGTAGCAGCTGGAGTGGCTGAAGTAGTAACTGTAGCAGTAGCGTTGACACGCTTAGGCAGTTTATTCTGGTCCACTGCCTGGTCGGTGATGCGATGAGCGAGGCGTTGAACAGCCTGGATGTTGTCGAGATTAGCCGATGTTACGTGGCTCTGGATTTCCGGTGCCAACCCCTTGAGGTACATCTCGATGCGCTTGTATGGAGGGTCCCCCATAGTTGGGCACAGCACGGCCAGCTCATTTGACCGTTTAGTATACGCTTCAATCTCTGATCCAACCATTTTCAGGTTATACAGCTCGTCTTCCAGTTTGTGAATATCTTCACGCGTGCAATACTCTCTCTTGATAAGTTCCTTAAAATCGTTCCAGGGTGTGGCGTTAGCAGCTGCCAACCCCAGAATTTGCACCTGCGCGTTCCACCAGGTTAGCGCTATTCCCTCCAAGGTGCCAGTTGCATACTTGACCTTGCGAGCCTCAGGGCACTCGCACATTTCGAATACTGACTCTAGCTTTTCAAACCAATGGAGGAGTCCCACTGCCCCCTCGGTGCCACTGAAAGAATTTGGACGACAGTCCATGAAGTTCTTGAATGTGCAGACAGGCTGCTGCGCGTGTTGACCTGCTTGAGCGGCTGCAACTGCCGCAGCAACGAGAGCCTCTAGCTGGGCTTGAGTCATGTTAATTCGTGCGGCCATTGATCTTCACATCAAAGGCAACATAAGTGAGAAAGGTTCGCGAATAGTGCGATGACAGAAGAGTGTAAGCACATAAGTGTTCTCAAGCAGTAACAGATAGCGAGCAATAGTAGGGTAAGCATACTACGAGCAAAGTTCTAAACAGTTCTAGCAAGCAGGTAATAAACATAAACCTTATTACCTAGGATGTCGAGTCTTGCACGTGGAGCGAAGCGTCGTTGTGGATCGTTGAGAGCACTGTTCTGGTTATAGTCTGGTTTTAATAAAAACGTTTTCCCATATTAAAACCAAGTTCTCTATAACCAATGGCTCTGATACCAATCTGTCACACCCCCAAAATCCACACGCGGAGTACCACCGCTTGGGAGCGTGACTGACCAGGATCAAGCCACCAATCATATTGAACATGTAATTAATATCAAGTAAAATAAATGTAAACCATACATCCAATACGATAGGTGTTCAAAACATAACCATAGTTTCAAAGTGTAGCGGAAGCATAGTAAATAATCCAACACTAGTTAATAGTTTTAAATGTCATAATAGTTCAACGTAGAAACCACGATCCTTGCCCACAACGACCCGCTTCTCCAGTGCAAGCTCCATAAGTACCTAAGGTCCTGCAAGGCATGCAGCAGAGAGTCAACAACTAGTTGAGCGAGTTCACAGTTAACAGTTCAGTAATAATGTGGTATGAGTAATAGTAAGTTCGTTCGTTTATATCATGTTTCATATTTCCATCGCGGCCTCCCAGGCAGGTGTGCGAAGATATTAGGGGATGTTCTTCCCAAGTATTCTAGACTAGGTTTATTTGTATCGCGGCCTCCCAGGCAGGTGTGCGAAGGTTAGTAAGTTTAGTTCGCGGCCTTCCAAAGGCAGGTGTGCGAAGATGTCATAGTATCGCGGCCAACCCGTGGCAGGTGTGCGAAGATCAGTTCAATAAGCGTTACTTCTCTAGTAGGTTCGTATTCGTTAAGTTCTACCATCTGAGTGTGCATAACAATCTATCAAATCCCATTCCCCACCCGGGAACCCATGCCTTGGCTGTGTGAACTCACCTTGGGTCTGCTCGGTATGCTAAGTATGTGCTCAAAGTAAATCAATCACGTCCTAGAGTATGTATGTACACAATCAGTTTGAATTCATGCAGTTCACGTATAAACATAATCAATGATCATCAGGTAGTACACATCACCAGTCAACATCACATAAGTCATGCATATTGTTTAACATCAGTTAGCTAACTCAGTTAACACTTATCAAAATTACATCAGTTTACTGTGCAGGTTATTCAGGTTGGCGAAACTGATTATTTGGCGAAACACTGGTTGACGAGACATAATCTGTTTCGTCAATCATTCTTTTGGGGAAACAAGTCTCTGTTTCGTTGATGACCCTTGGCGAATCACAATTTCTATTTCGTCAATTACTCTTGGCGAAACACATCTTGTTTCGTCAAGAGTTCTCTTTCGTCCAATATTCACATTCGTCAAGATCCTATTACGTCAACATTCTAATTCGCCAAACATTCAGATTCGTTAAGCAGTAATTTCGTCAACATATCAGTTACAGAAAATCATGCAGTCAGTTACAGTATTAACCCAGAAACCCTAATAGCCGTCAACAACCATCATCGATCATCACCATCATTAGATCATGTATATTCAACCAATCACAACAATTACCAATCTTAACAGTTTATCTAAATAACGAGTATCATACGAGCACGATTCCTCACTACAATCAATCTATAATATTAATTAATAATCCGATCAAAATACCAAAACCCTAATTGACAACAGGTTTAGATCTTTGTGTTTAAACTAACCGAACCGTGTTTACTTGTTTCGTTTCCGTTCACAATGATCAACATTATCAATAAGCAAAGGATTCAAACATGAGATCAGGCATTACATACATCAACGAACCATGTTTTCGATTAACAACTAGCAAGGATAACAATTAAATGATCATGCAAAGTTTAAATGCTAACCGAAGTGAAGGGAACGGTGAATCGAAAGCTAGGGCAGGCTTCGAGAGTTCCAAATTGCCGTCACACACAGAAGGACTCTAGGGTTTTCTGTTTTGCTAAAGTATCAAATGGGGAGATTACGTATAACTTATACGCGGTTAAGTGTTCTGGGCCCTTACTGGGCTTGGCGAAACTGTTGGGCCGGCGAAACAGGATGTTTCGTCGAGATGGGATTGACGAGACAGGCCTCCTGTTTCGTCGAGTTGATGTTGGCGAATTTAGCTCTGATTCGTCGGGCACTACGTGGTTTAATCAGTAGTCTATGTCTAATTGTTTCATAATACTCACATTACAATGGTAATCACATATATGCATAACACAGTACGTTTCATTAACACATAACATGTACAGTTACAAGTCAACAAGTCAAACAATTACATAGTCAAGGTCAATGGTCAATGGTCAAAGTCAACGTGCATTTAAAGTCGAAAGGTCGAGTTGTCACAATTTTATCCGAACCTGGATGTACCGAGTAGCGAGACTTATGTGCTTCGTCCATTACAAGCTCGCGTAAGTTGCCATATAGTGGGACCCAAATGCGTCTTGTTACGTAGTAGGCGCCGTCTTCCTTCTGTTCTAATCGTTGTCTTGAGCCACGTAAGGCTTCAGCCCTGACGTTTTCTGGTTTCAATGCTTCTACCTGAGCATTTCGTATCTGAGCAGGAAGACTAGACTGAATAGTAAGTTGTAGTGCTCGTACGCGCCTAGGCGTGGTATCCTTTCGACTAAGGGTGTCAGCCACAACATTGGCTTTGCCCGGATGGTACTTGATGGCACATTCGTAATTGTTAAGTAGTTCAACCCATCGACGTTGACACATGTTCAATTCCTTCTGCTTGAAGATATGCTCGAGACTCCTGTGATCGGTGTAGATAGTGCACTTGTGTCACACCCCCAGAATCCACCCGCGGAGTATCACCGCTTGGGAGCGTGACTGACCAGGATCAAGCCACCAATCATACAGAACAATACATATAATAAAAGTAATTGTCATTTCAACCAAACCAATTCCATATGAAAGGTGTTCCAAACCATAGGAAAGTTATCATTGTTTAGCGGAAGCGTATTATTAGAAATCCCATCGTAAATAAGTATCAAATATCAAAAGTGTTTAACAAGATAATCGTGATCCAAGCCCCACAACGACCAGCTCCTCCGTGTGCAAGCTCCATATACCTAACGACCTGCAAGGCATGTAACAGAGGATCAACAACTAGTTGAGCGAGTTCACAGAAAGTAAATGCGTAATAGTAAGTTCGTTTGTAACAGGTGGCTCTACTGGGCCGATAGTACGTTCTATTGGTGGGGGCTTCCCATGTTGTATAACCACTAGACTACTCGTAACCATAAGTATCCTTCACAACCGAGGATAGTAATAAGTGTAAGTATCCTTCACATCCGAGGATAGTAATAAGTATAGGTATCCTTCACAACCGAGGATAGTAGTAAGTATAAGTATCCTTCACATCCGAGGATAGTAATAAGTATAGGTATCCTTCACAACCGAGGATAGTAGTAAGTATAAGTCTACGTAGATTGTAAGTATGTGTCCTGCACAACCGAGGACAGTGAGTAGCGTAGGTATGTGTCCTGCACAACCGAGGACAGTGGTATGGTAGTCTAGTATTAGTGTCAGTACGTATCTGTTCCATCTTATTCCTTCAATCCCATTCCCAAGCCCTTGGGAATCCCATGCCTTAGTAAGGGTGTGAACTCACCTTGGTTTGCTCGGTATGCTATGCTCTAGGGTTTAACAATTGCCTAAGTCCATTACACACGACCTAGGATACATTGCACATACTTGACATAAGTATATAAGCTCAATTAGGGTTTACAAATCCTTGATATCCAAGCAACAGTGTTTTGTGTGTTAATCGTGTACATGATGATATCACATAGATTATTCACGCATGCAGGATCATACAGTTGTATTCAACTTCACACAATCATACAGTTCTTTTAAGTTTAAACATAATTCAGTACATGCATCACAACAAGCATTCCGGATCATGAAATCAATCTAATTCAGATAGTTCATCAACAACGTCAGATCATTTATCAATTAACCAGTTCAGTCTATGCATTTAACACAAAACTCAGGCTAAGTTATCATGTAATAACTCGGACAAGATATAACACACATAAAGGTCGGGCACCTTGTTTCATTCCAAAAGATCGGACCATGAGCTCCCACCCAAAACTCGGACCTCCTTAACATGCACAAAGTCGGACTAGGGTAACCCCTTTTGAAACTCGGATAGGGGGGGGATTATAACATGAAAGTCGGACAAGGGGGCTCCCTTCACAAACTCGGGCAACCCTATGTCCTTTAAAACTCGGACCAGCAAGAATGCACAAGAAACTCGGACCAAAAGGGGATTAAACTCGGATAAAGGGGTGTAGGGTGAGAAATTCGGACCTTACCCTTATGGCCAAGAAACTCGGACCAGTGGTCTTATTAACAAACTCGGTCCTGGTGTTTCATTAACAATCTCGGACATAGTGCTTCATTAACAAACTCGGACATGATAACATATAAACAACCTCGGACATGCAAACTCTACAAACATCGGATCCTTAATCATAACATAAACTCGGGCATGATATATGGTTCATAAAGGTCGGACTATAATTTATATGAAACTCAGACAAATACATGGCTTCACATAACTCAGAGAAACAAATTCGATCGTTCAACCTTTGCATCACATCAGTTACGTTTTCTATTATTCAAGCAACCCTAGTTTCTTTCATATCGATAACAGGCTCTTAACAATTTCACCATTGCTTAAAAACAACAATCATTACAAGCATAATCAACCAAGTATACAACTAATCATCATCATCATCGCAATTATCCAGGATTTAATCAAAATCACAGATCATTATATGAGGAATTAGGGTTTCTATGAACACATAATCAATAATCAGGAATCAAGAATTGATAACAATCAAGAAATCAATAGACAATAATCATTTACCTTGTGTTGATCCTAAAGGAAGAGAGGAATCAAACTTGTGATGTCTTGCCAATGATTTGGTGATGATGATTGCTAGAGAAAGTGAATGTACGTGCTTTGGTTTTTGTGAAAGTGATTAGTGAAAAGAGGATTAGGGTTAAGTATGGTTTAATTTTCACTAATTACTCTATACACCCTGAATTATTATATTTTACACAAACATACCATCTTACAAGCATTTCATAGTTTCACCACCAAGTTCACATAATTGACAAGTCTATCACAATTAATCAAACAACCATGCACAATCACACAATACGATTTATTGCAACAAAACGTATACAATTCCATAGCAACTAACTGTGCAATTAATCAATTAAACAAGACAAGAACGTGCAATAAATGCAAAATAGAATCTTGGAAATTCGAGTTGTCACATTATCCCCAACTTAAAAGAAATTTCGTCCCGAAATTTGGTACGCACTCACTGAGGAAGCTAGATAAGCTGTATCGTTTACTGGTTTTCCTGGGGTGTCACATCATCCCCCCGTTGATTTGGAATTTCGTCCCGAAATTCAGTAGTAGTAGCTTCAGCCTCAATAGTGGATGCATTAGTTCCGAATAACTGGGGGTACTTTTCTTTCATTTGGTCTTCGCGTTCCCAGGTGTACTCTGGGCCACGTCGGGAGTTCCAACGAACTCGAACAAGAGGGATTCTCTTGTGTTTGAGGACCTTAACATCCCGGTCCGTGATTTCAACTGGTTCCTCGACGAACTGCAACCGCTCATCGATAGTGAGTTCCTTAAAAGGAACTATGAGGGTCTCATCTGACAGGCACTTCTTCAGATTCGACACGTGAAATACATTGTGAACTGCACCGAGTTCAGCTGGCAGGTTCAGTCTGTAGGCTACTGGGCCTATTCTTTCAGTGATTTCGAACGGTCCAACATACCGTGGATTGAGTTTGCCTCGTTTTCCAAATCGAACCACACCCTTCCAGGGTGAGACTTTTAATAAAACCCGGTCCCCGACCTGAAATTCCAAAGGCTTGCTACGCTTGTCCGCGTAGGCTTTCTGACGGTCGCGTGCTGCCGCCATGCGTTGTCGTATTTGTGCAATCTTTTCTGTGGCGTCCACTACAATTTCTGGACCCGTAATCTGACTATCCCCCACCTCTGCCCAACAGAGAGGTGACCGGCATTTACGTTCGTACAATGCCTCGAATGGAGCGGCTTGTATGCTGGTATGATAACTGTTATTATACGAAAATTCCACCAAAGGGAGATGCTTTTCCCAACCGTTGCCGAAATCAATAACACATGCCCGAAGCATGTCTTCAAGAGTCTGGATCGTTCGCTCAGACTGCCCATCCGTCTGAGGATGATATGCTGTGCTCATGTCTAAACGAGAGCCAAACGCTTTGTGCATCGCTTGCCATAGCTCTGACGTGAATCGTGCATCCCGATCCGAAATGATAGAGGTTGGCACTCCGTGCCTCGAAACAACTTCTTTCAAGTAGATGTCTGCTAAGGTAGAAAACTTATCCGTTTCTTTGATAGCCAAGAAATGAGCAGACTTTGTGAGTCGATCAACGATCACCCAAATAGTGTCATTCCCGCGCTGGGATCTAGGTAGGCCAGTAACAAAATCCATGGAAATTTGCTCCCATTTCCATTGTGGTATCTCCGGTTGCTGAAGTAGACCTGATGGTTTCTGATACTCGACTTTAACCCTCGCACAAGTCAAACACTTGCCGACTTAAGTTGCGATAAGAGCTTTCATGTTTGGCCACCAATACGTTGTTCTAATATCGTGGTACATTTTATCCGACCCTGGATGTACCGAGTAGCGAGACTTGTGCGCTTCATCCATCACAAGTTCGCGTAAACCGCCATAAAGTGGGACCCAAATACGCCCCGTTACATAGTAGGCGCCGTCTTCCTTTTGTTCCATTCGCTGCCTTGAACCACGTAAGGCTTCAGCCTTGACGTTTTCGGGTTTCAATGCTTCTATCTGAGCAGCTCGTATCTGTGCAGGAAGACTGGACTGAATAGTAAGCTGTAGCGCTCGCACGCGCTTAGGTAGAGTGTATTTCCGACTGAGGGCGTCAGCCACAACATTGGCCTTGCCTGGATGATACTTGATGGCGCATTCGTAGTCATTCAGAAGTTCAACCCATCTCCGTTGACGCATATTCAAATCCTTTTGCTTAAGTATATGCTCGAGACTCATGTGATCGGTGTAAATCGTGCACCTGGTACCGTACAGGTAGTGTCGCCATAACTTAAGCGCGAAAACAACAGCTCCCAGCTCTAAATCGTGCGTCGTGTAGTTCCGTTCATGAATCTTGAGTTGCCGCGAAGCGTAGGCAATAACTTTATCACGCTGCATCAATACGCAACCAAGCCCCTGTATCGATGCGTCACAATAAACCACGAAGTCATCTGTGCCCTCTGGCAAAGAGAGAATAGGTGCGCTGCAAAGCCTATCCTTTAAGTACTGAAAAGCGGTCTCTTGGGAATCTCCCCAATGGTAGGTGACACCTTTCTGTGTCAGCATAGTAAGCGGCTGTGCGATCTTGGAGAAGTCTTTGATGAATTGTCTGTAGTAACCCGCCAAACCCAAGAATTGGCGTATTTCTGTCGGTGTACGCGGTGCTGGCCAGTTCCTGATCGAATCTACCTTGGATAGATCAACATGGATCCCGTCCTCGTTCACTACGTGGCCTAAGAAGTGGACTTTACGAAGCCAGAAGTCGCATTTGAAAACTTTGCGTACAGTTGCTCCTTTCGAAGAAGTTCCACGATAAGACGTAAGTGCTGCTCGTGCTCCTCCTGACTCTTGGAGTAGATCAGAATGTCGTCGATGAAGACGATGACGAACTTGTCAGGATAGGGTTTGCATACCCTGTTCGTAAGGTCCATAAATACGGCAGGTGCGTTCAATAATATCAAACCATCCATCATATCAAACATAAAATATAGTAGGTAAAATAATTCATAAAACCCAATACGATTAATGTTCGGACCAAACTTTGTTTGAGTAGCGTAAACATAATAATGAAAACCCAAGATAAGTTATGAGTTCAAATATCGTTCATTGCGTCTCCCTGACCAATCATGTACACGCTGCCCCGGCGTCATGGTTTCCATTGCTTCCCCCAACGCTTTCCCCGTTGTCGTCCCTGTTTCCATGGTCGTGGTTTTGAGTCTGGTCCTGGTTTAATTGAGGGCAATCGCGTTTAAAATGACCTTCAGCCCCACACTGGAAACATCCCCCGTTCCCACGCTGTGGCTGCTGCTGTGTGTTCTGTGGAGCTGGTAGTTGTAGTTGCTGGTTCTGTGAAGGTTGAGGCGGTCGTTGTTGTTCTTGGGTTACAGGACGTGAGTTTCGACAATCCTTTGCTTCATGACCAATCTTGAGACATCTCTGACATTGTTCCTTGCGACACCATCCACTGTGGTGTCTGTTGCACCTGTTACAGAGTGGGTGAATTCCCCGATATCCACCCTGCCCCTGGTTGCCTGAAGAGTGCTGACTGGGACTCTGATAACGGTCAGTCTTTTGCTGCTGAACCTGTGACTGAACTGAAGCTGATCCCTTGCTGAAATCCCCATCCCATTTTCTTTTGTTGTCTCTGGGAGTAGCAGAAGTAGTGACAGCAGTAGTGGTAGTACTGATGCGTTTTGGCAGCTTGTTCTGATCCACTGCCTGATCTGTGAGACGATGAGCAAGACGAGTGACTTGCTGGATAGTGTCAAGGTTAGCTGCAGTCACATGACTCTGAATTTCTGGCACCAGACCCTTGAGATACAGCTCGATACGTTTGGTGGGAGGGTCTACCATAGTAGGACAAAATGTGGCTAATTCATTCGATCTCCTCGTATAAACTTCAATTTCAGACCCCACCATCTGTAGGTTGAGGAACTCTACTTCTAGTTTGTGGATGTCTTCATGACTACAAAACTCTTCCTTAATCAGGTCCTTGAACTCGTTCCAGGGGGTGGCATTAGCAGCTGCCAGCCCTAACATCATAATCTGTGCTTCCCACCAGGTTAATGCAGCACCTTCGAGTGTTCTAGAAGCAAACTTTACCCTGCGAAACTCAGGGCAATCATGCACCTCAAAGTCAGTTTCGAGCCTCTCGAACCAATGGAGGAGGCCTACAACTCCCTCAGTTCCACTGAAGGTACTAGGCCGACAATCCTTGAGATTTTTGAAGGTGCAAACAGGTGACTGAGCGTGTTGACCTATCGTGTATAAGAATAGGACAAGGTTAAACACAAAAGTTGGTTTAGGAGTGTAGGATCTAAAGACCCTAGTTACGACTGCAGGGTTTACCTCCTGCTTGTATGGCTGCAAGTGTCGCAGCAATTCGTTCGTTAATGAGAGCCGTCAACTGGGCTTGTGTCATGTTGATATATCCGGCCATGACCTTTATAGCAAATGTAACGTAAGTGAGAATGGTTCGCGAGTAGTACGATGACAGAAGAGTGTAAGCACATAGGTGTTCTCAAGCAATAACAAGTAATGAGCAATGTAATCTAAGCATACTACGAGCAAAGTTCTATGCAGTTCTAGCAAGCAGGTAATAAACATAAACCTTATTACCTAGAATGTTGAGTCTTGCACGTGGAGCGAAGCGTCGTTGTGGATCGTTGAGAGCACTGTTCTGGTTATAGTCTGGTTTTAATAAAAACGTTTTCCCATATTAAAACCAAGTTCTCTATAACCAATGGCTCTGATACCAATCTGTCACACCCCCAGAATCCACCCGCGGAGTATCACCGCTTGGGAGCGTGACTGACCAGGATCAAGCCACCAATCATACAGAACAATACATATAATAAAAGTAATTGTCATTTCAACCAAACCAATTCCATATGAAAGGTGTTCCAAACCATAGGAAAGTTATCATTGTTTAGCGGAAGCGTATTATTAGAAATCCCATCGTAAATAAGTATCAAATATCAAAAGTGTTTAACAAGATAATCATGATCCAAGCCCCATAACGACCAGCTCCTCCGTGTGCAAGCTCCATATACCTAACGACCTGCAAGGCATGTAACAGAGGATCAACAACTAGTTGAGCGAGTTCACAGAAAGTAAATGCATAATAGTAAGTTTGTTTGTAACAGGTGGCTCTACTGGGCCGATAGTACGTTCTATTGGTGGGGGCTTCCCATGTTGTATAACCACTAGACTACTCGTAACCATAAGTATCCTTCACAACCGAGGATAGTAATAAGTATAAGTATCCTTCACATCCGAGGATAGTAATAAGTATAGGTATCCTTCACAACCGAGGATAGTAGTAAGTATAAGTATCCTTCACATCCGAGGATAGTAATAAGTATAGGTATCCTTCACAACCGAGGATAGTAGTAAGTATAAGTCTACGTAGATTGTAAGTATGTGTCCTGCACAACCGAGGACAGTGAGTAGCGTAGGTATGTGTCCTGCACAACCGAGGACAGTGGTATGGTAGTCTAGTATTAGTGTCAGTACGTATCTGTTCCATCTTATTCCTTCAATCCCATTCCCAAGCCCTTGGGAATCCCATGCCTTAGTAAGGGTGTGAACTCACCTTGGTTTGCTCGGTATGCTATGCTCTAGGGTTTAACAATTGCCTAAGTCTGTTACACACGACCTAGGATACATTGCACATACTTGACATAAGTATATAAGCTCAATTAGGGTTTACAAATCCTTGATATCCAAGCAACAGTGTTTTGTGTGTTAATCGTGTACATGATGATATCACATAGATTATTCACGCATGCAGGATCATACAGTTGTATTCAACTTCACACAATCATACAGTTCTTTTAAGTTTAAACATAATTCAGTACATGCATCACAACAAGCATTCCGGATCATGAAATCAATCTAATTCAGATAGTTCATCAACAACGTCAGATCATTTATCAATTAACCAGTTCAGTCTATGCATTTAACACAAAACTCAGGCTAAGTTATCATGTAATAACTCGGACAAGATATAACACACATAAAGGTCGGGCACCTTGTTTCATTCCAAAAGATCGGACCATGAGCTCCCACCCAAAACTCGGACCTCCTTGACATGCACAAAGTCGGACTAGGGTAACCCCTTTTGAAACTCGGATAGGGGGGGATTATAACATGAAAGTCGGACAAGGGGGCTCCCTTCACAAACTCGGGCAACCCTATGTCCTTTAAAACTCGGACCAGCAAGAATGCACAAGAAACTCGGACCAAAAGGGGATTAAACTCGGATAAAGGGGTGTAGGGTGAGAAATTCGGACCTTACACTTATGGCCAAGAAACTTGGACCAGTGGTCTTATTAACAAACTCGGTCCTGGTGTTTCATTAACAATCTCGGACATAGTGCTTCATTAACAAACTCGGACATGATAACATATAAACAACCTCGGACATGCAAACTCTACAAACATCGGATCCTTAATCATAACATAAACTCGGGCATGATATATGGTTCATAAAGGTCGGACTATAATTTATATGAAACTCAGACAAATACATGGCTTCACATAACTCAGAGAAACAAATTCGATCGTTCAACCTTTGCATCACATCAGTTACGTTTTCTATTATTCAAGCAACCCTAGTTTCTTTCATATCGATAACAGGCTCTTAACAATTTCACCATTGCTTAAAAACAACAATCATTACAAGCATAATCAACCAAGTATACAACTAATCATCATCATCATCGCAATTATCCAGGATTTAATCAAAATCACAGATCATTATATGAGGAATTAGGGTTTCTATGAACACATAATCAATAATCAGGAATCAAGAATTGATAACAATCAAGAAATCAATAGACAATAATCATTTACCTTGTGTTGATCCTAAAGGAAGAGAGGAATCAAACTTGTGATGTCTTGCCAATGATTTGGTGATGATGATTGCTAGAGAAAGTGAATGTACGTGCTTTGGTTTTTGTGAAAGTGATTAGTGAAAAGAGGATTAGGGTTAAGTATGGTTTCATTTTCACTAATTACTCTATACACCCTGAATTATTATATTTTACACAAACATACCATCTTACAAGCATTTCATAGTTTCACCACCAAGTTCACATAATTGACAAGTCTATCACAATTAATCAAACAACCATGCACAATCACACAATACGATTTATTGCAACAAAACATATACAATTCCATAGCAACTAACTGTGCAATTAATCAATTAAACAAGACAAGAACGTGCAATAAATGCAAAATAGAATCTTGGAAATTCGAGTTGTCACAACTTGGTACCATACAGGTAGTGTCGCCATATCTTGAGCGCGAAAACAACGGCTCCCAGCTCTAAATCGTGCGTCGTGTAGTTCCGTTCGTGAACCTTGAGTTGGCGCGAAGCGTAAGCAATAACTTTATCCCGTTGCATCAATACACAACCAAGCCCCTGTATCGATGCGTCACAATAGACCACAAAATCGTCTGTGCCCTCTGGCAATGAGAAGATAGGTGCACTGCAAAGTCTATCCTTTAAGTGCTGAAAAGCGGTTTCCTGAGTATTACCCCAATGGTAGGTGACACCCTACCCTTCTGTGTCAGTAGTGTAAGCGGCTGTGCAATCTTTGAGAAATCCTTAATGAATCGTCTGTAATATCCCGCCAAACCCAAGAATTGGCGTATTTCCGTTGGTGTACGTGGTGCAGGCCAGTTCCTGATCGAATCTACCTTGGATGGATCAACATGGATCCCATCCTTGTTTACCACATGGCCTAGAAAGTGGACTTCACAAAGCCAGAAGTCGCATTTCGAAAACTTGGCATACAATTGCTCTGTTCGAAGGAGCTTCAAAATAAGTCGCAAATGCTGCTCGTGTTCCTCTTGACTCTTAGAGTAGATAAGGATGTCGTCGATGAATACAATCACAAACTTATCTAGGTAGGGCTTGCACACCCTGTTCATAAGGTCCATAAAGACTGTCTGTGCGTTTGTCAACCCGAATGGCATGACAAGAAACTCGTAGTGGCCGTAACGGGTTCTGAATGCTGTTTTGGAGACGTCCTCATCCCGGACTCTCAGCTGATGATAACCTGACCTCAGGTCTATAGTAGCTCGACCCTTGCAACTGGTCGAATAAGTCATCAATACGTGGAAGAGGATAGCGGTTCTTCACGGTCACCTTGTTCAGTTCGCGGTAATCTATGCAAATCCTGAAGGTACCGTCCTTCTTTTTCACAAGTAATACTGGAGCTCCCCAAGGCGAAGAGCTAGGTCAGATGAAACCCTTATCCAAGAGTTCTTGTAGCTGTGCAGATAGTTCTTCCAATTTTGATGGAGCTAAGAGGTACGGTGCACGAGCTATCGGTGCTGCTCCTGGTGCTAGCTCGATTTGAAACTCGACCTGGCGATGAGGCGGTAGACCAGGTAAATCTTCAGGGAACACCAGAGGAAAGTCGCGCACAACTGGAATATCTTCCAATTTCTTTTCTTTTGCTGATGCATCGGTAACAAGTGCCAGAATGGCAGTGTGGCCCTTACGCAAACACTTCTGAGCCTTTAGAAAGGAGATGATGCCTACCACAGCACCACTCTTGTCGCCTTGAATCACGAGAGGTTCTTTACCAACACGGGGAATACGAACAATCTTCTCCTTACATAGGATCTCTGCGTGCTGTTGGGATAACCAGTCCATTCCAATGACGATGTCGAAACTACCCAGAGCTATGGGAATGAGATCAATAGAGAAAGTCTAACCAGCGAGGATAAGATTACAACCCTGAACTATGTGTGTGGCCTCTAGACTTTTACCGTTAGTTAACTCTACGACATGTTTGGTGTTTAAGGGAGTTGGTGCACGTTTTAACATTTGGCTAACTTTTAGAGACATATAACTTGTATCCGCACCCGAATCAAACAATACAGTAACATAAAAGTCGTCGAGGAGAAACTTACCCATTACCACGTTGGGATCATTCCTTACTTCTCCCTGCCCCAGCACAAATGCACGTCCCCTAGCTTCATTGCCATTATTGTTTCCACCGTTGTTGTTCCCATTGCCTTGATTGTTATTGTTGTTGCGATTTTGGTTCAACTGGGGGCAATCCCGCTTGAAGTGACCTTCAGCACCACACTGAAAGCATCCCCTGTTGCCTCGCTGTTGTTGCTGCTGGTTTTGAGGAGCTGGTGGTTGTTGTTGGTTCTGATTCACAGGTCGTGAGCTCCTACAATCTTTAGCTTCGTGCCCTATCTTGAGACATCTCTGACAGTGGCCCTTGCGGCACTGACCACTGTGGTGTCTGTTGCACCTGTTACACAGTGGCTGAATTCCCCGATATCCACCCTGCCCCTGACCACCAGAAGTTCGCTGACCCGGGATCTGGTAATCACTATTCTTGCACTGCTGCTATGCCTGAGACTGAACGGTAGCTGAACCCTTGCTGGAATCCCCATCCCATTTCCGCTTGTTGTCATTGGGGGTAGCAGGAGTAGCAGAAGTGGTAGCGGTAGCAGTAGCGCTGATGCGCTTAGGCAGCCTGTTCTGTTCCACTGCCTGATCTGTGAGGCTGTGAGCCAGACGCTGAATATCCTGAATATTATTAAGGTTAGCCGATGTCACATGGCTCTGAATTTCTGGCGCTAGCCCCTTGAGGTACAACTCAATGCGCTTGACTGGAGGGTCCACCATGGTTGGACACAAGATGGCCAGCTCGTTTGACCGTTTCGTATAAGCTTCAATTTCCGACCCTGTCATTTTCAGATGATAGAGCTCCACCTCCAACTTTTGAATGTCATCACGTGTGCAGTATTCTCGCTTGATCAGTTCCTTGAAATCGTTCCAAGGGGTGGCGTTAGCAGCTGCCAGCCCTAGAATCTGAACTTGCGCGTTCCACCAAGTCAGCGCAATTCCTTCCAGAGTACCAGTAGCGTACTTCACCCTGCGAGCCTCAGGGCATTCACACATTTCAAACATGGACTCAAGCTTTTCAAACCAATGGAGGAGTACGACTGCTCCTTCAGTGCCACTGAACGTGCTAGGACGACAGTCCATGAAATTCTTGAAAGTGCAAACAGGTTGCTGAGCGTGTTGACCTCCTGCCTATGCGGCTGCAAGTGCCGCAGCAACTTGTTTGTTAATCAGAGCCGTCAACTGGGCTTGAGTCATGTTAACGCGTCCACTCATGATCTTCATATCAAGGGAACATAAGTGAGAGAGATTCGCGAAAAGTGCGATGACAGAAGAGAGTAGGCACACAAGTGTTCTCAAGCAATAGTGGTTATGTGTATCTAAGGGTACCATGAGCAAAGTTCTATGTAATCTAGGAAGTAGGCAATAAAACATATACCATATTACCTAGAATGTTGAGTCTTGCACGTGGAGCGAGGCGTCGTTGTGGATCGTTGAGCACTGTATAGGTTATAGTCTGGTTTTAATAAAAATGTTTTCCCCCTTATTAAAACCAAGTTCGCTATAACCAGTGGCTCTGATACCAATTTGTCACACCCCCAAAATCCACACGCGGAGTACCACCGCTTGGAGGCGTGACATGACCAGGATCAAGCCACCAATCATATCGAACATAATAAGTAATAAATGTAATTCAACCAAACAATATGAAAGGTGTTCAAACAAGGCATATTAAGTGTCTAGCGGAAGCATAAATGTAAACCCAATGTAAGTAGTAAGTTCAAATGTTTAAATGTTTTAGCATGGCATCCACGATCCATGTCCCACAATGACTGCACCTCCCGTGCAAGCTCCATGTATAGCTAAGGTCCTGCAAGGCATGTAATAGAGAGTCAACAACAAAGTTGAGCGAGTTCACAGTTAGTTATTCAGTGTTCGTGATAGAATAGTAAATCGTATGTTTGTTTAGTAAACCATGTAACGTATGCATTTGTATCGCAGCCCTCTAGGCATGTGTGCGAAGATTAGTGGGAGTTTCCCAAGTATTCTAGACTAGGTATATTTGTATCGCAGCCCACCCGGCATGTGTGCGAAGTTTAGTGTATGGTTCGCAGCCATTCCAGGCATGTGTGCGAAGATTGGTTCTATTGTCGCAGCCATTCCCGGCGTGTGTGCGAAGAGAAGTGTTTGTATCACTAGTCTAGCAGTATCTATCAAAAACCTTCCTCTCCCGAGGCCCAAAGCACGTAATCCCGATAATAACTTAAGTATAAGAAATATTCCAAACCCATTCCCGACCCTGGGAATCCCATGCCTTGGTAAGAGTGTGAACTCACCTTGGTTTGCTCGGCAGATACACAGAAAGGTCAATCAAGCTATAATGTGGTCAACCACATCCTAACATAGGTGTACCATACAAGTCAGGTTCGTATTCAAGTAGTGCACGTATGTTTACTACACATGTTCCATCTAGTTGCATACAAGTATTGATCATGGCATGCACATATCATCATGGCAGTTCAACCACAGTACGAGTTCAACAGTACAGTCACGTAAATAACCGAAGTCCAAGTATGCGGCTTAAATAGTTGGGCTCGTAACAGTGCATAAGTCCAACCGTGTGCACGTGTTCCTGGTCTCGAGTCGAGACTAGAGATCTCGAGTCGGGACTAGAGATCTCGAGTCGGGACTAGGTGGTCTCGAGATCTCGAGTCGGGACTAGGTGGTCCAACCGTGTGCACGCGTCCAGATTAATTACGCAACAACCTTGCAAATTTCCAGCCCATTATTCCCGTAACATCAGCAAACAACTTTGGCAGTTTCAGTTCAGATCAAACAGCAATCAATTCAGAAATCAATCATATTCATTCAACCCTATTATTCATCCTTTAATCAAGAACAATAGCAATCGGATCAAGCAGTTTAACTTCATGCACTTGTATGAACATTTACACCAACTAAATCATGTCTAGCCCTTCATCATATGATCATCATGAACTACTAAACTCTTGATCAATCAGTTACATTCGTATGTAAATCGATTTGCATAAACACCATCTTATTAATATCATATCAAATATTAATATTACCGTCAAGCACATGTTCTGATTTCACAACATAATCTCATTAATAAACATCACTAGCATGAAACCCTAGTTGTCATATAGAAATCGAGATCATGTCAATTAACAAAGATGTAACACTAACCGAATCGTGTGATGTGACTAATTTGATCGAGATGGCCTTCAACTACCACCGGGTTCGGTGATGGAGGATTGTTGCCGTCACACAAAGAGAGAGGAAGAGAGCTTAGGGTTTTTGTGTGTGTTAGTGTTTTGTAAATTATGAGGAATTAAACCCCAATGCTACTAAGTGTAGGTGAACAAGAGAAGTGGGCCGAACCCAGCATTGGGCTGCCCTTAAGGTCTCGAGTCCAAATAGAGTGAGCCGAGAGAGAGAGAAGTGCACGGCCCAAAAGGCTTGTGCGACCGAGCAAGTGTTACGCAACCAACTTATAACATTCACATATCCTCACGTAGCACATAATACATAATATTACATTACAATCAAACACGTCTGATGAAACAATGGTTAACCAGGCAGGGTTAACTCACTGGTCTCGTCAAGAAGGGTTAACCCCTTCCTCTCAAGGATCGCTGGCTGGATCACCGGTGGGTTGATCTCCTGCACAAGGAAACAAACCGTGACTCGTAACAAGGAGGATGGGGTGGGGGGTGCTCCTTGTTACCACTCTCCGGCGTGAGAATCAGTAGTTTGCTTGGGAAGCAAAGTAAGATAGTAGTAGTAGTGAGAGAGTTGTGAAGAGATACCTCAAACCTGGTTTGGGGTTGGTATTTATAGCCGAGGAGTGAAGGAGGAGGTGGAAGGATAGACTGACGGCATGCTGCACCTTTGCAGGTGTGTCAGACATGTCGGCCGAGGAGACGACGCCACGTCAGTCTGTCGCTTACGTAGACCTGACAGGTGACTGCCATTGGTTCCACTTGCACTGTGGTGTCAGTCCCACTTGTTGAGCGTATAGGATGCGGTGCTAGCCGCATTGCTGCCTGCGGTAACATCTGATGTTATCGCGTCTCTTGCTTGTGATCAAGAAATACGCGAGATGCGGTGTTGGCCGCATCATCGCCCGTGGTGACTGTTGCTGTTATCCAGCTTCCTTGTATTGATAGAAGTGTTCACTGGATGCGGTGCAAGGCCGCATCGCTGTGAATACTTCTGTTTTCATACATCAGATATGATGCTATGTCGCATCACTCTACCGTTCTCATGTTCCATGTAAGTCCTCCTTCATCACTAGATAGATTGGATTCAACCCTTGTGTCGACGCATTCTCGCATGGGCACAAGTAGGTTTTTAGCTGGTGGGGGTTTTGATAAGGGTAATGGTCACTCGCGGTCGATGCTGACGCGAGATCTGGGACCATACCCCTTCAAGTGCCCCCAGTCTAGTGTTGCTGCCACATACAAGTTGTATGTGGGAGGAGTACTGGACTAGGGTGTTTAGAAGGTAGTTTGGAGTCTGGAGAAGATCCTAGACCATGTGGATGGTCTTTTCTGTTTGTAAATCAAGCTGGAGGTCTGGAAGGGTCATTTGACGCCTCTTCCGTACCGGTGAAAATGTTTCGTCTGATGCGAAATTCTCAGCCTTTGGCTGGTTGCCACCTGTTGGTGTGCCGAACCAACTGTAGGAATTAGTTGGAGGAAGTGTACAAACTTCGAACCAATCTTTGAGATGGTGGTTGAAGGTGTGCACAAATTTCGAACCAACCTATGAAGTGGTGAATGAAGAAGAGAGCATGCTGTTCCCATGATTGGATATCTAATGATGATTCCTTTCGTGGGGTGTTCATGTTCTTCCCATTAGCTCTCAAGTAACCGCACGTCCTTTGCGGTTACCTCGTTGCTTGACATTGTTGGCCACGGTTGTGGGAACAACGTTGGGCACTTGCGTCATTGTTGGCCATGTTTGGTCGAACAATGTGACTCTGGATAACGGTCAAATAAACATGATCATAGGCATGGTAATGCCTATCATTGTTTATTTTATCCAACGTACAAGTAGGGTAACAAAGTCATAAGCAGACTTGTTACCGCTTGTTCGATCGCTTGTTGTTCGACAAGGGCTCGTATGATCATTGGGGATCTTGTCCGCATCTCTTCCTTAGGCACCTTCCTTCACGCTCCAATACCGAGGAGTTTTTCCTTGAAGTAGTTTCGTTCCTCGATGTGGAGTTAGTTGTGGCTCTTCCGTAACAACCATTTGCGGAAGCTATGGTTATGTCCGCAGCGACTCATGAGTGTCTGCGGTTTTGCATTCCCATATTCGCTCGAAACGGGTGTGTTATTCGGATGTGGCTCTTGAAGGTTCAGGAGTCAGAGTTGCTGATGTGCGCGCGCGTACATTCCCTTCCTTCTTCTTGTTAAAGAAGGGGTTCATGCACCCTCTGTGGTTGTGAACCGGACAGGAGGGATTTGAAGCTTGAAGAGAATGAAGGCAATGCGGTTTACCTGTATCTGAGATGCGGTTCAGTCCAAAGAACAACGCTGGTTCTGAGTATCTGACACACCTGAACGGGCTCGTGTGTGTCATTTCCGCATATTCCACGTGTGCTCGTGGGTAGTGCGGAAAGGTCTTATACCCCCTTATAGTGTGGAGATATATATTTTTGCCTATTTTTAGGGGTATATAAAAAAACGACATGCGGTATGGGTTATGGTGCGGTATACCAGAGAAACCGCATGCCGCTTGTAATTGGATAAGGTAGTCGCTTTTTATTGCATACGTGGCTGATCTCACGTGTGAGTTGGTGGAAGTTGGTGAGATCTTTCTGGCATGTGCTGAAATGAAAGGACGTTTGCACTGCCCGAGGCATTAAATGCACTGTAGCAAAGAGTGTAAACGTCTCCTATGTCAGGCGCGTGAGCGGCCACGCGCGCGTGATAACCGTCAGCGAAAACGGCGCTTGACACGTGGTATCGCGCAATTCGTTCTTTTTGAACGTGATGATTCGTTTTCTCCCTCCGCATTAATTGCGATGGGTATATATGGGGAAACCGTTCGTGGTTTCCCCTCACTTGTTCGAAATTTCAAAAATTTGCCGGTGAGAGAACATTTCTTTGTCTTCTCCGACGATACTTCTTGAACTTCCGGTGAGGTTGAGTTTAGTGTTTCTACTCACGTTCTTTCGTTTCTTCGACATTTCTGATGGCTGAACCATCAAGTCCACATAATGTAGAAGGTGACAACCCGGAGTCTTCATCGCCGGTGGTGGCGGAGGAAGAAGAGGGGGGAGCCGCCGGTGGTGGTTTACCGGTGTTAAAGTGGACCAAGAAGTCCTTTGATCGTCTGATTCTGGATGTCCAAATGCCCCCTGAATATGGGGCCTTTTACCCATCGGAGGGTGACACCGGTGCCGATGCTCCGGCCGGTTATGTGACCATGTGGGCAGACTTTTTTGGTGACTGTAATCTCTGGTTACCTTTGACTGTTTTTGTTGTTGAGGTTTTGGAGTGGTACAAGGTCCACATTTCTCAACTGAGTCCGTTTGGTATGATCCGGATTCGAAATTTTGAATCAACCTTTCGTGCTCTTAGCATAGAGCCTACCGTTGGAGATTTACGACGGTTTTATCAAATGACGCTGTCCTTGGGGTTCTTTTCTTTCCGTCAATGAGAGGGTAGTCCCAAACTGATGACTCCTCCCAAGGGGATGACGAAGTGGAAAATGAAGTTCTTTTACATCAAGGCTGCTGCGATTGTTGCAAATATGACGTTTCGGAATGTGACCGAGACGATCATATCAGAGACCATTGCAGTCCCTAGCATGAAGTCGGTGGAGTGGTTTCCGCAGTTGCAGACCATTGAGTCGGTGAAGCTGAGCAACACACAGTTGTGGGTGTTGCGCATGATGCTGACAAGGAGGAACAAGAAGTCAAAGCCCGTGGTGCGGGAGAAAAGTGGTGGTACGTACTTTTCATTTGTTTAACTTTCTTATCCCCGTATGCATTACTGACTTGTGCGTTTGCTATCAGAGGATGCTCCCTTATGGAGGATGTTTGCCCCGGATTTCCAGGGTCAGGTTGAAACAGTTGTTTGTACGGATGGCGAGGAGGAGTTTAATATTATCATTCGAGATAACTTCCGGGTGCCTACTGAGGCCGCATTGGCAGTTGAGTTGCCGCGGGGCAAAGGTATATTTAGGAATCCTTTTTTCTTGTGATAACAATAATGGTTGCACTGACTCACCTCTTGGATGGTTTTCATGCAGGTGATCTTGGGGTCTTAGGGGACCCTGACGCGAAGGGTGTGCCGAGGAGGCAAACGGTGAAAGGCGTGCGCTTTCGCCAGAAGAAAATACCGGAGGTCACTGTTGTGCCTCATCTGGTGCCGCAGGCGGCAGGTATCTCTCACTCTTCTTTCCGTAGATACTTGGATTATGTGATAGTATCTGATACCCTTGAGGGTTTGGGTACAGCTGCGGGCTCGCAGTCTGGTGCTGGGAAGAGGCAAGTAGAAGAGACGGCCGCTGGTGCCGGTGGGCCGAAACGTCGGAGGTTGCAGTCTAAGAGGACTGGTCCAACACCAAAGAAACCTGCGGGTACTGTTGGTAAGTGTTGTATAGCTTGTCTCAAGTGTTATGTACAACTTGTGTTTTGATAGCTATTTGACTTTGTTTTGCAGAGTTTCAAGATAAAGATTTTTCTATCTTTGATGCTCCGGCGTCACCCCCGCATGCCACGGGTGCGGGTGTAACTGAGGAACCTTCGACACCTCCTGTCGAGGTGATGCCTGAGTCAACTGTGCGAACGGAGGGTACCGCGGAGAAGGTTGCGACCCAGATTTTCGATACCGTTGATTCCTCCAACAATCTAATCTTTCCCAAAGAAGGTGATAATTTGGATCTACGGTTTTCGGATTCTGTGAGACAAAAGTCTGATGCTGGTGTGAAGGTTACCGGTTCGGGTACCGGTGGTGCGAGTTATGATGGGCCTCCGATTCAGCCTGGGGAGTCTGAATTGGAGTATTATTACCGCACGTATACCCAGGGTCGAAGTACTGTGTATCACCGACCCCCCTGGACTGTTATGCAGGGGGATGATATTTCCAATGACCCTTCTGCGTGTAAGGAGATTCTGGGTGGTCTGGGCACCCCCTTTGAAGTTGAACGTGCCCGTGCCGCCCCCCGTGAGCTGCGCATCAATCAACTTTCCACCATGCTAGTAGGAAGTTCCATAGTGGCGAACGCCATTTTGGAAGACTACAAGGTGTTAGGCCGCAGAGAGGAGGAAGCTGCTCGCATGCGGGCCGAAGCGAAAGAGTTGGTCAAGGCTGCTCGTGCGGGTGCGGAGCAGCTTAAGAAGGATAGAGCTGCGTTTGAGAAGCAGAAACAGACCTCGGAGTGGGCTGCCACTGCTCAGCTGAAACAGGTTCGTACTCTTGCCAAACTCCTTTCTGATGAACGCAAGAGTTGGAACGAAAAGTTGTCCAATGAGCGCAAGAAGTGGAATGAATCTTGGGCTAAGCAGAATGACAATCTGTTTCGTGCTCGGCAGGAGTTGACGAACGCCAATGCAGCGAACGTTGCCTTGGGCAAAGAGAAAGCTGCAGCTGAGGCGATTGCGGTTAAAGCGCAGCAGGCGGAGGCCGGGGCCATAAAGGCGTTTGAAGAGGCCAAGGAAGCCGGGGCGCGTGCTGCGAAGGCCCTGGAGGAGGCCGAAGAGAGGGAGAGCCTTTCTTCCAAGGCTCTTGAAGAGGCGAATGCTGAGCGCATTCGTTTGGATAAAGTTGTTGCCAGCCTTCAGGTATGACTTGTTACCTTTGTTTTATATTTCCCTGCTTTTTGAGAATGTTTACTGAGTAAACTGTTTTCTGCTCTTTGACAGGCTGAGGTTCAGACCCGGGAGGTCGCGGTCACTGACCTCACAGCCCGCATGACTGCAGCGGAAGAGCGGGCCAATGTTGCCGTTGAGGCCAGAGATGCTCTGACCTCTTCGTTTAACCAACTGGAGGCTGACCGTGAGTGGATGCGGAGTCACGGTATCGCGCGTGTAAGTATCCCTTGCCTTTATATTTGCTTGGATTAGTATCCGAGACTTATCATCCTTTTACTGCAGATTGTTCAGGCTATCATGGATGCACCTGAGACCGCAGCTGGTTTGGACTTGGTCAAGGAACGTGCCCGCGATGCCGGTTTTAAAGCTGGTTACAGCCGCTGTGTCAGTCATATGAACGTCATGTCTGAAGGCGGTTTTACTGCAGAGCGATCTGGGTTCCGTGACGTGGACACCGAAGGTCGCCTGAACGCGGCTATAGCCTCCTTTTATGATACGTCCCTCGCTTGTGTGGAGGAGTTGGACGACTGTTTAGAGGCTGCGGATTATGTAGATCGGCTGCGGATGCTCTATGCCGATGCGGAAGAGGAAGATCCCGCTGGTGGTGCTGGAACCAGTGGTACAAAATAGGGTTTAGGTTGGCTAGTGTGCCCCCTTTTTGTCTTCCTCTTGTGTATGATAGGAACTTTATGTAAATCCATTAAGCATCGCGTGGGTGCTTGAATTTTTTGAATATAAAGTTTTTTGTTCAATTTGTACAAGTGTTTTTAATTCTTGCATGTTTGAACGTATGTATGCAAATCTCTACCCATTGTGAGTGGGGTCGAGTGTACTCCATACTGTTGCGGTATGAGTACGTGTCAATTCCATTGTTTGCCTTTTTGGGCTCAGGAATTGTGTTAGTGTTAACCAAAACTTGTTTATCCGGCCGGATAAATATGCAAGTCTTTTTGCCTTTTGCTGGCTTATTACAATATTTGTGTGTGGTTACCACTTTGTATGGGTATCGCGAATGAAGATTTTGCCAATCTGTTTTTGGGATACCGCAAAGTGGACACGCATTTGTAATAGTAGTAACAAACAATAATGTATAAAATTGCTTATTTATTTATTTGCCAATGGCCTGCGGCCCGATATGTTACATAGAAAATGTAGGAACATGGCTTACATATAACAGCGTCGAAGCTGTTGTGCGTTCCATGTTCGCGCGATAGGTCCGCCTTCTAACGTTTGTAATTTGTATGCGCCTTTCCCTAAGACCTCTTTGATGAGGTAGGGTCCTTCCCACTTGGGGGCAAGTTTGCCTGGGCGCTCAGCATTAGATGCTTCGTTGTCGCGTAGGACGTAGTCTCCTGAATTGAAAGTACAAACGTGGACGCGCGTGTTGTAGTACTTTTCAAGTTTGGATTTATATTTGGCCTCGTTGATGGCAGCGTTTACGCGCCCTTCTTCCAAGAGGTCCAAATCGATCCTGCGTTCCGTGATGTTGTCTAGTTTTTCAATAGCCAACATTCTAGGAGAGGGGAGACCTACTTCCGCGGGGATCACCGCTTCTGAACCGTAGACTAGGCTGAAGGGTGTTTCCCCATTGCTTGTTTTTGGGCTTGTACGGTGAGCCCATAAGATACTTGGGAGTTCATCGACCCAGCCACGCCTGGCCGTTCCCAACCGTGCCTTGATGCCTTCGACTATACTTTTATTGATACTCTCGACTTGGCCGTTCCCTTGCGGGTGTGCCACTGATGAGAATATGTGCTCAATATGTAGTTCTTCTAGCCATTTTTGGAATTTGTCGGCAGCGAAGTTGGTGCCGTTATCGGTGACAATGCACATTGGTAAACCGAAACGGCAGATGATGTGTTCCCAAATGAATTTTCTTGTTATCATAGCAGTGGTTGAGGCGAGCGGTTTTGCTTCTGCCCATTTTGTGAAGTAATCAACTGCTACTATGATAAATTTGACCGCACCCGGAGCATCAGGGAAAGGTCCCACAACGTCAATTGCCCATTTCTGAAAGGGCCATGCGGTTGTGATGGGGATTAAGTTGTTCTTTGGCCGCAAAGTTTTTGGAGCATGACGTTGACAGTCGATGCATTTGCGCAACTCTTTGACGGCGTCCAGATGCATGCCGGGCCAGTAATACCCGGCATTCATGATTTTGGCCACTACAATGCGTGGTACAGCATGTATGCCACATATGCCCTCGTGTATCTCTCGGATGAGGTATGTGGCATCCTGGGGGTTGACGCATCGTAGGAGTGGCCCTAGGTATGATTTTCGGTATAAGATACCGTCTCCCATTTGATAGTGGCACGCTTTGTGTTGTAACTTGCGTGCCTCTGATTTGCTTTCGGGAGTCACACCTGATTGCAGATATGCGATAATAGGTGTCATCCATGATGTTGTACCGTATTGAATGACGTTGACTTGGCGCAGGGGTACCAAAGGATTTTGCAGAATTTCGATGCGTATCTCCTTTGCCAAGTGTTGGAAGCTGGTGGATGCGAGTTTTGATAGTGCATCCGCTGACTTATTTTCACTTCGATTAATATGCCGGATATTGAACGAAGCGAATTTGGATGTGAGTTGCAGGGCTTGCTCGAGGTAGAGGATCATGATGTCCCCTTTTGCGGCATAGTCGCCGCGTATTTGTCCTGCAACCAATAAAGAGTCGACGTGTGCTTCCAGGTGTTGCACGCCGAGTTTGACTGCTAAGCGTAGTCCCGCTAACAGGGCCTCATATTCTACCTCGTTGTTTGTGCTTTTGAAATCGAGGCGGATTGCATATGTAAGCTCTTGGCCGTCAGGGCTGACGAGTCGCAGACCTGCGCCCGCACCTTCCTCGTTGGAGGCACCATCGGTAAATAGTGCCCATGTTTCTGAGGAAGATGGCGTTGGTGCAGGATTTTGTGCTTCTTCACATTCTTGGATGCGATTCACCGGTACTTCGGCGGCGAAATCAGCTAAGACTAGGCCTTTAATTGCGGGGCGCGGTTTGTAGTGTAGCGTGTGTGCGCCTAGCTCGATTGCCCATTTTACTAATCTCCCAGAGATGTCAGGTTTGGATAGGATCGGGCCGATCCTGTAATTGGTTAGCACTGTGATGACATGATTTGCGAAGTAGCGTCGTAACCGTCTTGAAGCATGCACTAAGGCTAGCACCAATTTCTCCATTATTGAGTATCTCGTCTCTGGGTCATTGAGCATCTTGCTGATGTAATAGATGGGTGTTTGAACCCCCTCTCGTTCCACTATCAATACCGCACCCACCGCGTTGTCCGCGGCGGATAGGTATAATATGAGTGGCTCATCCTTGCGTGGTGCGGTTAAAGTTGGGAGTTGTATCAAACACTCCTTCATTTCTCGGAAAGCGTTTTCAGCCTCTGCGGTCCACTGGAATTGTTCTTTCTTTAAACAGTTCCGCAGGGTCTTGATGAAAGGATAAGACTTAGCTGCATGGTTGGCAAAGAATATGTTGAGTGCTGCTAGCCTGTCGGCTAGTCGTTGCATCTCTTTCATCGATGAAGGCGATGGCATGCGCTCAATCGCCTGAACTTTCTCCGGATTTACCTTGAATCCATCTTTAGTTACGATGAACCCAAGGAATTTGCCTTATTCCATTCCAAACGAGCATTTCCCTGGATTGAGCTTTATGTTAACGCTTCGCAGAGTCTGGAATGTTCTTTCAATGTCTGTGAGCATGGTATCTTCCTCCATGCTCATGACGACTAGTCGTCCATGTAGATTTCGACACTTTTGCTTATTTGGCCGCGAAAGTGTCGTTCATCAGCTTTTGATAAGTTGCGCCCGCGTTGCGCAACCCAAACGACATTTTTGTATAACAGTAATTCCCGGTGGGAGTGCGGAATGTCGTTTTGTCCTCATCCTTGACTGCCATTTGTACCTGATGGTACCCTTTGTAGCAATCGAGGAAGCACTTCCATCTGAATGGTGCGAGATTATCGACTTTTTCGTCGATTTCTGGAAGCGCGTAACAATCCTTGGGGCAGGCTTTGTTAAGGTCTTTGTAATCGTCGCACATGCACCAGCCCCCGGACGGTTTTTCTACCATGACTGGGTTGGATAACCAAGTCTGGTATTTAACTTCCCGCAGGATGCCTGCGGAGAGCAGTTCTTCGACCTACTCTTGCATCGCCTGATTTTTAGCGGACCCAAGGTGGCGTTGGCCTTGGATCACCGACTTGATACCTGGTAAGGTATTCAAGTGATGTTGCGCTATATCACGTGGGACCCCGGTCATGTCCGCGGGTGTCCACGCGAAGATGTCTTGGTTCCTGAAGAGAAGCTGCTTCAGGTGCGCTTTGGTAGTCGGGGACAAGGCGTGGCCCAACGTAACCTTTTGTTCTGGGTATCTCGCATTGAGAACCCATTTTTCTGGTTGGTCGTTGGGAGTGGGCCTTGCGACCTTGGTCGGACGTACTTCGTCTGACATCATGACGTCCCTGCGGGCATAGATTATCGCGACCCCCGATTCGGTTGGGAAACCGACCGCAGAGTGGGGGACGGATGTAATCATATTGAAATCACCTTGGGATTCTCTCCCAAGGAGTACGTCATATCTGGAGGTGTGAGGTAAAACCATGAAATTTACCTCTTCTGTTCTTGTGTGCCTTCCGCTGGTAAGGCGCACAGGAAAAGTGATCTGTCCTAGGGGAAAGACAGTTTCCCCTGCGAACCCAGCCAATGGGTAATCTACTGCTTGCAACCGATCTTTGTCCTCCTGTCGAACTGGTTGAAGCATTGTTCGTAGATTATATCAGAAGTACTGCCCGGGTCGATGAATAGACGCTCGGTGCAGTAATGTGCCAGTTGGCCTGAAATAACGACGGCGCGCCTATCGCGCGGTCCGCCTCGGACTTTTGGAAAGACGACTTACTCGTCTTTCCAGTCATTGTCCGGCCTTCTCGCCGCTTTGCGCGGCCTACCTTTGCCTCCGTTGATCATGTGAGTGGAAGCCACGTACATGGTTCTCTTTCCGGAGGAGGTACCTTCGCCATGAGGGGTGATGCGCTTGGTGGGTTTTTGCCCACCTGGCAAAAGGTGTTGCAGTTTCCCCTCTTTTAAGGCCCGCTCAATCTCCAGCCGGAGACTGATGCAGTTGTTGGTGGTGTGGCCCGAGTCCTTGTGATACTCACAGTAGAGTGTGAGGTCCTGATTTTTCTTGGACTTCATTGGTTGGGCCGGTCGCAAGAATTGCGGGTCTGTAAGAAGGACCTCGCTTGGCGACATGGTGATCTCGGTCCAGTTGCGGTCCCGAGAATCTTTCTTTGGTGCCCGGTTGTCTCGTTGAGGACTGTGTTTCCTCGGGTCAAACGGGTTGGTCCGCGGGACATATGGTTTGGAAATATCGCTAGTCCCTACGTCCCGGTTGCGTTTATTGTTACGCTTGGACCCTTGATTGGAAGTTTCGGCCTGGTGCTCTGCCTTTGCCATATGCGGTTTGAGGGACCGCTGTGTCTGGGCATATGTCTTGACTGCGGCCATGACATCTTCCCATTTTTTAGGCAAGCCGTCTTTGCCGGAGATGGTCATAACCATCTGCTTATCCTTCACGGCCTTGATGAAATGGTTCCGTGCCATTTGATCTGCCACGTCGCCTATTTCTAGGCACTCTTTATTGTATCGGACAACGAATGCTTCTAGGGATTCGTTGTCTCTGCGCCAGATATTCATGACGTCCAACGAGTCACGCGCGTGACGTCGTTGCTGGCTGAAATGAGCGAGGAACTTTGCATGAAAGTCCTCGAATGAGGCCAGTGATGCCACTGGTAAAGAATCGAACCAAGCCCTGGCCAAACCCGTAAGGGTCTGGGGAAAAAAATTACACCAAGTGGGTTCGTCCCACTGGCCATTGCACCCTGCGCCTCTGAAAATGTTCATGTGGTCATCCGGGTCGGATGAACCACTGTATTTCCCAACGTTCAATGGGAATTTTGTTGTGGTGACATGGGCGTGGGCTATTCGCGGGGCGAATTTGGAGTTTTCGGCCGCAGCCTTTGGTCTGTAGGGTTTATTCTCAGGGCGCTTTGCAGCCCTGAGGTATGTACTGCGGGGGTGAGTGGGAGGAACATAGTTGCGTCCTCCCGGTCTGCTACAGGTATCATGCGAATCCCCACAATATGTACGGTCGTCCGGGTCGGTACGACCATACCCTTCGGTGTATGGTTGTGGGCCCAACCGGCTCTGAATTCCAGAGCCATGTCGGGATGCGGATCGTTGCCTGTCCTCAAGGTAAGGACCTAGGCGAGTATGCACTGGTCCCCTGGTGTGGGACCCGTATGTGGAATCGTCCTCGTTGATTGTGTGGACCGAACAGTAGGATGATCCGCGGTCTTCACGTCTGCTTCTCGAAGCTGGACGTGAATGCGCCCTGCCTTCGTATTGTAAAATACGATCGGTAGGGGTGTGCGGTGCTGGGGTCGGCCCAGCTTGTATTTGCGCTTCCGCACAAGCGCGGTTGTATGTTGCGGCCAGTAGGGTGGCCTGTTGGTCATACCAGGCGTGGGGGTCCATGTTCGGGGGGATCACAGATGCGTATTGTGATAAGTCGTGTCCGAACGTTACGGATGGACCCCGTTGCGTTGATGTGCCGACGTGTCCGGGTTGCGATGTTGAGGGATTGACCCCAACCGGACTTAGATTTGTGGGATTTTGGTTATCCCCAGTGTTGTTTTGGTGATCAGTCATGATCGTGAGAGAGGGAAAAGGATGGTTGGAAAAGTGCTAAGAGTAGCGGTGGGCGCCAATGATGAAACAATGGTTAACCGGGCAGGGTTAACTCACTTGTCTCGTCAAGAAGGGTTAATCCCTTCCTCTCGAGGATCGCTGGCTGGATCACCGGTGGGTTGATCTCCTGCACAAGGAAACAAACCGTGACTCGTAACAAGGAGGATGGGGTGGGGGGTGCTCCTTGTTACCACTCTCCGGCGTGAGAATTAGTAGTTTGCTTGGGAAGCAAAGTAAGATAGTAGTAGTAGTGAGAGAGTTGTGAAGAGATACCTTAAACCTGGTTTGGGGTTGGTATTTATAGCCGAGGAGTGAAGGAGGAGGTGGAAGGATAGACTGACGGCATGCTGCACCTTTGCAGGTGTGTCAGACATGTCGGCCGGGGAGATGACGCCACGTCAGTCTGTCGCTTACGTAGACCTGACAGGTGACTGCCATTGGTTCCACTTGCACTGTGGTGTCAGTCCCACTTGTTGAGCGTATAGGATGCGGTGCTAGCCGCATTGCTGCCTGCGGTAACATCTGATGTTATCGCGTCTCTTGCTTGTGATCAAGAAATACGCGAGATGCGGTGTTGGCCGCATCATCGCCCGTGGTGACTGTTGCTGTTATCCGGCTTCCTTGTATTGATAGAAGTGTTCACTGGACGCGGTGCGAGGCCGCATCGCTGTGAATACTTCCGTTTTCATACATCAGATGTGATGCTATGTCGCATCACTCTACCGTTCTCATGTTCCATGTAACTCCTCCTTCATCACTAGATAGATTGGATTCAACCCTTGTGTCGACGCGTTCTCGCATGGGCACAAGTAGGTTGTTAGCTGGTGGGGGTTTTGATAAGGGTAATGGTCACTCGCGGTCGATGCTGACGCGAGATCTGGGACCATACCCCTTCAACGTCCATTAGTCACGTATAGTTCAACAAGTTACATCGAAGCACACGAAAAGTTCTAAATTACGAGTTGTCACAAACGAAAAATCGGATCACACAGAAACATGAAAGAAAACACATAATCACATAATTGTTTAACCTGACCTTTAATTTGTTATCTTTGGACATGGTATTTAAAGCACACCAGGTATCCAATCCGTGGATTTCTTTTGGCACTTTAAACATATCAAAATCTAACTATGAAGATAGGAAGATCTTAATAAGAATTCGGCTTTGTCCTTATTAGATCGTAATGTACGTATTAAAGCGTACAAAGAATCCAATCAAGGGCTCCGATTTGAGCGATAATCATTCACAAGGATTTAATTGTGAAGATAATAAAATCCTATATGGGTTTTGGAATTCGAATAGCAGGAGACGTTTCGAAACCTTGCACTAGACGTGCTTAAGTCGACGCACGAGGTAGAGTCCTCATGAAGTTGAGGTGCTAGCTATGCCAAGGCGACATATGAAACAGAATTTGGAGGTTGGGTACAAGATCGAAAAATACTCTTAGTTATCTAACCAAGGATTTTAAAGTGATTACTCAAAATGTCACTTATATTCGGTACTTCGTTTTCTTGAAACGAGTACTTAGAATTTTCGAGGAAATCTTGAGCGATCACATGAATGGGAGAAGTACCAGAGTAGTTTGTAAAGAATATAGTTCTTTGATGTAGGTATTATAGGGGTATGCCATTCACACATGTAACTACATTTGTACATTAGAATTGTGAACAACGATTTATTTATAAACTAAACAAGTTGTTTCAGAGTTCAACAAAAGAAACAAAAGCATAAGTTTCAAATTATTTCAAGCAACAGCCTCTTCTAATCAGCCCAATGCTCATCCGTGGGTCAGATTTGCATTGACAAACTTTGGGTATTCGTCCCTGAAATGACTCGTCTCGTCATAGAAGTAGCAAGTTCCCGGAGGAAAACGAGCTTGTGCTGGATCTGCTTGAAGTTGAAAAGGGTTCTGAAGAGTTTGGTTTAACATAGCGACTGAACGACAGTCTCTTGCCAAATGACCAACAAGTCCACACTTGAAGCATCTTTGGCATTTGACACTAGCATGGTGATGGAGGTTACACTGATGGCACAAAGGGGTTGTTCCTTCGTATGGTGCTCGAGCAACAGTAGGACCTGCAACAGCTTTGTTTTGGATGACAAAGCGGCACATGTTAACCAAATGTCCCCATTGTCCGCAGTGGGTACATTTGAAACAAGGTGCTTGATTCGGATGATGGCCATTGCATTGATTGCAGAAAGGAGCAATTCCCAAGTATCGCTTCTTGGCTGGTGGTGTTGCCACCTGACCAGGTCCTGCTTGATTTGGTGCAATGGCTGGAGGATTCTTTGAGGTCTTACGCTTCTTTGACCTTTTGGAAGGCTTGGCTTCTGCTTCCTTTGATGCTTCTCGGGTGGTTTCATCCTTGAGACGGGACATGGCAACAGCTAATTCGGCAGTCTTCAGGATTACTTCACCTATTCGCTGGGCAACTTTAGTAGCCTGTTCCGACATCTGAGCGTCGTTGCGATGAAGTGACATTCTAGAGGAAATGGAAGACATAGGAAGAAATGAATGAAATGCTATCGGGTGCATCAAAACAGAATGACAACGCATAAAAATTGCGATCATTTGTTTGTTACCTAAGGCAAACAAATGAGACGGTGATTAATCAAAGTAAATGGGTCATATTAATGTATCACTGAAGACATGCTCGCCTATAAGTGAACACTTACCCCAAGAGTTCCCAGGTAAGAGTGACTGGTCCGATACTGCGGATTTGTACGAAAACTCTAGCCTTTGACAGAAAACTCATGGTACAGACATTCACTCTTCCAGTTTGCACGTGTTCACATTATTTAGACCCAAACTTTGACGAGATTTTAAAAACTCAGAAGGCATAAAGCCAAAGATGAATCAAACTGGAAGGGTTCAAAACCTTATAATAGAGGGTTCAAAACCTAGTAATCAATCATCCTAGAACAGATGACTAATTTTCGAAGCGGATTTGTTATTGTGTTCTCGTTATGGTTATCACCTAAGGATAGGTGACGGTATTGTTTTAAGATCTAAACACAAGAATCTTATGTTAGGGTCCTAGGAAGGTTATAGACTAGGTCAAAGCATTACTAATAACCTAATTCCCTATAACCATGAGCTCTGATACCAACTTTTCTGTCACACCCCGACCACGATAAAACAACAAATCGTGGCGGAAACATTGGGGAGTGTTGTAACAGAATCATTGTTTCAAAACACACGGAAATTTGAAGTTTCGTTTTATTAAACATTAAACATTTACATCGTCTTGAGATCTAACAAACAAGTTAAACATAGTCTATTGTTGTTATTAAGTCACTAAGGCCTCGTCCAGTCCTATGTGAGTATGCATCCTAGCAATCAACATCATTCAACAATACCGGAAACATATGTGAAAACAAAGTCAGCAAAGAAATATTGGCGAGTACATAGGTTTTATGAGAGTGTCGGATTCATGGCTAGTTTACATGCTGCAATACTTAATTAAAAACCTTGTTTTGAAAAAGATAGTATTGCGACATAATTAACCGACTCAAATCAAGTTGGTTATAGTTTTATAAAATCTCGTAGCCATGATTCTTAACCCAAAACATTTAGTTAAATCAATTTGTAAGACATCTCGTAAAAACTCGTTAACAAAACTCGTATGGTTTATATCATTTCAAAAACCTCGTTGTGTGACATCGTTTTAAAATCGTTTTCCCCAATGAACTAAATAATGACACAAAATGTAATATGATAAGAGCACATATATATAAGATGTACCAGTGGCGTATCTACCATGCTTTTATCATACTACACCTGTCCCATTATCTAATCACAACCCAAAACCAATCGTTTAACCAAATCGTTTATCCCGTTTAAGTCGTTTCAAATCGTTTAACTTGTCCCAAAATCGTTTAACTCGTTTTAATAGTGAAACTACTTTTGGTCGTCTCGCTAATAACATTCAAACCTTTGTGACTCGACTATCTCGCCTTTCGCATTAATAAACCACCAAAGGGTAAATTAACAATCACAGATTCGGTCGCTACCCACCTAACCCACACATAACCATGGGTGCAATCTGATAACGGGATTTTTCAGATCCTATGGTACCATAACCTAATACTGGTCGGTTTGGCCAAAATTAATGAATGTTATTCGTTATGTAATTACAACCAACAAGTTTGTTCACTTTATCAAAATCGTTATTAATTTAATATAAACCATTTCAATCGTTTTCAAAAACCATCGTTAAAACATTGAAATCATTTAACACACATGAATCACCCCAAAACAATTGAAAACAGTAAAATAGGGGAACTATGTACTCACTTGAGAATGCTTAGTGGTCTTTGAACAACAACCAAGCAAAGCTAGAGGGAGCATGAAATCAATCGGCAACCTAATAACTATATAAATAAACCGAACCTAAGTCGGAAGATCGGATAGGATGAGGTCTTGTAAACCAAATGAGTTATTGGAACTCATATGACATGGTTTAACAATGCCTACATACTAAATCAAAACCTACCTAAGTGCTTTCGACCCGTTACGACCCATTAAGGTAGCTTACGCTACTTTAACGCGTCGTTCGCGCAATTGCGCGTTCGAGACGTCTAACTAGTCCTATGACAAGTATTATATACCTAAACATGTTTAATTATGTTGTATAATCAGTTAAGTGACAAATGTTTGGGTTACATATGCTTAAAATCCAATTATGCATAAAAAGGGCATTTTGGTAATTTACCTAAGGCATATAAACTATCTATCATACAACTACTTAAACTAGGTGACCATAAGGTATAACCTCAGAAGGTTATTCCCTACGCAACTATGGTCACTAAACGTGCTTGGTCGGATCCTAATGATCGACCAAACGGGTCGAGTTCGAAAGTCTAAGCGGTGGTTTAGACAGCTTGACTTACGACTCTAAACAAGCACTAAACTAAAAGTGACGAGCTAAGCATGTTAAACCATGCTTAACTAAGTTAGAAAACAGGTTTTGATATCAAAACAAAGTGTTTTGATACCAAGAGTAGTTTGGTTGCAAAATACGCTTAAATGCGCATTTTGACCGAAACTACGACTCGTCACTACGTCTAGTCAACGTGGTAATCAGTAGGTATAGTCACTAAGGACTATAACCATCGTGATTATGCTCACGTTGCGAAGTTCAAACGAACTTCTCGTTGACCATCTCGTGGTCAAAGCTGAATGTCAAACAAAGTTTGTTAGTGCACTACATCTGTTGATTTCGTCTAGGTGTCTAGGATCAGGTCTTACATCGTATTGTATAGCATAGGGCACGTAATACGAGAAAACATGAGTCTGTATAGGTTTTATATGCTAGGTTCGCTCATAGGGACATGAGGATTATGGTTTGCTTATTTGGCATGTCGGTCCGCTTATGTGGACTTGCCTGGTCCGCTTTTATGGTCATGTGACACATAAGCGGACCCAACTGCCTATATATATAGATGTTGTCATGAGCGATTCAGTAACGTGATTGTTGAATTCCACGCCGAAGCTCTGCCGGTGTGAAGATTGAGCTGTAAAACGTTTCAAATCAATAAAATAAGCAGTTAGAAGGAAGAACAAGCTATATCTACTTGCATTTCTTATTATTCCGCATCTGAAACGCAAGAGACAACCTCTGAACGACTCGTTCGGGTCAGCAAACGATCCTACAAGTGGTATCAGAGCTTGGGAGGAGGTTTTCTTCAGATTATAGCCGGATTTCATCATTTCTTCTCACTTCTACACCTTCTTTTCTCATTTTCGGGAGATTTCACGGTCGAATTTCGTTCAAAAGCTCACAGATTGTGTATAATCATACTTAGACAAACCCTTGAAAGTTTCAGGCAGAAATACAGCTTAAAAACAGGTCAAATCATGTTCGTTTTATGGTTCGTTCGTACTGACGTCATCATGATTCGCTCATAGATCACTGTCTGGTTCGCTCATTTGTACTCATTTAAGTCTGGTTCGCTCCAAATTAGTAGTTTGGTTCGCTCGAACGTACATTATTGCTCCTGGTTCGCTCCAAATTGGTGTTGTTGGTTCGCTCCAAAGGACAATATCTGGTCCGCTTATTTGATCATCTAGGTCCGCTCCAAAGTACCATCTGGTTCGCTCGAGTGTACAATTCAGGTTCGCTTTTTAGTCAGCTTTCAGAATCAAAAGGGGTTCGCTCCAGAGTACGGTTCGCTCTTGAGAACATTCTGGTTCGCTTTTCTGTCACTTGCTTTGAAAAACATGCCAAGTTAATATGGATTCCGAGTTTTACAACGCTTTTGCTACATCGACTACTCCAGCCGCAATTGCTCAAGCAATGAACTTAGAAAACGAGACGGGAACGACTCAAAAGCCCCCTAGATTGATGAGCATTGAGGAGTATTATGGTTGGAAGGATCGGTTTGAAAATTGGGTTCAGGCCAATCATCTCAGATCATGGGAATGCATATTAAAGAAGTACACTTTACCTAGAACAGATTTGCAAGTTATTAAAGAGATATCCGAGTTTACCGATCAAGAACGAGCAATGTATAGAGCCGAGAAAATGATGATTAGTTTGTTGCAGCAGGCTATAAGGAAGATATATTCATCTTGTTACAGCATGACAAAACTGCTAAGTCGATATGGGATGCTCTTAAGGTTAAATTCGAGGGAAGTGAAAACATGATCAAGAGCAAGAAAGCACTGTTAAAGAAAGAATTCGATTTATTTAGTAGTTTGCCGGGAGAGGATACTAAAAAGCTAATCGAGAGATACTGTCACTTGGTGCGATCACTGTCTATGTTGGGAGTTGAAAAAGGTCGTGAGGAATGGGTGGATAAATTGGCTGACGCGTTACCTCAGAAAGAGTGGGGAACGTATTTGATGATTTTAAAGAATACTGGTGTGTATAATAGGCTGACTATTTCACAGTTCATTGAGAAAATTGAGAGTCAGGATCTTGAGCAGCAAAAGATCGCGAGAATGAACAGTCCGAGTGGTCAACAGGATGTGAAGATGTACTACCAGGGTAGTGTTCCAGTTACTGAATCTGAAAGAAGTCCGAAGATACAAACTGCGTTCAGTGCTGGTGATTCATCTGAAAAGGCTGATCAGGGTTCGAACAAGAGTAGCAGCGGGTTTTCATCGTTTTCGAGTGTGAATCCGAAAGAGACTAACACGAGTTTTCAGTCTCAGAGTACAAAAACCGGAAATGGATACATAATTCAATGTAACATAGCTCTTAATCTTCCAGAAGGTCAAAGCTTCTCTGAAGACACTGCTAAAGATCACATGGCACTTCTGGGTTCAGTTCTGTTATCTTATGAGGGTCTTGTTGCTCGTCGGATCGGAAATCCTATGCTTACCAAAGAGGATTACGATCAGATAGACGCCGAAGAAATGGAACTCATGGATATTAAATGGTGTCTTGCTAGTGTTCTTCGACGAGCTGAGAAATTCAAAACCATTACCGGGAGAAATGACTTTCTTGATGCACATGTCTCTACTTTAGGTTTTGATAAATCTAAAGTTACTTGTTTTTGATGCAGGGAGAAAGGCCATTTCAAGCGGGAGTGCAAAGGAAGAGAAGCTAGCGGAGCACAGAATCCATTCGGGAAAGATGATTACTACCGCAAAGCTATCTATCAACAAGTTGGTCAATCCCAAGAAACGCAGACAGCACACGGAAGAAAGATTGAAGATCCGAAGAGAGCATGTTTGGTAGATTTCAGCTGGAGTAATTACATATCATCTGAAGCCACAGCAGCACGCATTAGTGTTCAAGATGATGAGAAACTACCAGAAGGTTTCAGTTGGGATATGTTTGTCGATAAGAAGGGAGAGTTCAAAGCCTTCATTGCCAAAATCGTCCGAGAGCCAGATCTGTTTGCTACTTGGATGAAATCAATTGGAGAGACTGTGAAAAGTGAAGATGAAAAGTCTGTGTCATCTGATGAAAGTTCAGACAGTACTGATAAACTTTCAGAACATTCTGGGGAAGTTTCAGAAAGTTCAGACGAAGGTTTACAGGGTTCAGATGAAGATTTACAGAATTCTGATAAAAGTGTACAAAATGAAAATGTTCAAGAAAAAGAAGTTGTTTTTGATAAAGCACCAACTGTTTCTGATATATCAGATGATGATTCTGATAAATCTGTAAAATTTGATCAATCACCTGATCATAGCAGCAGTGATGATGAGGAAGAAAAACATATAAATATTGCAAAAACTCATCTATCTCCTGAAAGTTTTCATTTCTATTTTGCAGAAAGAATGGAGAAACTGAAGGAGAAACGAGCTGCTAAAGAACAACAAGCTGAATCTGAAGGTGATATTCAAAACGCTGAGAATGTTGCTGAGAAGATTACCGAGGTTGTGAAAGAAGAAGAAAAGGTGATTGAAGTAGAAAAGGTGGTAGAAGTTGTTAAAACAATCGAAGTTGAGAAGATTGTTGAAGTTGTTAAGCCGTGTGAGAAGTGCTTGGAAGCTTGCAAGAATTGTGCAGCTAAAGACGACATCATAGCAGAGTACGAGAAGAAAAAGGAGCAGTTGCTGTTCAATCTCAACTATGTGAAAGAATCATATGATGTTCTGAATAAAACAGTAACTGGTCTCCAAAAGACAAACTCAGAGAGAGAACAAGCACTGACGATGTTGAATGCAGTTTTAATGACAAAACAAAAAGCAATAAATTTCGATATTGAAGAGAGTGCTAAGTGGAAGCAAGAGTTGGAGACAGAAAAAATAGAGAATGAGAGAATTAGACGCTTATTGCAAAGTTATTCTAGTTCTGATTATCTCATTGATCGTATTTACCCAACTGTTGCAGGAAGGGAAGCTTTCAAAGATGAGAAGCTAAAAGACAAGAAAGACTGTGGTAAGAAATCGACTGTTAGTTACAACAAATGTCCGCCTTCGATTTTGGATGGTTATTCACCTAGAAGACCAAATGAGGAGCAATTGGAAAAGGCAGTCAATATAAAGCTTAAAACCGACACAACTGACGATTTACCAGATAATATTGATGTCACGTATACCTCGTCCGATACTGATCATGAGTCTGAATTAATCAAAAAGGTGGTCGATCAGGTGTTGGATACTGATGAGGAGTCTGAATCGAAATCTGGGTCTGGAAAGTCAAAGTCGTCAGTCAACGGTCAAAATTCGTCGGATAAACGGTCTTATAGTAAAGAATTTTTATTGTCAAAGGCAGATTTGAATGATGAAACATTTGAAGTTGTGTATACTTTGAATGGTTCGGACAAACTATATTACAATAAAGAGTTCCCAATAATGAGTATTAAAACGGAACTAATAAACAAAACTTTCAAACTAATAGAAGTTAATATTCCAGAATTAAAAGTTTTGAAAAGTTTTGAAAAATCTAAAAAATACACGTCTAGAGTTCAGCAACGTTTAAATAAGAAAAAGGGCAACAATCCTGGTTCTGGTTTTCAAAAGAAACCTAACCAGAATCGTAGCTACAAAAAGAAAGGCCTTGGTTTTGTTCCACCAGAAAATGATAAAAATATGAAAAATTCTAAAACAAAATTTGAATTTGTGTCAGGTGGAAGTGCTGAGGAGGAACAGCAGAAACCGTTCTGGAGACAGTCTAATAAAGAGTTTCTTGCTGAAAGAAAGATGAATGGCGCTGATATATGTTATCAAAGAGAGACTAGAACCTGTTATAGATGCAATGAAACTGGTCATATTGCATGGAATTGTTCAAAAAGTGTCCAATCAAAACAGGGAGTTTCTCAGAAGTTGAAAGAGAAAGTTGTTGATGTTGACACACCAACCAATAGACCTAAAATTTTTGAAAATTCAAAATTTAAGGTTGGCGAATGTTCGGAAAAGAATTTTTACAAAAAGAAAGGAAAAGACAACCAGATGTGGGTTGCGAAGAAAGGTGAAGTGAATGTTGGCGATGAATCTGGTTCCACAAAGCCAGAAGAGCCACAGGTTGAGAAGAAGATTTCAGTGAATGATGAGGAGTTTCCATCATTGAAGTTTGAGGAAGTGAAGAAAAAAGTGGGAAAAACTGAGATTTCTAATCAGTTTTATAAAGAAAAAGATGAATTTGATGTCGAGAAAACATTCAACGGGAATGTTAAAAAGATATTTGGGAAAATGTTGAGTGGGAGAGCTAAGGGGGTAAAAGATTTTTACGCGACTAAAAAGGCAACATACAACCCTACGGCTCAAGAGCTAAAAGCCATCAAGTCTGAGAAGACTTGGATGGAAGTATGCTTTCCATGATAGTCGAAGGACTACGCCGGATATCCCAAGTTTATATCGTGGATCATGAATCGGCATCTTTCTAGTGTTTGAACAGTTTGTTTTGAAAAATTTTGAATAGTGCTTTTAAATGTTTTGCAGGATGAAGGACTACGCCGGAGCTTCCAGGTTGGTAAGTGCGAAGCAGGAATCGGCATCCTGATTGGTAAAATGGTGATGTAGACGTAACATTCCTACAAGTGGTAACCTTGATCTTACAAGTGGTATTTGTGGTTATATTTTGAGATGTTTGTATTTTTACAAGTGGTACAGAAGGTTCTAAAATGCAAATGGTAAATCAGAGACATTAAATTGTACTTGATTTACTATTCATGGCAAAAAATAGACAAGATGATGAACCACATCCCCGTTCTTAAAATTAATAAATCTACAAGTGGTTTTTATCAACACAAACTCATTTTCCGGAAAAGTCATTTCGATTAAAACAAACTTAAGTGTTTTGAAATCTAAATGAGAAAATGGTTTGTGATAGGGGGAGTTCTGATTGTTTATGCTGAGTGAATGGCGATTTGATGTGATTCAGTGTCAGTTGTAAAGTTTCAGTACAGTTTGTATTGCTTTTTATGTTTCTAAGTGGGTCAAGAGTCTAGTAGTTTTCAAATTTCCTTTGAAATGTGTTTGCATTTTAGGGGGAGTAGAGAAATTTCAGAAAATCCAAAAACATTTGAAAATTTGAAAAAGCCAAAAACATGATAGAATTCAAAAATGAGTTTTGTTGCGAAAAAGAGGAAATGATAGTACATCAGTGGACTATCACAGCACGCTAAAGAAATGTAAAGTTAAAAAGTGATAGACAATCTTACTGCGGATGTGTCAGTAGATTTTCGCACATTTAGTAAGTTGAAACGAGATATAAACCTAAATTCAAACTTGCTTGATACGTGGGTAACTATTCTTGGTTATATGGGTAACCCCCGAAATCTTGTTTGAAAGGTCCCGTATTCTGAGATACTAGGTCTTTATACTCAGTGATATCTGGGGTATTATCCCGGGACTTCTGCTGTATGGAAATACTGACCTAGTCCTCGGATAATACTTTCTGCAAATGCTTGAAAAAGCGCCGCCCTCAGCAATCTGATTAAACAATAAAATTGATAGTCATTGTTGTTGTAAAAAAGATCCTTTAAAGGGGACCCACCTAAAGTCGAGCCGTCATCTCTCTGCTGAACGGAAGTTCTGACCTGAGCTCTCACGGTTTCGCACCTAACCCCTTTACAGATATCAGCTGTGGTATACTCACCTGTAAGACTGAATATTTGGGATCTGGATACGGGAGTATATTCAAGTGGAGTGATACACAATTAAGTTTAAGTCTCTAAAACATTAATATCGTATCTCGAATCAACTGAAATTTGTGTTGAGAATTTAAGAGGACAAACATACTGACAATCTAGGTAAATTGTTTAAAGCTTAAAATGTAATCAAGCTTAACGGTGTTGGTAATAGGTCTCAAATGCTGATATGATCCTCTTGCACGAACTCACAAAAATATGTTTGTAAATATTTCATTCTTTGCATTTCAGGTTTCTTTATTTCAAAATCCAAAAAGATTTTAGTATGTTTTAGCTAAATTTTGAAAAAGTCAAAAAGATTTTCGACAGCTGACGTTGGAAAACTGATTTTCAAAATTCCGAGTGCTAAACATGATGAGCAGCATTTGAGGGGGAGTTTTTGTGTAAATCAAACTGTTTTCATTAAATCTAACCTTCTTCAAGTGGTTCATCATAGAGTTTTGAGAGAATCTGAGTTGTTGAAATTATATGTTTGTTTAGTGCATATGAGAGTCATGTGGTGGTACAAAATTGTTTGAAATGTTTGTGAAAGAAATTTATTTCGGGGTTGAGATTGTACAGGTAGCCAAGTTTCGATTCCTGAAGATCTGTTGGAGCCAGGTTGATCGATCCTGAAAGAATGAGTAGAGTCAGATTCTGATCCTAAAGATCACGTCTATCGTTGATGCTGATGAACTTAAGGAATCAAGAGATCTGATAAAGAGAATTAGAGTGTTTTAAAGCCAGACAACGATCCTGAAGATGTTACTGAAGAACAAAGGAATGCCAGTAAATCGAGAGGGGGAGTCTGAAGATTGAAAGAAGATAAAGCCCAGAGACTGATCTAGACTGAAGATATGAAAACATAGTTTCACTGTCAAGGTGTATTGGCGACTTCATCAACATCTGAGGGGGAGTCTGTTAGTGCACTACATCTGTTGATTTCGTCTAGGTGTCTAGGATCAGGTCTTACATCGTATTGTATAGCATAGGGCACGTAATACGAGAAAACAGGAGTCTGTATAGGTTTTATATGCTAGGTTCGCTCATAGGGACATGAGGATTATGGTTTGCTTATTTGGCATGTCGGTCCGCTTATGTGGACTTGCCTGGTCCGCTTTTATGGTCATGTGACACATAAGCAGACCCAACTGCCTATATATATAGATGTTGTCATGAGCGATTCAGTAACGTGATTGTTGAATTCCACGCCGAAGCTCTGCCGGTGTGAAGATTGAGCTGTAAAACGTTTCAAATCAATAAAACAAGCAGTTAGAAGGAAGAACAAGCTATATCTACTTGCATTTCTTATTATTCCGCATCTGAAACGCAAGAGACAACCTCTGAACGACTCGTTCGGGTCAGCAAATGATCCTACAAAGTTTGACTTTCACACTCGAAAAGCGATAAAAGAACGAAAGAGGACTTACAAAGGGTCCAAATAGATTTGGTTCCAAGTATTCTCAGGTAGGTAGTGAATAATCACAACCACTTAGAGAAATCTCAGACCAAATGCAAGGAAAATGGAATGAAAGCATGGCCTTTATATAGTTTTCGCAAAACCGTTAAGATCATTTCATGGAGAAAAGGGAATGATCTAGGCCATACAAGTGTTAAGGACTGATTGGGGGACTTGTTCTCCACACAAACCAGCCCATAGCATGAAAAACCATTGATCAAAACCATCAAAATCGAGCTGAATGACCAGATTCAATGTTTCTGTCTGATAGGCTCTCGCGCCCCGCGTAAGAATTAAGCTTGGGCTTACGCCCCAGGCCTAAGAACTTTGACAGATTTACATTTTTAGCCCCCGCATGCCCAAAACTTGGTTTTCGATGCATTTTTGACACGTTTAAGCCCCGTTAACCGCATATCAAGGCCCTAAAATGATGTTAAAGTATTGGGAACTCAAAACCTGCTCAAAAATATCTCGAATGTCGGTTCGTTTGGTCGTACGGTTGCGTTGTTCGGTTAATTACGACGGAAGTCGTAACGAACGCAATAACGATCCAAATTAAGCGACGAATGGAATTTTATCATGCCAATCACTAAAATAAAATATTTTAATGATTACATAAGTTTTTGGGTGCCCGGATATATTCAGAACGTAAGATATGCGCGAAAATGCAAACTTGTGCACTTTTTGACGCTTTTAGTCCCTGAATGACCAATAAGTTTATTTTAGCATACTTAACCCCTCAAAGCCTATTTTTAAGCTATGTAAAGGATATTTAGGGTATGTTTAACTTATAATCAAGTTCCCGAATGTTCGTTACTATACAAATCGGCATACTTTCGTAGTTTGTCGAAATTAGTCCTTGTAAGCGAATAAACTTGATTTCGACACACCAAACCTTCCAAAACTTATTTCTTAGTTATGTAAAGGTTATTTAAGGTATGTTAAGCCTATGTCACTATTCCGGAGTGTTTGTCGTGTTAAACTGATTACGTTTACGCATTAGCTTGCGTATAACCTTCTAGAAAGCGATTTAAAGCTTGAAATCAAACAAGAATTGATATGTGCAAATGATACACATATTTACACAAATCCCAAGTATGAAATATAATATTTCATTGATTTGGTATTTGTTTGATGGCTGCAGAGGTACAGATGTCACACTAACAATGGTTCAAAACGTAAAACAATTGCGCTAGCATGTTAAGTGAACATACATAGCAAAACATAATGAAATCATGTTGTCACACCCCGACCACGTGGAACAACCAAACGTGGCGGAAACGTCGGGGAGTGTTGTAACAGAATTAATTGTTTCACAACCATGGCATACAAAGTTACGTTTTATTTATCAACAATAGAGTACATTGTTTTAAACATGAAAACCAAGAGGACATAACATAGTTAAACTAAGTCTATCTTCATTTTATGTCTCTAAGGCACAGGTCCGCCCTAGTGTCACGTTCATCGTCCTACGCAAAAGCTCCTGAAAACACATGTGAAAATAGGTACGTCAGCATAAAAATGCCTGTGAGATACATAGGTTTTGTGAAAATAGGATTCATGACTTAAGATTTAGAAATGTTTAATAAAATTCAGTCATGAACCTTGTTAATTGTTTTGTTTTGTAAATCATTTAAAAGTGATAAGATCAGATGATATATATAGATAAAAGAATAATGTATGGTTAAATGAATAACCAAGTAAAATGAGTTGTACAAAATAAACTGTATTGCAAACCAAAGCCTTGCGAAAACGTGCTACTTGTGTAAAATGTATAAGTCAAAAGGAATAATTTAAGTAACGCTATGATATGTAATATAATACAAACACTTATGTATAAAAAGTACCAGCGGCATATTTACCATGTTTGTATTATACTACTCACATCTCGTTACATAAGTCACTCAAACCAAGCAAAAATGTATAATGTCTATGTTTAAACCAATTGTCAAAAGTCCTTTGTATAAACCTTGGCAAATGTTAAAAAGTCCAAATGTAGTCAAGTAATGTGTAATAAATGTTATATATTGTAAATAAAGTATTGTCATAACCAAATGTAGAAAATGTACAAAACAGAGTATTTTGAATATATCAAAAAGTTATGTTTTGCAAAGTAAAAGCATGTTACATTGATACATACATTTATGTGGTAAGTTAACGCATACATTCAAGCCTTGAGACAGTCGGATAACCCTAAGTCAAGGTTATCAAAAGAAATATTTTCGGATTCAGTCATTCCTTACATCCAAACAAACCCGGGATGTCAGGAATGGGATTTGTCAAGTCCTATGCTACCACTACTTACTACCGAGCGGCGTAGCTAATGTTAATGAACGTATATAAGTCCCGTTTGTGCAAACCAAATGTTATAGCAAATGTAAATATGTAATAGGAAAACAATGTACTATGTATGCTAAGTTAACATACAAAGCAGAAAAGTCATGTAAATCAATGTGCTAGCATGCTATCAGTCAACATACATAGCAGTAATGTAAAGTAAAACGATGTACTAAGTATGCTAAGTAAACATACGTAGCAAAACAATGTAATGTAAATCATGTACTAATAGTGTACTAATGAGCATAGCAAGTATGTGATGTGAAAACATGAAAGCATGAAAGTAACAAGTAGGCACATGTGTTTCACCCCAATAAAGTTTGAAACACAGTAAAAGAGGGGGGTTCTATGTACTCACTCGAGATTTCTTTGAAGTCCTTGTGTAACAACCAAATAATGCTAGAAATCAAGGATATCAAACGACACCTAATATAGGTAACTATGTTAATATACCGGACCTAAATCGGAGGATTGGATAGAATGAGGGTTCATAAACCAAACGAGTATGGAGACTCATATGATATGGTTTAACAAAGCCCACATACTAAAATGAAACCTAACCTAAGTGCTTACGACCCATTACGACCCGTTTAGGTAGCTTATGCTACTTAACGCGTCGTTTGCGTAAAACACGTTCGGAACGCCTAACTAGCCCTATGATAAGTAAAATATGCCTTAACATATCTAATATCGTTGCCAAATCAGTTTAGATATCAAAAGTTATGTTACATATGCTTAATATGAATTTTGGCGTAAAAAGGGCATTTTGGTAATTTACCTAAGGCATATAAACTACCTATCATACAACTAACTAAACGCCGTGACGATAAGGTATAACCTCGGAAGGTTATTCCCCATATACTATGGTCACCTAATGTGTTTGGTCGGATCCTAATGATCGACCAAATGGGTCGGGTTCGAAAGTATAAGCGATTGTTTAGATCGCTTACCTTACGACCCTATATAAGCACTAAACTAAAAGTGACGAGCTGAGCATGTTAGAACATGCTTAACTAAGTTAGAAAACAGGTTTGGTATCAAAACAAACTGTTTTGATACCTATGAGTAGTTTGGTTACAAAATACGCAAGAATGAGCATTTTGGCCGAAACTACGACTCGTCACTGAGCCTAGATAACGTGGAAATCAGTAGGTATAGTCACTATGGACTATAACCATCGTGATCACGCTCACGTCATGAAGTTTAAACGAACTTCGTGTTGACCATAAGCTAGTCAACGCAGAAAGTCAAACATAGTTTGACTTTCGGACTAGAAAAGCGATAAAAGAACGAAAGAACACTTATGAAGGGTCCCCGAAAGCTAATCTTGATCTAGGAGCTCAGGTATGAAGCAGTGGCCTCAACTTAGAGCTTTTAGATCAGATTTGTGGGTTTTTGCAAGAATGGGGGGGTATTTATAGGATATGCAAGACCGTTAGGATCGTTTATCGATTTACATGCTCGAATCTCATCCGTACAAGTGTCAAAATGCTATGGTATCATAATGTGACCCCAACCCTAGAGATTTGCAAGAGACATTGCCCTTTGGATTGCTGAAAGGCTGCTAACAGCTGGAAAAACAAGTTTCTGCATAACTTAGGGGTGGTCGCGGGCCGCGTAAAAGATCACCCTGGGCTTACGCGGGCCGCCTAGGTGCTCTGATCTGCAAACAACTTTCAAAAATGACAGTTTAGGTCCCTGTTGTGGTTTAAGGCCATTTCCGACACGTTTAAGGCCTGTTAAGCAATCTTTAAGGCCCTAAAATGATGCTTAAACATTGTGGACATGAAACATGCTCAAAAATATGCCGGATGTCGGTTCGTTTGGCCGTACGATCGCGATGTTCGGTTAATTACGACGGAATGCGCATAAGCGCGAAAAACAATCCAAATGACGCGACGAATGGATTTTTCTCATGCCAAACACTAAGGCATAATATTATGATGCTTACATAAATTTTTGGATGTCCGGATGTATCCAGAATGTAAGTTATGCGCGAAAGTGCAAACTTATGCACTTTTTGACACTTTTAGTCCCTGAATGACCCAAAAGTTTATTTTTGCACACCGAACACCTCAAAGCCTATTTCTAAGCCATGTAAAGGATATTTATGGTATGTTTAACTTATGGTCATCTTCCAGAATGTTTGTTACAGTTCAAATTGGCATACTTTCGTAGTTTGTCAAATTTAGTCCCTGTAGGCGAATTAACTTGTTTTTGCCATACCAAAGCCTTCAAAACTTATTTCTAAGTTATGTAAAGGTTATGTAAGGTATGTTAAGTATATGTTGATGTTCCGGAGTATTCGTCGCATTAAACTGAGTACGTTTACGCACTAGTTTGCGTATTATTCTCCAGAAAGCGATGTAGAGTTTGAAATTGAACAAAAGTCAAAACATGAAAAATGTAAAACATCACCAAACAAACATTGGGGTCAAATAACATTGTTTTATTAACTGAACTGTTCACAAAGATTTCAAGCACAAATGTTACAGTCTCCCCTACTTGTGGAAATTTCGTCTCGAAATTTATTTAGAGGAAACTCGTGGAAAATGATGCGGATATTTTGCCTTCATTTGATCTTCGCGTTCCCAAGTAAACTCGGGTCCACGTTTAGATTCCCATCGAACCTTGACCAAAGGAATGCGCTTGCGTTTAAGCCACTTGACTTCACGTTCCATGATTTCCACCGGTTTCTCAACAAATTTCAGTGTTCTATCAACACGAATTTCGTCAAGCGGTATGTGGAGGTTCTCATCAGCTAAAAACTTCTTGAGATTGGATACGTGGAAGGGTGGATGAACATTACCAAGTTCAGGAGGTAATTGAAGTCTGTAGGCTACCTTACCGATTCTTTCGACGATCTTGAATGGTCCAACGTATCTAGGTGCAAGTTTTCCTTTCTTTCCAAATCTGATCACACCTTTCCAAGGTGAGACCTTAAGTAATACATGATCACCGACTTGAAAATCCAAGGGCTTGCGCTTTAGGTCCGCGTAACTCTTTTGACGGCTTCGAGCTGTCTGAAGGTTATCATGAACTTTCTTAACCTTATCTGTTGTCTCTAAAATGAGGGCAGGTCCAGTAAGCTGAGCCTCGCCGATCTCATTCCAGCAGACTGTGTAACGCTCCGTAAATTTTCGCGTTTATCAAATTATTTATTTATTCATTTATTTAATTAAATGCATTATTTATTAATTATTTATTCTTTTATTTAAATCATTTATTCATTTTTAATCATTTATTTATTTATATATTTATTCAATATTTATTTAAATCCTTTATTCAATTATTAAAGAAATAATTATCAATATTGTTATTTATTTATTTTATTTAACTAATTAAATTAACTAAATTTGCAATTAAAAGTTTTATTCTTTTTATAATAATAATCTAGTTAGTCTAGTTAAACAAATTAATAAAGCTAATTAAAATAAATAATTTTAAAAGCTATAATAATAATAATAATAATATTCCTTAATCTAAATTAAAACTAATATTGTTAATAAACTTATTAATGAAGTTAACAAAGTTAGTTAACTAGGTTGGCCAACTTAGTTATATAGCTAACTAGTTTGCTAGTGTTTTATGAAGTTAACAAAGTTAGTTAACTAGGTTGGCAAACTTAGTTATATAGCTAACTAGTTTGCTAGTGTTTTATGCACTAACTAGGTTAGTGTAATAAGTTAATTCAGCTAATAAGGCTTCTTGGCTAGTGGTTGCGCAGGCTGATTTGGTGCAGCTTGAGCCTGTGCAGTAACGGTATAGTTTTGGGAAGCCTTTCGCTTCCTAGACCCCCTTGGAGAACCAGAATCCTTTCCCTTCTTGTTTTGACCTTTCTTGTTATCCTCGTTGTCAGACGCCTGCTTCTTACCCTTGTCACCCTTTTTGTGCAGCTTTCCTTTTCAAACCTGCGACTCAGTCAATGTCGCTGCTAACTCGATCGCCTGACGGGGTGTGGTAGGGTTACTACCAGTAATGATGTCTTGTACCGAGTCAGGTAGGCCGTCGGTGTACCTTTCGATAGCCTTGTCGAGTGGGGCAACCATTGTTTGGCAAAGCAGACTCAACTTCTCAAACCTATCAGTATATGCCCGGTGCTCGCCACTGTATTGTTTTAAGTCATCAAACTCTTTTTCCAAAGCTCGCTGTTCATGACGAAGATAGAACTCCCTCATCATAAGGGCCCTAATTTCAGCCCATGTCTGTGCTAGAGCAACTTCTGCACCACGGTCTCTCATTACCCCGTTCCACCACGTAAGAGCCCTCTTCTGAAACACACTTGAGGAAAACTCGACCTTGCGATTGTCAGGACACTGCACGTGACGGAAAGTATTCTCAATGCTCTCAAACCATTGAAGAAGCCCAGTTGCTCCCTCAGAACCACTAAACTTGAGTGGTTTAGCCGAGTTAAAATTCTTGAAATTGCATGGAGCATTGTTGTTGTTGTTGGCTTGGTTCCATTGAGCAAAGAGGTTTGGGAATTGAGCAGCCATTTGCTGCGCAATAATTTCTGCCAGTTCGGCAGTCGCTATCTGGTATTCGCGTTGAGGAGGAATTCTAAAAGAGGAAAACATGAAAGGAAACGAGTGAGATGATTGGATGAAGAGAACGAGATGAAACAAAATCAACAAAAGCAAAGATGGTGGTCATGCATCGCAAAGCAAACAAGCGACACACAATGTCTATTCAAAGTAAATGGGTCAAAAATAAGGTATCGCGAAGACATGCTCGCCTATAAGTGAACACTCACCCCAAGAGTTACCAGGTAAGAGTGACTGGTCCGATTATGTGGATTTGTACGAACACTCTAGCCTTAGACAGAAAACCCAGGGTACAGGCATTCACTCTTCCAGTTTGCACGTGTTTACACTATTAAAACCCAAAACTTTGACGAGATTTTTGAAAATTCAAAGGGGTTCAAAACCATATAACAGAGGGTTCAAAACCTAGTAATCAATCATCCTAGAACAGATGATAAATTTTCAAAGCGGATTTGGAATCGATGTTCTCGTTGTGGTTATCACCTAAGGATAGGTGAAGTGCATGTTTTAAAATCTAAACATAAGATAACTTGTGTTAGGGTCCTAGAAAGTTATAGTCTAGGTCAAAGCATTACTAATAACCCAATTCCCTATAACCATTGGCTCTGATACCAACTCTTCTGTCACACCCCGACCACGTGGAACAACCAAACGTGGCGGAAACGTCGGGGAGTGTTGTAACAGAATTAATTGTTTCACAACCATCGCATACAAAGTTACGTTTTATTTATCAACAATAGAGTAACATTGTTTTAAACATGAAAACCAAGAGTACATAACATAGTTAAACTAAGTCTATCTTCATTTTATGTCTCTAAGGCACAGGTCCGCCCTAGTGTCACGTTCATCGTCCTACGCAAAAGCTCCTGAAAACACATGTGAAAATAGGAACGTCAGCATAAAAATTCCTGTGAGATACATAGGTTTTGTGAAAATAGGATTCATGACTTAAGATTTAGAAATGTTTAATAAAATTCAGTCATGAACCTTGTTAATTGTTTTGTTTTTTAAATCATTTAAAAGCGATAAGATCAGATGATATGTATAGATAAAAGAATAATGTATGGTTAAATGAATAACCAAGTAAAATGAGTTGTACAAAATAAACTGTATTGCAAACCAAATCCTTGCGAAAACGTGCTACTTGTGTAAAATGTATAAGTCAAAAAGGAATAATTTAAGTAACGCTATGATATGTAATATAATACAAACACTTATGTATAAAAAGTACCAGCGGCATATTTACCATGTTTGTATTATACTACTCACATCTCGTTACTTAAGTCACTCAAACCAACCAACAATGTATAATGTCTATGTTTAAACCAATTGTCAAAAGTCCTTTGTATAAACCTTGGCAAATGTTAAAAAGTCCAAATGTAGTCAAGTAATGTGTAATAAGTGTTATGTATTGTAAATAAAGTATTGCCACATAACCAAATGTAGAAAATGTACAAAACAGAGTATTTTGAATATATCAAAAAGTTATGTTTTGCAAAGTAAAAGCATGTTACATTGATACATACATTTATGTGGTAAGTTAACGCATACATTCAAGCCTTGAGACAGTCGGATAACCCTAAGTCAAGGTTATCAAAAGAAATATTTTCGGATTCAGTCATTCCTTACATCCAAACAAACCCGGGATGTCAGGAATGAGATTTGTCAAGTCCTATGGTACCACTACTTACTACCGAGCAGCGTAGCTAATGTTAATAAACGTATATAAGTCCCGTTTGTGCAAACCAAATGTTATAGCAAATGTAAATATGTTATATGAAAACAATGTACTATGTATGCTAAGTTAACATACAAAGCAGAAAAGTCATGTAAATCAATGTGCTAGCATGCTATCAGTCAACATACATAGCAGTAATGTAAAGTAAAACGATGTACTAAGTATGCTAAGTAAACATACGTAGCGAAACAATGTAATGTAAATCATGTACTAATAGTGTACTAATGAGCATAACAAGTATGTGATGTGAAAACATGAAAGCATGAAAGTAACAAGTAGGCACATGTGTTTCACCCCAATAATGTTTGAAAAACAGTAAAAGAGGGGGGTTCTATGTACTCACTCGAGATTGCTTTGAAGTCCTTGTGTAACAACCAAATAATGCTAGAGATCACGGATATCAAACGGCACCTAATATAGGTAATTATGTTAATATACCGGACCTAAATCGGAGGATTGGATAGAATGAGGGTTCGTAGACAAACGAGTATGGAGACTCATGTGATATGGTTTAACAAAGCCCACATACTAAAATGAAACCTAACCTAAGTGCTTACGACCCGTTTAGGTAGCTTATGCTACTTAACGCGTCGTTCGCGTAAAACGTGTTCGGAACGCCTAACTAGCCCTATGATAAGTAAAATATGCCTTAACATATCTAATATTGTTGCCAAATCAGTTTAGATATCAAAAGTTATGTTACACATGCTTAATATGAATTTTGGCGTAAAAAGGGCATTTTGGTACTTTACCTAAGGCATATAAACTACCTATCATACAACTAACTAAACGCCGTGACCATAAGGTATAACCTCGGAAGGTTATTCCCTATATACTATGGTCACCTAATGTGTTTGGTCGGATCCTAATGATCGACCAAATGGGTCGGGTTCGAAAGTATAAGCGATTGTTTAGATCGCTTACCTTACGACCCTATATAAGCACTAAACTAAAAGTGACGAGCTGAGCATGTTAGAACATGCTTAACTAAGTTAGAAAACAGGTTTGGTATCAAAACAAACGGTTTTGATACCTATGAGTAGTTTGGTTACAAAATACGCAAGAATGCGCATTTTGGCCGAAACTACGACTCGTCACTGAGCCTAGATAACGTGGAAATCAGTAGGTATAGTCAATATGGACTATAACCGTCGTGATCACGCTCACATCATGAAGTTCAAACAAACTTCGTGTTGACCATAAGCTAGTCAACGCAGAAATCAGACAAGAAAAGCGATAAAAGAACGAAAGAACACTTACGAAGGGTCCCCGAAAGCTAATCTTGATCCAGGAGCTCAGGTATGAAGCAATGGCCTCAACTTAGAGCTTTTAGATCAGATTTGTGGGTTTTTACAAGAATGGGGGTAGGGGTATTTATAGGATATGCAAGACCGTTAGGATCGTTTATCGATTTACGTGCTCGAATCTCATCCGTACAAGTGTCAAAATGCTATGGTATCATAATGTGACCCCAACCCCAGAGATTTGCAAGAGACATTGCCCTTTGGATTGCTGAAAGGCTGCTAACAGCTGGAAAAACGAGTTTCTGCATAACTTGGGGGTGGTCGCGGGCCGCGTAAAAGATCACCCTGGGATTACGCGGGCCGCCTGGGTGCTCTGATCTGCAAACAACTTTCAAAAATGACAGTTTAGGTCCCTGTTGTGGTTTAAGGCCATTTCCGACACGTTTAAGGCCTGTTAAGCAATCTTTAAGGCCCTAAAATGATGCTTAAACATTGTGGACATGAAACATGCTCAAAAATATGCCGGATGTCGGTTCGTTTGGTCGTACGATCGCGATATTCGGTTAATTACGACGGAATGCGCATAAGCGCGAAAAACGATCCAAATGACGCGACGAATGGATTTTTCTCATGCCAAACACTAAGGCATAATATTATGATGCTTACATAAATTTTTGGATGTCTGGATGTATCGAGAACGTAAGTTATGCGCGAAAGTGCAAACTTATGCACTTTTTGACACTTTTATTCCCTGAATGACCCAAAAGTTTATTTTTGCACACCGAACACCTCAAAGCCTATTTCTAAGCCATGTAAAGGATATTTATGGTATTTTTAACTTATGGTCATGTTCCGGAATGTCTGTTACAGTTCAAATTGGCATACTTTCGCAGTTTCTCAAATTTAGTCCCTGTAGGCGAATAAACTTGTTTTTGCCATACCAAAACCTTCAAAACTTATTTCTAAGTTATGTAAAGGTTATGTAAGGTATGTTAAGTATATGTTGATGTTCCGGAGTATTCGTTGCATTAAACTAAGTATGTTTACGCACCAGTTTGCGTATAATTCTCCAGAAAGCGATGTAGAGTTTGATATTGAACAAAAGTCAAAACATGAAAAATGTAAAACATAACCAAACAAACATTGGGGTCAAATAACATTGTTTTATTGATAACTGAACTGTTTACAAAGATTTCAAGCACAAATGTTACACAAGTACTAATACTGTACTAATGAACATAACAAGTATATGATATGAAAACATCGAAAACATGAAAGTAACAAGTAGGCACATGTGTTCCACCCCAAAACAGTTTGAAAACAGTAAAAGAGGGGACTATGTACTCACTTGAGGGTGCTTAAAAGTCTTGAACAACAACCAAGCAAAGCTAGAGGGATCACAGAATCAAACGACACCTAATATAGGTAACTATGTAAATAAACCTGATCTAAATCGGAAGATCGGATAGAATGAGGTCTCGTAAACCAAATGAGTGTGGGGACTCACATGATATGGTTTAACAAGGCCTACATACTAAAAGGAAACCTATCCTAAGTGCTTACGACCTATTACGACCCGTTTAGGTAGCTTACGCTACTTTAACGCGTCGTTCGCGTAAAACGCGTTCGGGCCGCCTAACAAGTCCTATGACAAGTCATATATGCCTTAACATGTCTAATAATGTTACCTAATCAGTTTAGATGTGAAAATTTAGGTTACATATCTTAAAATGAATTTATGCGTAAAAAGGGCATTTTGGTCATTTACCTAAGGCATATAAACTACCTATCATACAACTACTTAAACGAAGTGACCATAAGGTATAACCTCGGAAGGTTATTCCCTATACAACTATGGTCACTAAACATGTTTGGTCCGATCCTAATGATCGACCAAACGGGTCTAGTTCGAAAGTCTAAGCGGTTGTTTAGACCGCTTGACTTACGACTCTACACAAGCACTAAACTAAAAGTGACGAGCTAAACATGCTAAAACATGTTTAATGAAGTTACAAAACAGGGTTGGTATCAAAACAAACGGTTTTGATACCTAATAGTAGTTTGGTTACAAAATACGCAAGAATACACATTTTGGCCGAAACTACGACTCGCCACTATGCCTAGATAACATGGTAATTAGAAGGTATAGTCATAAGAGACTAAAACCATCATGATTGCACTCACGTTATGAAGTTCAAACGAACTTTGTATTGACCATAAACTGGTCAATGCAGAAAGTCAAATAAAGTTTGACTTTCACGCTAAAAATGCATAAAAGAACGAAAGAGGACTTACAAAAGGTCCAAGGAGGTTTGATCCAATTTATTTTCAGGTACGAAGTGCAAGACTTCAACTTAGAGAATGAAAATCAGATCAAATGTGAGTTTGAGAGCAATGGGGGTGGGGTTTATATAGTTTTTGCACAACCGTTAAGATCGTTCATTGTAAAACGAGCTTCGATCTCATCCGTACACATGTGCCCATGGTTTTGTGAAACCATGGGAGCCCCTAGTTTCATTAAAACCATGTGCAAATGAGGGGAACAGCTGGAACAAGCTGGAATTTAGATTTTTCATTTTGGTCCCTTCCTAAGATAACTATGGCAGAATGTCAATTTTGGTCCCTAAATGTGCAAAACATGGTTTTTGATGCTTTTTGACACGTTTAAGCCCCGTTAATCCCATTTCAAGGCTCTAAAATGAGTTAAATTATAGGGAACATGAAACATGCTCAAAAATATCTCGGATGTCGGTTCGTTTGGTCGTACGGTTACGTTGTTCGGTTAATTACGACGAAACACGAACGAATGCAAAAAACGATCTAAATTACGCGACGAATGGAATTTTATCATGCCAATCACTAAAATATAATATTTTAATGATTACATAAAGTTTTGGATATCCGGATGTATTCAGAACGTAAGATATGCGCGAAAATGCAAACTTATGCACTTTTTGATGCTTTTAGTCCCTGAATGACCAAAAAGTTTATTTTAGCACACCGAACCCCTCAAAGCCTATTTCTAAGCTATGTAAAGGATATTTAGGGTATTTTAATTTATGGTCATGTTCCAGAATGTTCGTTACAGTACAAATCAGCATACTTTCGCAGTTTGTCGAAATTAGTCCCTGTAAGTGAATAAACTTGATTTCGCCATACCAAACCTTCCAAAACTTATTTCTAAGTTATGTAAAGGTTATTTAAGGTATGTTAAGCCTATGTCACTGTTCCGGAGTGTTTGTTGCATTAAACTGGTTATTTTTACGCATCAGATCGCGTATAACCTTCCGGAAAGCAATTTAGAGCTCGAAATCGAACATGAATTGATATGTGCAAACGATACACATATTTTTACAAATCCCAAGTATGAAACACCACATTTCATTAATTTGGTATTTGTTTGATGGTCGCAGAGACACAGGTGTCACAGTCTCCCATACTTTAGGAAATTTCGTCCCGAAATTTATTTGTAGGAGTCTGTCTGTGATGCTGTGTTAAATAATGGTCTTGCATGGAATATAGGGTTTTTATCTATTTGTGTAGAATAACCCATCAAATATATGCAAGGCATAATCCTGTTTTCTCTCAACGGACATTATTCAGAAACGAAAATGAACGGAGTTATTTTTAACAATCATTCTTCAGAAAATGGAAAATGAAGGAATAAACAAAAGGATTTTTCATTTCCCCCAATGGGTATTCTTCAGAAACGAAAATGAACGGAATGAGTCATTTTCCTCAATGGGTTTTCTTCAGAAATGGAAATGAATGAATAAACAAAAAGATATTCATTTCCCTCAATGGGTATTCTTCAGAAATGAAACGCCGTGACCATAAGGTATAACCTCGGAAGGTTATTCCCTATATACTATGGTCACCTAATGTGTTTGGTCGGATCCTAATGATCGACCAAATGGGTCGGGTTTGAAAGTATAAGCGATTGTTTAGATCGCTTACCTTACGACCCTATATAAGCACTAAACTAAAAGTGACGAGCTGAGCATGTTAGAACATGCTTAACTAAGTTAGAAAACAGGTTTGGTTTCAAAACAAACGGTTTTGATACCTATGAGTAGTTTGGTTACAAAATACGCAAGAATGCGCATTTTGGCCGAAACTACGACTCGTCACTGAGCCTAGATAACGTGGAAATCAGTAGGTATAGTCAATATGGACTATAACCGTCGTGATCACGCTCACATCATGAAGTTCAAACAAACTTCGTGTTGACCATAAGCTAGTCAACGCAGAAAGTCAAACATAGTTTGACTTTCAGACAAGAAAAGCGATAAAAGAATGAAAGAACACTTACGAAGGGTCCCCGAAAGCTAATCTTGATCCAGGAGCTCAGGTATGAAGCAATGGCCTCAACTTAGAGCTTTTAGATCAGATTTGTGGGTTTTTACAAGAATGGGGGTGGGGGTATTTATAGGATATGCAAGACCGTTAGGATCGTTTATCGATTTACGTGCTCGAATCTCATCCGTACAAGTGTCAAAATGCTATGGTATCATAATGTGACCCCAACCCCAGAGATTTGCAAGAGACATTGCCCTTTGGATTGCTGAAAGGCTGCTAACAGCTGGAAAAACGAGTTTCTGCATAACTTGGGGGTGGTTGCGGGCCGCGTAAAAGATCACCCTGGGCTTACGCGGGCCGCCTGGGTGCTCTGATCTGCAAACAACTTTCAAAAATGACAGTTTAGGTCCCTGTTGTGGTTTAAGGCCATTTCTGACACGTTTAAGGCCTGTTAAGCAATCTTTAAGGCCCTAAAATGATGCTTAAACATTGTGGACATGAAACATGCTCAAAAATATGCCGGATGTCGGTTCGTTTGGTCGTACGATCGCGATATTCGGTTAATTACGACGGAATGCGCATAAGCGCGAAAAACGATCCAAATGACGCGACGAATGGATTTTTCTCATGCCAAACACTAAGGCATAATATTATGATGCTTACATAAATTTTTGGATGTCTGGATGTATCGAGAACGTAAGTTATGCGCGAAAGTGCAAACTTATGCACTTTTTGACACTTTTAGTCCCTGAATGACCCAAAAGTTTATTTTTGCACACCGAACACCTCAAAGCCTATTTCTAAGCCATGTAAAGGATATTTATGGTATTTTTAACTTATGGTCATGTTCCGGAATGTCTGTTACAGTTCAAATTGGCATACTTTCGCAGTTTCTCAAATTTAGTCCCTGTAGGCGAATAAACTTGTTTTTGCCATACCAAAGCCTTCAAAACTTATTTCTAAGTTATGTAAAGGTTATGTAAGGTATGTTAAGTATATGTTGATGTTCCGGAGTATTCATTGCATTAAACTAAGTATGTTTACGCACCAGTTTGCGTATAATTCTCCAGAAAGCGATGTAGAGTTTGATATTGAACAAAAGTCAAAACATGAAAAATGTAAAACATAACCAAACAAACATTGGGGTCAAATAACATTGTTTTATTGATAACTGAACTGTTCACAAAGATTTCAAGCACAAATGTTACACAAGTACTAATATTGTACTAATGAACATAACAAGTATATGATATGAAAACATCGAAAACATGAAAGTAACAAGTAGGCACATGTGTTCCACCCCAAAACAGTTTGAAAACAGTAAAAGAGGGGACTATGTACTCACTTGAGGGTGCTTAAAAGTCTTGAACAACAACCAAGCAAAGCTAGAGGGATCACAGAATCAAACGACACCTAATATAGGTAACTATGTAAATAAACCTGATCTAAATCGGAAGATCGGATAGAATGAGGTCTCGTAAACCAAATGAGTGTGGGGACTCACATGATATGGTTTAACAAGGCCTACATACTAAAAGGAAACCTATCCTAAGTGCTTACGACCTATTACGACCCGTTTAGGTAGCTTACGCTACTTTAACGCGTCGTTCGCGTAAAACGCGTTCGGGCCGCCTAACAAGTCCTATGACAAGTCATATATGCCTTAACATGTCTAATAATGTTACCTAATCAGTTTAGATGTGAAAATTTAGGTTACATATCTTAAAATGAATTTATGCGTAAAAAGGGCATTTTGGTCATTTACCTAAGGCATATAAACTACCTATCATACAACTACTTAAACGAAGTGACCATAAGGTATAACCTCGGAAGGTTATTCCCTATACAACTATGGTCACTAAACATGTTTGGTCCGATCCTAATGATCGACCAAACGGGTCTAGTTCGAAAGTCTAAGCGGTTGTTTAGACCGCTTGACTTACGACTCTACACAAGCACTAAACTAAAAGTGACGAGCTAAACATGCTAAAACATGTTTAATGAAGTTACAAAACAGGGTTGGTATCAAAACAAACGGTTTTGATACCTAATAGTAGTTTGGTTACAAAATACGCAAGAATACACATTTTGGCCGAAACTACGACTCGCCACTATGCCTAGATAACATGGTAATTAGAAGGTATAGTCATAAGAGACTAAAACCATCATGATTGCACTCACGTTATGAAGTTCAAACGAACTTTGTATTGACCATAAACTGGTCAATGCAGAAAGTCAAATAAAGTTTGACTTTCACGCTAAAAATGCATAAAAGAACGAAAGATGACTTACAAAAGGTCCAAGGAGGTTTGATCCAATTTATTTTCAGGTACGAAGTGCAAGACTTCAACTTAGAGAATGAAAATAAGATCAAATGTGAGTTTGAGAGCAATGGGGGTGGGGTTTATATAGTTTTTGCACAACCGTTAAGATCGTTCATTGTAAAACGAGCTTCGATCTCATCCGTACACATGTGCCCATGGTTTTGTGAAACCATGGGAGCCCCTAGTTTCATTAAAACCATGTGCAAATGAGGGGAACAGCTGGAACAAGCTGGAATTTAGATTTTTCATTTTGGTCCCTTCCTAAGATAACTATGGCAGAATGTCAATTTTGGTCCCTGAATGTGCAAAACATGGTTTTTGATGCTTTTTGACACGTTTAAGCCCCGTTAATCCCATTTCAAGGCTCTAAAATGAGTTAAAGTATAGGGAACATGAAACATGCTCAAAAATATCTCGGATGTCGGTTCGTTTGGTCGTACGGTTACGTTGTTCGGTTAATTACGACGAAACACGAACGAATGCAAAAAACGATCTAAATTACGCGACGAATGGAATTTTATCATGCCAATCACTAAAATATAATATTTTAATGATTACATAAAGTTTTGGATATCCGGATGTATTCAGAACGTAAGATATGCGCGAAAATGCAAACTTATGCACTTTTTGATGCTTTTAGTCCCTGAATGACCAAAAAGTTTATTTTAGCACACCGAACCCCTCAAAGCCTATTTCTAAGCTATGTAAAGGATATTTAGGGTATTTTAATTTATGGTCATGTTCCAGAATGTTCGTTACAGTACAAATCAGCATACTTTCGCAGTTTGTCGAAATTAGTCCCTGTAAGTGAATAAACTTGATTTCGCCATACCAAACCTTCCAAAACTTATTTCTAAGTTATGTAAAGGTTATTTAAGGTATGTTAAGCCTATGTCACTGTTCCGGAGTGTTTGTTGCATTAAACTGGTTATTTTTACGCATCAGATCGCGTATAACCTTCCGGAAAGCAATTTAGAGCTCGAAATCGAACATGAATTGATATGTGCAAACGATACACATATTTTTACAAATCCCAAGTATGAAACACCACATTTCATTAATTTGGTATTTGTTTGATGGTCGCAGAGACACAGGTGTCACAGTCTCCCATACTTTAGGAAATTTCGTCCCGAAATTTATTTGTAGGAGTCTGTCTGTGATGCTGTGTTAAATAATGGTCTTGCATGGAATATAGGGTTTTTATCTATTTGTGTAGAATAACCCATCAAATATATGCAAGGCATAATCCTGTTTTCTCTCAACGGACATTATTCAGAAACGAAAATGAACGGAGTTATTTTTAACAATCATTCTTCAGAAAATGGAAAATGAAGGAATAAACAAAAGGATTTTTCATTTCCCACAATGGGTATTCTTCAGAAACGAAAATGAACGGAATGAGTCATTTTCCTCAATGGGTTTTCTTCAGAAATGGAAATGAATGAATAAACAAAAAGATATTCATTTCCCTCAATGGGTATTCTTCAGAAACGAAAATGCACGGAATGAGTCATTTTCCTCAATGGATATTCTTCAGAAACGGAAATGAAGGATTAAACAAAAGGATATTCATTTCCCTCGATGGGTATTCTTCATAAACGAAAATGCACGGAATGAGTCATTTTCCTCAATGGGTATTCTTAAAAAACGGAAATGAAGGAATAAACAAAAGGATATTCATTTCCCTAGATGGGTATTCTTCAGAAACGAAACTGCACGGAATGAGTCATTTTCCTCAATGGGTATTCTTCAGAAACGGAAATGAAGGAATAAACAAAAGGATATTCATTTCCCTCGATGGGTATTCTTCAGAAACGAAAATGCACGGAATGAGTCATTTTCCTCAATGGATATTCTTCAGAAACGGAAATGAAGGATTAAACAAAAGGATATTCATTTCCCTCGATGGGTATTCTTCAGAAATGAAAATGCACGGAATGAGTCATTTTCCTCAATGGGTATTCTTTAGAAACAGAAATGAAGGAATAAACAAAAGGATATTCATTTCCCTCGATGGGTATTCTTTAGAAACGAAAATGCATGGAATGAGTCCTTTTCCTCAATGGATATTCTTCAGAAACGGAAATGAATAGGGTTAACTCTAGACACATGACAAAACTTGTTGTGGTTTCTGTGCACTAAATTCCATAATTATGTACGCGTCCATAATTACGTAATTCCTTGCACAGTCCGCATAGTGCATTTCATAATGTGTAGGGGAAGAATGTCAAACCTGTGATGAGTGTGACTAAACTACCATAGGGTCCTTTAATTAGATCGACAAGTGATCTCTTTAGTTAGACCACCAAGGAGTCTTTTCAGCTATATCATCACATGATATTCCTAACTAGATTTTTGGATCAATCTGTTTAGCTAGATCACTCAAGGGGTCTAATTATGGAATAGTACTTTATAATTCAAGGGTCTTAACTCTTACGTGGAAGCCCATTAAAGATTTAAGGTAGTACCTTTGGATATCTTACTATGAATCCCTTATACGAAGATATGGAAGATTCTACAAGGATTTGGATAACAAAAATTTGGATCACACAAAAACATAAAAGGGAACACATAAGCACATAATCACATAATTGTTTAACTTGACCTTTAATTTGTTATCTTTGGACACGGATATTTAAAGCACACAAGGAATCCAATCCGTGGATTTCATTTGGCACTTTAATCATTTTCAAGAATCTATCTATGAAGATAGGAAAATCTTAATAGGAATTCGGCTTTGTCCTTATTGAAGCATAATGTACGTATTGAATCATACAAAGAATTCAATTAAGGGCTCCGATGAACGATACCCATCCACAAGGATCTAATTATGAGGAAAGAAAGATCCTACATGGAATTTGGAATTTGTGTAACGAGAGGTGTTCCGACACCTTGCACTAGGCGTGCTTAAGTCGATACACAAGGTAGAAAGTTCAAGAGGTTGAGGCGCTAGATATGCCAAGGCGACATATGAAGCAGAATTTTGAAGGTTGAACAGCAGCAGGATTTGTAACAGCTTTGCTTTGGATTGCAAAGCGGCACATGTTAACCAAATGTCCCCATCGTCCACTGTGGGTACATTTGAAATAGGGTATTTGATTCGGATGATGACGGTGGCATTGATTGCACCAAGGAGCAGTTCCCTTATACGGCTTCATCCCTGAGGCGAGTCATGGTGATAGCTAAATCAACGGTCTGTCACACCCCCAAAAATCCACACGCGGAGTACCACCGCTTGGAGGCGTGACATGACCAGGATCAAGCCACCAATCATATTGAACATAGTATATAATAATCAAAGTAGTTTGTAAAAACCCAATTCAATACAATTGATGTTGAAACCAAACATAGTTTAAGTAGCGGAAGCATAATATAAAAATCCAATGTATGTAATAAGTTCAAGTGTTATAAAGTGTAACATACCATCCACGATCCAAGCTCCACAACGACCTGCTCCTCCCTGTGCAAGCTCCATAAATACCTAAGGTCCTGCAAGGCATGCAGCAGATAGTCAACAACTAGTTGAGCGAGTTCACAGTTAATTGTTCAGTAATCGTAATAGAATAGTAAGCCTTGTGTTCGTTCATTAAGTCATGTATCGTATTAGTTCGTATCGCGGCCCTCTAGGCATGTATGCGAAGATTTGGGAAAATTTCCATGTATTCTAGACTAGGTATATTTGTATCGCGGCCACCCGGCACATGTGCGAAGTTTAGTGTATAGTTCGCAGCCTTCCTAGGCATGTGTGCGAAGATTAGTCATAATATCGCGGCCAACCCCAGCGTGTGTGCGAAGATCAGTTCTATAAGTATCACTAGTCTAGTCGTATCTTATCAATAACCCATCCTCACCCGAGGACCATATAACTAAGTTCCATAAGCTAGGTAAGTACAATTAAATAATCCAAACCCATTCCCACCCTGGGAACCCCATGCCTTGGCTGTGTGAACTCACCTTGATTTGCTCGGTATGTTATTGCTTCTAGAGTTAATTAATGTTTAAGTCCGTTACACACGACCTAAGTACATTGCACATGATTTGACGTAAGTGTTTGCATCCAATTAGGGTTTGCAAGTCACTGATATTCAAGCAACTGTGTTTTGTGTGTTTATTGTGTACATGATGATATCACATAGAATGTTCATACATGCAGGATCATACAGTTGCACTCAGTAGCATACAATCATATATAGAATCATACATCAAGCTTCAACACTGATGTTTGTCATAAACATATATCATATGTGGAATTCTGACTAGTAGCTTGCAATCAGGGTGATATCATGTTTAATTCACAAAGTTGGACACAACACACAAGCAACAAGGTCAAACAACATTCATGGACCAGAAATTCGGACCAAGTGCCACTCCCAAAACTCTGACAAGTCTCCCCCCTTTAAAATTCAGACCCTATGCTTTTCATTCACAAAATTCGGACAAGGGGGGGCATTCCTTACCTAAAAGCTCGGACAGGGGGTGGGGGTTTCCCCTTCATAAAAGTCGGACAGGGGTGGGGGTTTTCCCCTTCATAAAAGTCGGACAAGGGAGTGGTTTCCCCACAAAACTCGGACCCCCTTCTAGGGTTTAAAGGTCGGACAATGGGTTAGGGTTAAAACTCGGACCACTCTACACAACAAAGAAGTCGGACCTTATGTGTATATCACAAAAATTCGGACCCTTGCACTTAAATAAAATTCGGATATTATAACCCAATCAAAAAGTCGGACCTTTGATCATGAAACTCAGACAAACAATAGTCATACCTACGAATATTCAAGTTCAATTGTAATTGTAACAGTTACGTTCATACACTCAAACGATCAGGAAAACCCTAATTCATACTTTCACAATGCAGAATCAAGTCAATCATCAATAGTTCTAGCATATCATATATCTTAATCATCAGGCAATCGATTATACGACTAATCAACATCATTATCACAATAATCATAATCCAATCAATGATCACAGAATATCATATGAAGAACTAGGGTTTAGTATGAATCAATCAACCAACGATTAACAATAAACAATGATTAAACAATTACCTTGAATTGATTCTAGACAGAACAGAGGAAATCAAGAGTGATGAAGAACTGGTGCCAATGATGAAGATGATGATTGCCAGAGAAGATCAGAGAAGTGAAAGTACGTGTTTTGGTTTTGTGTGGTGATTAGTGAATGATTAGGGTTAAGAATGATTAGGATTTTCACTAATTACTCTATACATCCCTAAGTATCATATTTTACATAAGTACACCATCTCAAATAATTCACAGTTTCACCACCAAGTTCATACATTTGACAACACTTAACACATAACCATGCACAATCACAATACACTTTATTGTATCAAATCGTATACAATTTCATAGCAACTAATTGTGCAAATAAACGACTAAACAAACAATGAACGTGCAATAAATGCGAAAGTGGAATCTCGGAAACTCGAGTTGTCACATTATCCCCAACTTGAAAGAAATTTCGTCCCGAAATATAGCATGCGGTTACTGAGGAAGCTAGGTAAGTTGTATCGTTTACTGGTTTCCCTGGGGTGTCACATCATCCCCCCGTTGATTTGGAATTTCGTCCCGAAATTCTGCAGTAGTAGCTTCAGCCTCAGTAGTGGTTGCACGGTTTTCGAATAACTGGGGATACTTGAGTTCCATTTGATCTTCTCGTTCCCAGGTATACTCTGGGCCACGACGGGAGTTCCAACGAACTCGAACAAGAGGTATTCTAGTGTTCTTGAGGACCTTGACATCCCGGTCCGTGATTTCAACTGGTTCCTCGACGAACTGCAACCGCTCGTCGATAGTGAGTTCCTTAAAAGGAACTATGAGGGTCTCATCTGACAGACACTTCTTCAGATTCGACACGTGGAATACGTTGTGAACTGCACCGAGTTCAGCTGGTAGATTTAGTCTGTAGGCTACCTTGCCTATTCTTTCAGTGATTTCGAACGGTCCAACATACTGTGGATTGAGCTTGCCTCGTTTACCAAAACGAACCACACCCTTCCAGGGTGAGACTTTGAGTAGCACTCGATCCCCAACTTGGAACTCGAGCGGTTTTCTGCGTTTATCAGCGTAGCTTTTCTGGCGATCACGAGCTGCCGCCATGCGTTGTCGTATCTGTGCAATTCGTTCAGTAGCGTCAGCTACCATTTCTGGACCTGTAATCTGACTATCCCTCACCTCTGCCCAACAGAGAGGTGACCGGCATTTACGTCCGTACAATGCCTCGAATGGAGCAGCTTGTATGCTGGTGTGGTAACTGTTATTGTACGAAAATTCCACTAAAGGGAGATGTTTTTCCCAGCTGTTGCCGAAATCAATAACACATGCCCTAAGCATGTCTTCTAAAGTCTGGATCGTGCGCTCAGACTGCCCATCCGTCTGAGGGTGATAAGCTGTGCTCATGTCTAATCGAGAGCCAAAAGATTTGTGCATTGCTTGCCATAGTTCTGAAGTGAATCGTGCATCCCGATCCGAAATAATGGAGGTTGGCACTCCGTGCCTCGAAACGACTTCCTTCAAGTAGATGTCTGCTAGAGTAGAGAACTTATCCGTTTCTTTAATAGCCAAGAAATGAGTAGACTTTGTGAGTCGATCAACGATCACCCAAATAGTATCATTCCCGCGTTGGGATCTAGGCAGGCCAGTAACAAAATCCCTGGAAATTTCTTCCCATTTCCACTGTGGTATCCTGGGTTGCTGAAGTAAACCTGAGGGTTTCTTGTGCTCTGTCTTGACTCTCGCATAAGTCAAACATTTGCCGACGTAAGTAGCAATGTGGGCCTTCATGCTAGGCCACCGGTATGTAGTTCTGATGTCGTGATACATTTTATCCGAACCTGGATGTACCGAGTAGCGAGACTTATGAGCGTCATCCATCACAAGTTCTCGTAAACCGCCGTATAGTGGGACCCAAATACGTCCTGTTACATAGTAGGCGCCGTCTTCCTTCTGTTCTAATCGTTGCCTTGAGCCGCGTAGGGCTTCAGCCCTGACGTTTTCTGGTTTCAATGCTTCCACCTGAGCATCTCGTATTTGTGCAGGAAGATCAGACTGAATAGTGAGCTGCAAAGCTCGTACACGCCTAGGTAAAGTATCTTTTCGACTGAGAGCGTCAGCCACAACATTGGCTTTGCCTGGATGGTACTTGATGGCGCATTCGTAGTCATTAAGCAGTACGACCCATCGTCGTTGACGCATGTTCAATTCCTTCTGCTTGAAGATATGCTCGAGACTCCTGTGATCGGTGTAGATAGTGCACTTGGTACCGTACAGGTAGTGTCGCCATATCTTGAGCGCGAAAACAATAGCTCCCAGCTCTAAATCGTGCGTCGTGTAGTTCCGTTCATGAACTTTGAGTTGCCGCAAAGCGTAGGCAATAACTTTATCCCGCTGCATCAATACACAACCAAGCCCCTGTATCGATGCGTCACAATAGACCACAAAATCATCCGTGCCCTCTGGCAATGAAAGTATGGATGCGCTGCATAGTCTATCCTTTAAGTACTGAAAAGCGGTTTCCTGGGAATCTCCCCAACGGTAGGTGACACCTTTCTGTGTCAGTAATGTAAGCGGTTGTGCGATCTTTGAGAAGTCTTTGATGAATCGTCTGTAGTACCCCGCCAAACCCAAGAATTGGCGTATTTCCGTTTGTGTACGCGGTGCAGGCCAGTTCCTGATCGAATCTACCTTGGATGGATCAACATGAATCCCATCCCTGTTCACCACATGGCCTAAGAAGTGGACTTCACGAAGCCAGAAGTCGCATTTTGAAAACTTGGCGTACAGTTGTTCCTTTCGAAGAAGTTCCAAGATAAGTCGTAAGTGCTGCTCGTGTTCCTCCTGACTCTTGGAGTAGATCAGAATGCCGTCGATGAAAATGATGACGAACTTGTCTAGATAGGGCTTGCACACCCTGTTCATAAGATCCATGAAAACTGCAGGCGCGTTCGTTAGCCCGAATGGCATGACTAGAAATTCGTAGTGACCGTAGCGGGTTCTGAATGCGGTTTTGGAGACGTCCTCATCCCGGACTCTCAGCTGATGGTAACCTGACCTCAAGTCTATCTTGGAGTAGTAACTCGACCCTTGAAACTGGTCGAATATGTCGTCTATACGCGGAAGAGGATAGCGGTTCTTCACCGTCACCTTGTTGAGTTCTCGGTAGTCTATGCACATTCTGAAGGTACCGTCCTTCTTTTTCACGAATAAAACTGGAGCTCCCCAAGGCGAAGAGCTTGGACGAATAAAGCCCTTTTCCAAGAGCTCTTGTAGCTGCTTCGATAGTTCTTCCAGTTCAGTTGGAGCTAAACGATATGGTGCGCGAGCTATAGGTGCTGCTCCTGGAGCTAGCTCGACTTGAAACTCGACCTGGCGATGAGGCGGTAGACCAGGTAAATCTTCAGGAAACACTTGAGGAAAATCACGTACAACTGGGATATCCTCTATTCTTTTCTCTTTCGCCGCTGCATCAGTAACCAGTGCCAAAATGGTAGTGTGCCCCTTTCGTAAACACTTTTGGGCCTTCAGGAAGGAGATGATGCCAACCACAGCACCACTCTTGTCGCCTTGAACTTCAAGAGGTTCTTGACCAGAACGGGGAATACGAATGATCTTCTCTTTGCATAGGATCTCTGCTTGCTGCTTGGATAACCAATCCATACCAACGACGATGTCGAAACTACCCAGAACTATAGGAATGAGGTCGATAGAGAAAGCTTGACCAGTGAGGATAAGATTACAGCCCTAAACTATGTGTGTGGCCTCTAGACTTTTACCATTAGCTAACTCTACGACATGTTTGGTATTTAGGGGAGTTGGTGCACGTTTTAACATTTGGCTAACTTTCAAAGACACATAACTTGTATCCGCACCCGAATCAAACAAAACAGTAACGTAAATGTCGTCGAGAAGAAACTTACCCATGACCACGTTAGGATCGTTCCTTGCGTCACCTCGACCCAGCACAAAAGCACGACCCCTAGCTTCATTGCCGTTATTGTTCCCACCGTTGTTGTTACCATTGCCTTGGTTGTTGTTGTTGTTGTGATTCTGGTTCTGGTTTAACTGGGGGCAATCACGCTTGAAATGACCTTCAGCCCCACACTGAAAACATCCCCTGTTGCCCCGATGTTGCTGCTGCTGCGGGTTTTGTGGAGCTGGTGGTGGGAGTTGCTGATTCTGATTCGCAGGTCGTGAGCTCCTGCAGTCTTTAGCTTCATGCCCTAACTTGAGGCATCTCTGACAACCTTCCTTGCGACACCGTCCACTGTGGTTTCTGTTGCACCTATTACATAGTTGGTGAATTCCCCGATATCCACCCTGCCCCTGACTGCCTGATGATTGCTGACCCGGATTCTGGTAGTCATTTATCTTGCGCTGCTGTGCTTGAGACTGAACAGAAACTGATCCCTTGCTGGAATCCCCATCCCATTTTCTCTTGCTGTCACTGGGAGTAGCAGAGGTAGTGACAGCAGTAGTGGTAGCACTGATGCGTTTTGGCAGCTTGTTCTGTTCCACTGCCTGGTCCGTGAGGCGATGAGCGAGGCGTTGGATAGCCTGGATATTGTCAAGATTTTGATGTGCAGAATGCGGTCTATAAAAACTAAACCTAATCTAGACACCCTAGTTTTAAATTTATAAACTAAGACTCTCTAAATGCTAGACCACTGACAGGCAAGTGTACCTATCGTACGTAGTAAAGCCTAGTGAAGTCCGAGTATCGAACCCACGAGACACTAGCGACGCCAAACTAGACTCTGACTCAACTAATAGTTAACTGGTTTTAATTTGTATTTTGATTTTTTCCTAATTATACTAACGTGAGTAAACAAAAGAACAATGAAAGCAAGCAAGGTGGTGAAGTGACGGGAAGCAGACAGTGATGAGAAAGAACTACCTAGGTATCGAATCCCTAAAATCATGCAATGCTAATGTGACAATGATAATGGTTAAATATCTTTTTCCCTCGATTAACCCCCCGCTAGAGATGTATCAAACGAAAGATCAAGACTAAATGTGAAGTGCTAGAACGAACCGGCTCGAGCTATCGATACCAAATCCTACGAAAATAGAATCCTTTTGACCTCAGAGATAGTTATGTTAAGAGAAGATCCCAAAATCGCAAAGCAAACCCAACTTTGATAATTGAAATCCTAGGAAACCTTAATTACGATGCAATAAACGAGCCCGAGCTATCGGTCACCCGATCTACCCACCAATAATTAGCTAATAACCTAGCTCACCCTAATCGTCTTTCGAGTCACAAGATGAGGATGCAAGTTTTAATATAGTGATTTTAATTATTAGTCAACTTGGTCAATTTCTCAACACAATACCTAACCCGAAAATCCTAAGATCAACGAATTAAATTAAATCCTAAGTCTAGGGGGAATTTCTTCGTGCCTAAACCGCTGAATTTATTGACTAATAAAATAACCAAAACATACCAACATGCAATATCAAGATCAATATCAAAGAAAAGTTATGTAAATCACATCAAATAACCGAAAACATGTCACAAACGCATTACAATCCTCTAGTTCATCTCAACCTAAGTAGTATGAAAAGTTTAGCCAAGAATCATAGTCATGAAAAAGAAACAAGTCTCAAATAATAAATAAGTCATAGTATCAAATCTGAAAACACACAAAGTCTTAACAAAATTGAATACTAATAAATATCAAACCCGGACTAGAATCCTGATCGCGACTTGAACCCTCGAGCCAAACCTTTCTTTTCTACTCCTTCTCTTGATCGCAGCCTACTACCGTGTATATCTTGCCGTCTGTCCGATCCCTAAATTGCTTTATGCCGTCCTCTTTTTTTCTTTCTGTTCGTGCGTCCTTTAATGCACGTTCACCAAATATATCCCTTAGTGGGCTGCCAAGCCCAATTATTTTTTTTTTGTCTGATGACTCCCTCTTTATTCTACCATAATAATGCCGCCCAACTTTGCTCTCCAATTTGTCCAAATATAATCGCCCCCTGTTGATGTTTAATATCGACATGATTGCTGCTGGACTTATCTGATTTACGATTTTCTTTGGGTTAAGTTGTACGTCAATGGGTAGACATATGAGGACCATGCGAAAGCTCGGTAATTGCGGGTGCACACGTAATTACGAAAGTGACGCACGGAAGTCATACTAAACCCTATGTTGTGCCAAACCTATGATTTTCAATATTTTATGATGAAATATTATTTTATCATGAATTCTATTATTTTATCTTATTCCATGTGGCTATTATATTGTTTTATATATAAACCACTGGAATAAATCCTTAAAGATTCCACGAGACTCTAATGATTTTTTTCTTTAAACAAATCACCCTAATCTTATTATACTTTGTCAAATGGTTAGACTTTTGTTACCCTTTGATACTCCATAATATTTTCATGAGATTTGTATTCTTAAATCATGGGATTTTCCCTAAGTTCCATGATTTCACAAATCTATGAATCCTAACCACCTGACCATCTATCCAGGTTATGGGCTGTACATCTTACTTATGTTGTCCCTCCCAGATGCCGCCTTATCGTCTTCGTCGTCAACCAAGGATTACTAGCCGCCGAATGGCAGCTTTAATAACTGAATAAATGGCCACCCTTATTCCTACCATCGTCATCCAAGTTCCACAGGCGCTCAATGCTCACGTCTCCACGAATCAAATCGAATAGGTTGAAGCTGAACCGTCCCCACCTGATAACAACCATCAAAGGAGTGAAACCAACCACGATTACGCCATACCGGCTGTTCCGCTAAACCAGGTTGCCCTAATCCTGTACCTGACAGAAAACCTTATTGGGGACATTTTCCACAATGCCCCACTTGCCAAAAACATCACCCAACCAACACTTTTGCCGCCTTTGCACTTATTGTGGACTTTATCGTCACTTAATCGACACCTGTCGGCGCTATAACCCTCAAACAGAACCACCTATAGCACCATTTAATGTACAACACGTGACACCTCCATTTGACCAACCAAACACCCACCTTATGATCCAACCGTATGTCCAACCCGACGCTCCACTAATGGATCAACCGACCATACTTTATGGCACCCAACTCGTTCCTTACGATCGACCTGGTCAAACCGAACTAGATGACTAGGGTAACTAGAAGGCACGCAGACGAACACTCATCTAGACCCAAGACAACCATGACGCGGTCAGCAGCACGACGAAATTGTATGCGATGAGTTATTGCGACTAAAATGTTTTAAGTTAAAATTCTGTAAGAACTAGATGGAAATAAAAAAGGATTGTTCCGAATTTCCAAGCACAAGTGTAATAATGTGAATTTTGGTTATATGTTTTGAACTTTAACGAGTTGTCTAATATGAGTTGAACATCACAACCCTATGCCTAGAGCTTGGAAAATTCGAGTCGAGGGCACATGGTGACGATAAAAATTTTTTCTAATCTCAAAATTTGGTTTTATAAGATAATAATAAAATGTAATAAATATATACTGTAAATGTTCTACTTTAGGACAAAAAAAAATGCTTTCCCTGAAGTTTAACGAAATATTTTTCTAAATAAACGAAGTTGCTTTTATACATGAACAATTTATAATACCAATGTGCTACACTTGGTAAAGTGTAAAAATAGTTAACAAAACGAAATGCACGTGAGTTAAGTTAACAAAGTTATGTTTTCCTTAATTTATCTTAGGACCCTTCTACTTTTGTCCGAATCGTAATTATCGCCGACTGGTGAAAGTGTAAATCAATGCTGCTACTTCATCTCCTCCACCATTCGACTTCACGTTTAGTTTTCCCTCATTAACGACTTTACCTTCTACTCTCACTTCGTATCCTTGGCGTTCGCACTAACGTCAATCGATACAAATATCAACTCTTAATCGGTACCGTTGATAGCTTGTGCCGTTGTCACGCTTTCAATGTTACTATTTGTCATTGTTTTCATCCTTTACTCAGACGTTTTTATGTATCACTATGTTATGCATTTGTGATTTGTTTTATTGCTAGTTCATGTTGTTGCAGTTTCACATCATCACTCATCACGGCTTACCTTTTCCCATAATTTGTGTGATATGGGTATCGTCTCACTTATTCATAGACTGACCCTTTTCCCCATAACTATGGATGTAGGTACTGCCACCATTTAGTCACACCCTTTTTGGGTTTGAGACTCATACATTTGTTGGTTGTGGTTATTTAATTAGTAAGTTGAGTCGTCGCATAGAACCAATTAAAACCGCTAACGAAGCCAATGAAATTTGATAAGGATATGGTGGATACGCCGCTGGTACTTCCTATATATAAGTGTTCTTATCAAACTATAAAAAGCCTCGTTAGATTGGTCGAGAGAGGTTCTATGTAAGATGTGTTTATGTCGTCAGTCATGATCCGAATAACGAAGCCGATGAAACTTGATAAGGACATGGTGGATACGCCGCTGGTACTTCCTATATATAAGTGTTCTTATCGAGGTATCAGAAGCTCGTTAGACTGGTCATGAGAAGTTGGTTTGAGTCATCCATCATGATTTGAATAACGATGTGGATGAAAATTTGATAGGGACATGGTGGATACGCCGCTGGTACTTCCTATATATAAGTGTGTCTGTCAAATTTTCAAAAGCAGCGTTAGACTAATCATGAGTGTTTTAGTTAGTTTGTTTTGGTTTTGTGATTGGAGAATTCAAATTCTATGATTTCGCTAATCTAACTCGAATTGTTGCATTTTATGAGAAATACATCAAGATCCTAGGTCGTGACACAGATTGTAGTTTTGGCATCACGAGTATCCTTTGCGACTCGGTTGCAAACTCTCCCGTGTCACAAGCCATCTTTCGGACGTGTTTTTTTTTCTTTAGCTACAATACATCCTCGATACGCCAAATTTGGGCTTCGTGATTGTAATGATCATAGAGTCTATAACCGGCTATCTTGTACATAACAGTTAACACCCTTCATTTTCTGCATCCTTGGCATTTGAAGGCGATTCCTATAATTGGGTATGTAACCCTTGTCAGGAACACTACCGCCTCAATAAGTCTATACCTCTTGATATGTCCTAGTTCGAGCGCGGTCTCAGCAACGTTAGGGCTTGTGTTTAACACTCGTTACCTGACATTCCTAAGGCACAATCCGATCTTAAGATTCGAGTTCCTAACGCTATTACCAAATCAAATCGTTATCGTTCAAGTCTATGGAAGACCCTACCTTCATCCTATACGAGCTGCTTCTCCTAATTTCGGGACGAAATTCCCAAAAGTTGGGGAGACTGTAACATCCGTCAAAATCGGGCCTTCGAAATCCGACCCGGATTGTAAAACCGGACCCTTTCTAAATTAAATAAAATTTAGAATTATAATAGTTTTCATTATTTCAATATTTTATTAAATAATCATGGTCACGAATTGAATTCTTTTAAAAACGGGTTAAAAACGTTAACATTATAAATCTACTCAGTTAGTTCGGTTAGTTTAATATGATGGAAGCATTAACGAAGTTAACTATGTTCGTTATTGAAGGTTATAAGTGTAGGGGTGGTAGTTAATGGAAAACTTTTAAATCAAAGAAGTAATACAACAAAGTTAGTTACTAAAAGTAGACCAGGTTAGTCAAGTTAAATAACTTCAGGGGTCCAAGTGTAAATATTAACGTTAAAATATATAAATGGAAAATAATGGAAAAAGCTCATGGAGTCGGGTTTCGAACCCAGGTCTCCACCGGATTAGAACAACAACGCAACAGCTCAGCCACTGGACCACCAGTTAGTTTGTGTTATGATTGGATTTATCTTTCTTTTCAACAATACACTGAAGGTTTTAAATAAGAAAAAAAAGAATGATTGTTGCTGGGAATCGAACCCGTAACCTCCTGTATGAGGAAGTGTCAATGAAACCAGCTAGACTACAACAAAACTTATGATGAGAACTGAAGCGTGGTCCTTAAAAATACATCCCAGAAACGTGAAACATGTCATCTTCTTCGCAAAACAAATCCAACCGACCTGACATCTAACCCACCACTAAAACCTGTTCGAATCTCGCGATTTATATGACGTTTTACATTCAAATCAGTTATAATTAACGTATAATGATGGAGACATTAACTATATACCCTCTAATCGTTCTATATTACAAAGAAAATGATCAAATTAAATCCTCTTTATGCCACCATTGAAGCACCATTGAAGCTTCAAGAACCCAATTCAACTTTAACAAATCCGATAGTTTCGGTGTACAAAATTAGCACCAATCGAATCCCTGGAGTTTTTCACGCATTTTCTCACTCTCTAACCCAATTAACAAGCCTCCAATCACCCGGATTCAAGGTGAAATGTTTCTAGGGCTCGTAACTTGATTCTACAATATCTCCTTCAATTCTTAACCTTTTCAGGTAATTTCAAAGCCTATTGTGCTTTATTTTTCATTCTCTACAAAAGCCCTCTATCAATTTCAGTTATAGAAGGCTAATTTATCCGAATTTAATTTTAGTTGAAATTAGGGTTCTTCGTTCATACAATTTGGGGCTTCTAGGTCTAGACATGTGTTTTGATGAAATTGAGGGTAGAATACTGTTATGTATCATGTTATAATAATTTGGGTAATTTTTGGGAAATTTTAGACACCACTGAGATTTATTATGAATTATATGATTATATCATTTATTAAATCAATAAAAAAATACAAAACTTATAGAAATCAAATTCCATAAATATTGCCACTGAATTTTTACAGATTAAAAAATTTTATGGAACATTTATAAAACTCTTCTATATTTTTGGGAATATATAAATTTCAAAGGGATTTAATATGGTTTACATATATTCTAATCACTTAAAAATCCCAGATTATCATAAATAGATTTTATAAATACTTTTATTGATTCTTACTGGTTATATAATTGTTATAGAACTTTTATAGATTATTTCTATAGTTTTTTTTTTTTCTTTTTTTTGGCAACTATTATGCAATTAAAGAAATTGTGAAATTGTTATACCAATAATCCCTACTAACAAATTATTATTTTTAGAATTAAAATATGTAATAATCATTAAATCTATTATATATGATAATTAGATGAGTTTTACGAACTTATTTAATTATTGGTTTTATCACATATTTGAAAACCATTAAAATGGTGATTCTATGATTTTGTCATTTTGATATATTCTAGAATCATATAATTACTGATTTGGTTATTTTGGTTGAATAAATATAGTTTGATATAATTCTAAGTCCCCAAATAGGAGAACACAATTTCCTAAAATCAATAGGTTATCCTTACGTTTAGTGTTTCCTTTATTTACTCTGCGGTTATTATTTAGATATAAACTGTTCCTTTTCGTGCGGTGCATTCTCGTGGATTAACTCTTCGCAACCTGTGAGTAATTTCTTCAATTTCCCCTTTTTTAATCTTTTACAAATTTTGGGGTGCATCACGTTACACTTTTTGATTTACTTAACATGCTATAATCAAGTGTTATTATGTGAACGTCTTATGTGTATTCTATTATTCTATATGCTATCTGATGTCAAGTCTATTGCATGCTATTATTCTAGTGGATCCACACGGCTGACTAGGTTCCCCACGGCCATGGGTTGTAGCCTAGTATCGCCAACAGTATTAGACTCGCTCCTTGGGGCTTGAGCCTAATGCACGCTATTATCAGGAGTCTATTTATTTTGGTTGTTTGTGGTATTTGATTGTGTATTCTTGTTTGGTAAATTTGGATTTTTGGATATGTTGACTATGTTGATGATATGAGACCATTTACACACTAACCTTGAGGTGCATGTTAAAAATATTTAAAAAAAAAAAGAAATAAATATAAAAATGTTTTCAATAAAAGGAGGAAATTATTCACCAACATGTTTGTTGACCCAAAATATATATTTTTCTAACGTGGTGCAGGTTTTCAAAGTTGATGATCAAGTGATGTGGACACGTAGCATGGGCCTTAGGAAATTAAATTGAAAACTTGAAATGTTTATTTTGAACAATGTATGAATAATTTTGATTATTAAATGTTACGTGACAATTTAAATGGACATACTTTAAATATCGTAACAATGTTTAGTTGTCATTAGCTATGGGCAATCATCATGCCCCGTACCTTTCCGCTGCGGGTCGGGGTGTGACAACATGATTACAATTGGAGAGCTCTACTACAATAACCTAAACATGACTATAAATAGGAGCATCTACCTTATTGGCCCACATGGCCTAGCCCAAGCCCAAAACTAATCTAAACCCAATACAACCATAAATTAATACAATAAAGATAAGCATAAAACTTTGGACCTAACAATCTCCCCCTAGTTTTACGCTATCTTTATTGCGGTTTAGATGGTCTTTAGTCTTGGGTCTTCTCGAATGATTTGATGTCATCTCGGATGATGTCGGATGAAGAATGATGATGATTTATGAAGCTGTTGTGAAGATCACGGATGATGATTATCACAGATGGATGATGTCGGACAAAAGATATTGATTTGAAATGATGATCACGGATTGTATCTGATGTATCTTCAGCACCAGGCCCAAGTTCAACAGGCCCGCCTCTAATCTGATCGAGATATTAGACAGGCCCAACAGTAGTAACTGATCCATTATTACACTATCCTAGATAACCTTGTAATAATGTAATAAATGGACTTTCATAATAATGTAATAATGTAACATGGGCTCATGTTTATTGGGCCAATACAGTTCGGTCCAGTGGCAAAGGTGTTCAGCTCAATTATTGACCCCACAACACTCTGCGCTACTACTACTGTGACGTCACTCCCTTGAGAACCACCCATATTCTTGGTTGCAAATGTTGGCCCCAGATATTGTTGCACAAAACTTCACAAAGCATTTCCTTTTATTCCGTGACCGAAACAATTTAATTTCCTTACTTTTGGACCATTGATCAAATACCCATCTGACGTACCAAAATCACTAGGGTTTTTTATGCCCTTGATATGACATCCTCTGCAGCCGCCGACATACATTCCCCAATATTCTTGACCTGCTGATATCATCAACTTCGTCGGATTCATTTGATATGTCATCGGAAAATATCAAATATCATTAGATTAAAACTTCATCGGACATATTCATAAATTTCATCGGAAAACTTGTCCCATAATTAATCATTAACAGCAGCCGACAAGAACATTCTCATAATTACCTTTTCTTTGTCTTCTTTTGAAACATAGTAACAATTATTCATCATCAGACATCATCATCATATCATCCTGAGAAACAGATTTCATCATCATCTTATCATCAAAAGTCAACATCTTCTTTCGTTTGATCTGGTGCCAAACATTTTCATTCCTGACATCATTCTTCATCATTTCGGATGAATTCATTGAAACATCTCGAATTATCATTCTTATTCATCCGAGATTCATCACTTCACCACTGTCATCAACATCATCTGTCATCGTCTTGTTTTTCTTCATCTTTCATCGTCTTCATTCCTTCTTTCATCGTCTTCATTCCTGCGAGAACCGATCACCGTACATCCGACCATCATCTCCGACATACACCGTACAATCAACCTCAACCGTCATCCGTCATCAATTACCTCTCACCAACAACGACCTGCAACTGTCCTATCCATTCACCTTCATCACATAACTGTGCACTATCATCAACCCTCTCCTTCATCATCATCTTCGCCGCCAGTCACCATCATTCTCCATCTCTGGCGACCATCTTCACCGTGAACTATCTTCATCATAACTTCCGGCGAAAACCTCCGTCTCCAACTTCTGTTCATCATCTATACCACCTCCATCTTCTTCAGTTTGGTGGCGAAAACATGTACAACACACACTCAGCAGTGTGTAGTTGGATGAACCAAATAAACAGCAGATCTTATAATCTTAAAAAAAAGAAATCATCAGACATTATATTTCAGATCTGTGGATGAATATCAGATTTTTTTGAACCGAGATCTCTTCCTTTAACGCACGTACTCCCCCACACTGTGAAAAACTACTTCTTGTTCTTCGAGTGATATCAAAAACCGAGCCTTTGAAAGACTTCAATGGCTCTGATACCACTTGTTAGTCCCGAAAAACCCGTGATATCACTCTACGGTTCGATCAAATGCGGAAAGTAAGATCAAACCGACAAGAACAAAAAGAAAATATTCCATTGAATAACATAGTGTCGCTGCTTAGATCGCACACAGTCTCGAAGACTGTCTGGTACGATCTTCGAGAACCTTGCACACAATCCCTAGGATTGTCTGGTACAAGGCTCTCTATTTGGGGCTACATGATTACAATTGGAGAGCTCTACTACAATAACCTAAACATGACTATAAATAGGAGCATCTACCTTATTGGCCCACATGGCCTAGCCCAAGCCCAAAACTAATCTAAACTCAATACAACCATAAATTAATACAATAAAGATAAGCATAAAACTTTGGACCTAACAACGTACCTGAAAAATCAGCAAACACTTAGAAAATTTTCGAAATTTCGAAAAACAGCTAATTCTAGCGAAATCAGCTTTCGAGCGAAATCAGAAAGTAATCTCAAGCGAAATCAGAATGTTTTCTGATTTTAGCGGAATTAGATGAAACTTTCAGGCGGAATCAGAACTGAACTGAATACAAGCGGAATTAGAAAATAACTTTCGAGCGGAATCTGATTTTTATATCTTTTCAAGCGAAATCAGCTATTTCGCTTCAAATGGCCAAATGTTTTTCGAGCGGAATTAACTTTTTAGAGCGAAATCTGCGAAGATCTTTTGGAGCGGAATCAAGTTTTTAGGTTATTTTACCATTTTTACTTCGAATTTTAACCTGATTCTTTCTAGGGTTTGTTAATACTATGTTTTACACAATATACTCGAAATTCAGGCCATTTCAACCGCTAGAACTTGTTCAAATCAGAAAAGTATGAGAAGAAGTGAGTAGAAATGAGAAAATATGGTAGAATCAAGCTGCTATGGTATGAACTCCTCGTCCTGAGCTCTGATACCACTTGTTGGACCGTGTGCGACCCTAAATAGTCAGTAAAAGCAGTTCATCTTTGAATACAGAGGCGGAATCAAAGTAAACAAAGTCACAACAACTTTCTCCTTTCAATTTCCTTTATATTAATGCTTTCTGAATGAATTTTGACAGCAATTCGACACCTAGCACATGACCTAATTCCGCTCCAAACATTACGAATGAAATCATCACACACATATATATAGTAGCTTTGATTCCGCTTGAAATGGTTCAAGCGGAACCCCATGATGATCAAACTCGAGTGGAATCACCAGTTTCACTTTGGAGCGGAATCTCATCTAAACACTCTCGAGCGGAATTACGTAATATCCTGATTTTGCTTGAAATGTAATAAATGTCATTTCGAGCGGAATTACAATCTAAAACCATTTTTCATGTTTTCTGACTCCGAACAACCTATCTAGACCTAAGACTTGATTAAGACGTAGTTAACAGATATTCAGTGCACCAATGGACTCCCCCTTGGATGTTGACAAAGTCTTTGGCGTCGAGTCTTCAGCCTTGGTCTCTTTCCAACTTTGTCTTCACATTGTAAACTCTCTCTTCACAGGTTCAGGTTCTTGGACCAGCTCCATCTTTAGTCTCCCCTTTGACTATTGATCCAGACTCTCCCTTTCACAGACTCCCCCTCTTCGTATGCTAGGATCTAGGATCTTGATCTGGTTCAAACTTTGACATTTTGCAACCGTGGGAATGATGAAGTCCACAACCTGTTTCTCAAACATATAACATTACTATCTATCTTTTCACAATAAAACTCATAAACTTGTTAGTTCAAGAAATCCACTTAAGTATTCAGGTCCAAGTTAATGACCCTGATTACTCAATTAATCTACCAAGTTCAACTTAATGACCTTGGTTGATCTTAGAAAATCCAAACTGTTTAGTTTAACAATTTCAAACTTTTTCAGAAAATAACAAGTATCAAATTAATGAACTTGTTTTGACTTTTCAATCAATCAATATTAATCAAAAATAAACTCTCCTCATCCTCCAGTCCAGAAACTTCTAGCATCTGCTTCCACTTCAGAGAATCCAACGATCAACTCTCCACTTTGGTTTGTCAGAAAATAAAGCAAAAATGAAAAATCTTTTTGGATTTTAAAAAATGTTTCTAAACTAGAAATGAAATACAGAAACTTAAATTGCAGAATGTAAAGAAAGTAAACTATTTACAAACATATTTTGGTGAGCGTGTCAGGGAATCATATCAGTTATCAGACAAGTCACTAGTACCGTTAAGCTTAATTTCATACTCAGAATTAAACAATTCACCTCGATTGTCGATATACTGATCCACTTAAATTCTCACACAAACTTCAATCTATTCAGGATACGAATTAGATGTCTTAATGAACTTAAACTCATTCATGTGTCCCACCTCTTGAATATATTCCCGTATCCAGAATCCCAATATTCAGTCTTACAAGTGAGTATACCACAGATGATATATGTAAGGGGTTAAATGCGAGGGCCGTGAGAGCTCAGGTCGATACTTCCATATACGCAGAGAGATGACGGCTTCGACTTTTCGATGTGTCCCCTTTAGAGGATCTTTTGTTTCAACAGCACACGATTATCATTTTGCAATGTTTCATCATTTTTTATGCTGAGGGTGGTGCTATGTTTCAAGCAATGCGGAAAGTATTATTCGGGGACTAGGTCAGAACTTCCATTCAGCAGAAGTCCCGGAATAATACCCCAGATATCACTGAGCATAAAGACCTAGTATTTCAGAAAGAGGGACCTTTCAAACGAGATTTCAGGGGTTACCTATATATCCAAGTAGTGTTCCCCACGAAATAAGTAAGTTGAAATTTTTATGTTTATACCCCGAACAAATCTACTAAATGTGCAAAAACCTATCGACACATCATCAGTGAGACTGTTTAACGCATTTAATTAGCATACCGTAACTGTCAAACCGATGTACTATCATTTTCCCTTTTTACACAAGCTCTTTTCCATTTTCTATTGTTTTTGGATTTTGAAAAATTTTATCATGTTTTGGTATTTTTGAATTTTTTACTATTTTTGTATTTTCAATTTTTTTACTGTTTTTGTATTTTCTGAAAAATATATCTACTCCCCCTAAATACCAAAACAAGTAAAAAATCGACAAACCATTGCAGATTGTTTCTCATCTTCATCTACAACAGTACCCTCATCAACGCCAATAATGCCATCCGACACCGAGAGAAGCTTCATACCATTTAGTTTTAAAAGAAATTTAAAACGTGTTTTGTCAAAAGCTTTGGTATACAAATCAGCTTTCTGATTGTCAGTGTGGATTTTCTCTATTCGAATCAACTTCTTCTCGAAGCAATCTCGGATGAAGTCATGTCGAATTTCTATATGTTTAGTTTTAGCGTGATGTACTGGATTTTTCGTTATATTTATGGCGGCCTCATTATCAACAAAGAGAGGTGTGTAAGAAACTGCAAACCGTAGTCGCGCATCTGTTACTGTATCCACAGGATCTGAGAGCAGCAACTGCTAGCAGACACGTAATCCACTTCACATGTGGAAAGAGCCACAAACTTTTGTTTCTTACACTGCCAAGTAACCAAGCGAGGTCCAAAGAACTGGCATCCTGCTGTTATTGATTTAGCATTGACTTTGCAGCATCCGAAATCCCAGTCGGAATACCCTTCGAGCGTGAAATCGCCTTTTCTAGGATACCATAACCCCAAAGATGGAGTACCCTTCAAGTAGCGTAATATCCTCTTCACAACAACCATGTGCGATGCTCTTGGGTTAGATTGAAATCTTGCTGCGAGGCACGTTGGGTACATGATATCGGGTCTTGAAGCAGTTAGATACATCAACGAACCGATCATGGAACGATAAAGTGTCTCTTCTACCCTGTCTCCGGTGAGATCTCGGTGTATCCTATGATTCGTTGCTAGTGGGGTTGACGCCAGAGTAGAACCTGACATCCCAAATTTCTCTAGAATATCATGAACATACTTCGTCTGGTGAATGAATATTCCTTCAGGTAGTTAATCAACTTGAAGACCCAAAAAGAATTTCATCTCGCCCATCGACGACATTTCAAACTTTTGCTTCATCACTTGTTCGAAATCTTTGCACAAATTTTCATTTGTTGACCCAAATATTATGTCTTCCACATATATCTGTACTATCAGAAGATGACCGTCGACCTCTTTGGTGAAGAGAGTGGCATCCACTTTTCCACGAATGAAGCTGTTGGCTAGTAGGTGTTGAGACAAAGTCTCGTACCAAGCTCTTGGGGCCTGGTGTCACACCCCGATTTCCACGTGTATCACCGGTGGGCCCGGTGGGGGATTACCGTGATGTAGTTGGCAACAATATAGTCAAACCACACAATTATATAAATGCACAGCGGAAGCTTAAAGATAAATATATACTTCAACCTCTGGTTGTAATATCAAATGTATTACAGAAGTCGAATGTATCCACAGCGGATCAAAATAATAAAATATTGTTCATTCAGATACGGCATCGAGTTTGCGAGACTATTCGTGATGCTTAGAAAGCTAATACCAGCCAATTTCGTATAGTACCTGCACTTAATCTTTTTGGGGAAAATACGTCAGTTTACACTGGTAAATACATTCAACTGACACATTTAAAAATGTTTATTAAAATTGATTTGAATGCACAAGGCACAAATTCTTTTATAACTTGGGAAAATTATTAAAATCTTGTGAACGTATTACATGTTCTTTTATGCGTTCAGTAGCCCGGATCGTGCCGGGTTAAAGATTAATAGACACACCACATTGCGTAAAACCGTAGTATAGAAACCAACGGCTACGTCTTTTAATTAAGTGTCGACAATATATACCGGGTGTACGCCTACACCGGGATGTCGAGGTCGTGGCCATTTCGTAAAATGATGCCAAGGATATCCGGGACAACGGTCATTAACCCCCCAAAGGCTTTTAAGAAACAAAACTGTTTAAATGAGCCGATCATAATATTTAATTAACCACCTAAGCGATGGAAGATATGATGCCCAATCAAGCGGTATTATTATACCGTATCCCAAGCCCGTATAGGGGAAATAAGTTAAAAGTATTTACCTTTGCAAGTATTATTCCTTAATTTGATTAAATCACCGATAGCTTTTACTGGGCTCCTAATCTGGAACGAAGGCTGTAATTAACCTCTTAGAATCCTAACGGGTCTTTATGTTGGCCGTAGCCTAGACCGGTTGGTTCCGGAATATAAATATGGTTTAATCGCGCGAAAAGGAGAAAACCGAGAATGGATTGTGATTCTGCCCCAAACAAGTTCAGAGACTTGTTTTATATGGGTTCAAAGTTCACACTCTGGATTTTGGGGTCAAAATAATATAGTTTGACCCGTATCGGCTAATTTATGTAAACTAGTTTCACAAGCCGAACCGTGCGCGCAATAGGCGAAGCGGTTAACCATGAGAGTCTTACGCTTATTTCCTAAGTCAATATGCCTTAAAGAGGTTGTGGTATCAGTAGGATACCTTCCGTGATACCCGTAACGAGTTTAAGTTAATATTATGCCCCGTAGGGGCTTTTCGGTCATTTTAAAGACTTTAAAAGGGCTTTTCGAGTCTTACAGGAAATCTGAGTTTCCCGATCAGTTTATGAAGTCTAAAATACTTTATTTTTTTATTTAAAATCAGTAGCAACTGGAATCGGGTCAAAAGACCTTGTAGAACTCACATTTTGGCCGAAAAGGGTATATTCGGTATTTACCGAACCGTAGCCATAACCGCAGGTTATGAGCAAGGTAAAAATTATTAAAAATCTTTAAAATTCCAAAAATATTATTTTATAACAGTGGGTAAAAGTTTTGGTGACGAAATCTTGGTTTAGATGGGCGTTATGCTAATTGCGCCGTTTATTACAAAAGTTTCTTATAATTGCGCTATTTAGCATAACTCTCATTCTAGACCTCGGATTGGCGTGAAACTTTAAGGACATGCTTATAATTTAGTAAGCAAGGTTATGGTCCGTTCACGTGTCCGAATTACTCGTTTTATTTTTAAAAGGCCGCTACGGTCAACTTTTAGGCGATTAACGGAAATGCGTAAAAGATTCGGACAATTCATGAACCGGTCACAGAGGCTTATACCAACATGTAACCTGGTCCTAAGAGAGTCCTATGGAATATCTATACCTCACTAAAACGGGTCAGAACTGAAGTCAAAGCAAAAGTCAAACTTTTGCGACATTCGGCTCCGAACCGGGTCAATATAGCAAATGGTCGATTCAAACGAGCGCAAACAAGTTTACATACTTATTATCATGTTTTATGATTGTCAAAACAGGTTTCATAGCATATACATTACAGATTATGTACAAAATGGCAAAACGACTTTCTGTTGACTTTTTAAGTGCGCGTTATGAACCGGTCACAGAGGCTTATACCAACATGTAACCTGGTCCTAAGAGAGTCCTAAGGAATATCTATACCTCACTAAAACGGGCCAGAACTGAAGTCAAAGCAAAAGTCAAACTTTTGCGACATTCGGCTCCGAACCGGGTCAATATAGCAAATGGTCGATTCAAACGAGCGCAAACAAGTTTACATACTTATTATCATGTTTTATGATTGTCAAAACAGGTTTCATAGCATATACATTACAGATTATGTACAAAATGGCAAAACGACTTTCTGTTGACTTTTTAAGTGCGCGTTTGACTCGATATTTGACATAGTTAGAGTGGTGATCAGAGGAAACCCTTTTAGGGGTTTATTACCCACATAAATACCAACTCAAAACTACTTTTGACTCGACAATTCACTGGACCATTTGTGAATTATCGTTATGACAACCGTTAGTTACGACGGTTGAGTTTATAAGCTAAATCTATGGAAATATAAGACCAAAATGGATTTGAACGACTTACAGAAGTTGTATCTTGCTTAGAGAGCAGAGAAGAAATGCTTGGGAGCTTTAGAATGATCAGTAGTTGAGTGTTTGAGTTGTGTGAATGTTATGAGCCAAATGTGGCTATTTATAGTGTAACAAAGCCCTCAAGATCATCACACAACACCCTACACTGATCATAGATGATGGGCAGGTGTCCCATAGAGCTATGGGTCGAGTAGGGGGCGCCCATGCCTCTCTTATTGCATGTTTGATCGTTCATGTGCTCAAAAGGCAAGAAAATACAAACTTTTTGCATCTGGGCGTCTCACGCGACCCGCATGGAAGTTTCCATGCATTTGTACGCGGGTCGCCTGAGATTCAAACTTCAGGCGCGTATCTTAGGTGGCTCGCGGCGCGCCTCAACTTAACCCAATCCCTTACGCGGGTCGCGAGAGGTTAAAATTTCAGGTTTTTAAAATCTTTTGTAATGATTACGAAATCCTGATAATTAATAACGAAATCTTTTGTAATGATTTACCTGACCTTTCGGGTTTGAAGGGGTAACTTTGCGGTTTGGCCCTCGGTTAATTACAACTAAGGACCTCGTGTTATTTACCCGCTTAGTTAAGTCCCCGGTTAGTTTATTAATTATTCAGAAAGCCTTAACTTTCATTATTGACGCTTTTAACCCTTCTCATACGAATTTGATTATAACTTTCTCGTTTTAAAACGGAACTTCACGGAATTTATACAGTATATTCTAGTGAGCGTATAATACTGTTACAAAGCCTCGGGAGCGTTAAAGGGTCACTCAGAGGTATAATTAAACATGTTGACACAGCTAACCCCTGTAGCTTGTAATCTCTCACTATCTTCCGCGTTTTGCTTCCGTACGATCCATGATTTATTCGTTTGAAGGTACAAGCACCATTTAGGGTTACTATACAGCATATTTACCCTTGTGTGACAATTATAACCCTCGAATTTACATATATTCAAGGTTTGTCAATATTAGTCCTTTATTTAATATCAATGCCACGTGTAATCAATTGACACGTGTTAACACATTATTGGACGCAAAAATTCGAGGTGTTACATCCTCACCCCCTTAAAATAAATCTCGACCCGAGATTTACTCAAATAAATAGGGGTACTTTTCTTTCATTGTGTCTTCGACTTCCCACGTATATTCGGGACCTCTACGAGCATCCCATTTGACTTTTACAATCGGTACGTGTTTTCTTCGAAGCTTCTTCACCTGTCGATCTTCAATCGACAAAGGTTTTTCTACAAACTTTAAGCTCTCATCTATATGCACATCCGTGTGGGGAATCACCAATGATTCATCGGCGAAGCACTTTTTGAGATTGCAGATGTGGAATACATTGTGAATTCCATTGAGCTCTTCAGGCAAGTTCAACTTATAGGCAACTGACCCGACACGTTCAATGACCTCAAAAGGTCCTATGTACCTCGGACTCAGCTTGCCCTTCTTGCCGAAACGCATCACCCCTTTCCAGGGCGACACTTTAAGCAACACCTTTTCACCTACATCAAAGTGAAGGTCCTTACGCTTCGGATCAGCGTAGCTTTTCTGCCTATCACGGGCAGCCTTGAGACGTTCCCGTATCTGGACAATTTTGTCCGTTGTTTGGAAAACTATCTCTGGTCCCGATAATTGGACCTCTCCTACTTCCGCCCAACAAACAGGCGATCTACATTTCCTACCGTATAATGCCTCGAAAGGCGCAGCCTTTATGCTGGTATGGTAGCTATTATTGTAGGAGAATTCGATTAGGGGTAGGTTCTTATCCCAGTTACCACCTAAATCGATAGCACATGCACGAAGCATATCTTCTAGCGTTTGTATAGTACGCTCACTCTGACCGTCCGTCTGTGGATGGTAAGCCGTACTGAAGTTCAAACGCGTGCCCAAAGATTGCTGGAAACTCTTCCAGAAATGAGATGTGTACCTGGTATCCCTGTCGGAGATAATAGTCACAGGTATGCCGTGTAAGGCTACAATTTTATCAACATAAAGTTGGGCTAACATATCGGAGCTATATGTCTCCTTGATGGGTAAGAAATGAGCTGATTTAGTCAGCCTATCGACTATGACCCATATCGTGTCGTTTCCCTTCCTGGTTTTTGGTAACTTGGTAATAAAATCCATAGTTACACATTCCCACTTCCACTCGGGAAGTTCAGGCTGTTGTAGCAAGCCAGACGGCTTTTGGTGCTCGGCTTTGACTTGAGCACAAGTCAAGCACTTTGCTACATGGGCGGCCACAGACTTTTTCAAGCCTATCCACCAATAGTTTGCCTTTAAATCTTGATACATCTTGTCTGCACCAGGATGGACAGAATATTTGGAACTATGGGCCTCCTGGAGGATAACATCTCGTAGTCCTCCATAAATCGGAACCCATATACGTCCGTTCAGTCTAAGGATTCCATCCTTGCTAAGAGTCAACTGCTCCTCAGTTACTCCTAACTTTTCATTAGGATAATTAGCTTCCAACACAGCCTCTCGCTGTGCAGCTAATATCCTCTCAATCAAATTGTTCTTGACTTCAATGCTCTTGGCATTGATTCGAATAGGTTTTACCCTTTCTTTCCTGCTCAAGGCATCAGCGACTACATTCGCCTTGCCGGGATGGTACCTGATCTCGCAATCATAGTCATTCAAGGTTTCCATCCAACGGCGCTGCCTCATGTTCAACTCCTTTTGGTTGAACAGGTGCTGGAGGCTTTTGTGATCAGAATAAATCACAAATTTAATACCATAAAGGTAATGCCTCCACAATTTCAGTGCAAATACAACGGCACCCAACTCCAAATCATGGGTGGTGTAATTCTTTTCGTGCACCTTTAATTGCCTTGAAGCATAGGCAATCACCTTGCCCTTCTGCATAAGCACACACCCCATGCCTGTGTGTGATGCATCGTAGTAAACTACGAATTCATCTGTACCTTCAGGCAGTGTCAACACAGGTGCGTTGCTTAGCTTCTGCTTCAGAACTTCGAAGGACTCTTGCTGCTTTGGGCCCCAAATAAATTTTTCTTTCTTCTTGATTAAGGAAGTCAAGGGCGCAACAATCCTCGAAAAATTCTCAATAAATCTCCTGTAGTATCCTGCTAACCCCAGGAAACTACGAATTTCGGTAGGCGTCTTTGGCTCTTGCCAGTTCATGACCGCCTCTACTTTAGCGGGATCCACTTGGATACCACGCTCACTCACAACGTGACCTAAAAACTGAACCTCTCGTAGCCAGAATTCACATTTCGAGAATTTGGCGTAGAGTTTCTCACGCTGTAGTAATTCGAGAATGCAACGGAGGTGCTTCTCATGGTCAGCTTGGTTCTTGGAATATATAAGGATATCGTCGATGAAGACTATGACAAATTTCTCCAAATACGGCTTGCAGACGCGATTCATGAGATCCATGAACGCAGCCGGTGCATTTGTGAGCCCAAAAGGCATCACTAGGAACTCGTAATGACCATAGCGAGTCCTAATGCTGTCTTATGTACATCTTCATCTCTGACCCTTAGCTGATGATAGCCCGACCTTAAGTCGATCTTTGAGAAGTAGCTCGCTCCTTGCAGCTGATCGAACAGATCGTTGATCCTTGGCAAAGGATATCTATTCTTTATGGTAACTTTGTTCAGCTCACGGTAATCGATGCACAAACGCATCGATCCGTCCTTCTTCTTTACAAACAGGACAGGTGCTCCCTAGGGAGACGAACTAGGTCTGATAAAACCTTTTGCCAACAATTCATCCAACTGGGTTCTCAGTTCCTTCATTTCAGTAGGAGCTAGCCTGTAAGGTGCTCTAGCTATAGGAGCTGCTCCTGGTATGATATCTATTCTGAATTCCACTTGTCTATCTGGTGGTAAACCAGGTAGTTCTTCGGGGAAAACCTCGGGATATTCAGAAATGACAGGAAGATCCTCGATCTTCTGCTTAGGTTCTTCAATTATCACCTGAGCCATGTAAATTACACAGCCTCTATTCAAACATCTAGAAGCTTTGAGCATAGATACGTCCTCGGGTAATCCGTACTGCGTATCTCCTCGAATGGTAAGTGATTCACCACTCGGAGTCTTTAGCACTATATGCCTTTTGCCGCAAATGATTTGGGCCTGATTACGGATAACCAGTCCATGCCTAGGACTATGTCGAAACCCGCTAGATTGAAGGGAAGTAGAGATAGAGGAAAAGAATGGTTCTTAATGGACATTTCACATCCTTCTAGCATAGTGGAGACGGTTTCTATCGTGCCGTCTGCTAACTCTACCTCGTATTTCATATCTAGGGTTTTGATCGGCATGTTCAATAGTTTACAAAACTTTTGGTCTACAAAGGACTTATCAGCGCCAGAATCGAAAAGTACTCTTGCAAATATATTATTTACGAGAAAAGTACTTGTAAGCACATTGTCGTTCTGTACTGCCTCCTTTGCATCCATGCGGAAGACTCTAGCATTAGTCTTCTTTGTCTCCTCCGCCTTTCTGGCATACCGTAGCAGGTTGCGTCCTTGATCTTCTTGCACTCCACGGTCTTATGATCCTTGGACTTGCATAGTCCACAGGAAAAAGTCTTTGGCTGCGACTGTGAATTCGACGCAAACCTACATTTCCCAGAGTGGGGTTTCTTGCAGATTTTGCAGTTGGGTCTTTCACCTGCTTGCCCATCTTTCTTCGTCTCAGCCCCTCTCTTGCCGTCACCGTTTCCACGGTGTTTCTTTCCTGACCTTCGTGAGGTATCATCCTCACGTTTCCTCTTCTCAGCCTCCTTGCTCCTTAGCGTCCTCAGACGGACAGCATCTAAAGTGAGAGACAAGGAGAGGTCAGTAACAGACCTGAAGGTCGTCGGCCGAGAGGCCTTCACGCTAGCCTTTATCGCAGGCTCCAAGCCCCCAATGAAACGGGCGATTCTTCTAGACTCTGGTGTCACGAGGTATGGAACCAGGCGAGACATCGTATTGAAGCTCGTCAAATATGCCTGGCAGTCCAGGTTCGTCATCACCAGTGACACAAAGTCAGACTCGATCTTCTCTACCTCATGCTGAGGGCAGTAGTTTTCCTTAATGAGAGCAATAAATTCCTCCCATGTCATCTTGTTTAAAGCAGACTTACCTGATGCCTGCACCAACGCTCTCCACCATGCCAGGGCCTCGCCCTTAAATGATTGGGACACAAACTTCACCACATCCTTCTCTGCGCACCCACTGATGTCCACAATAGTGTCCATCTCATCCAGCCAGGTGATACAATCAACAGCACCCTTCTCCCCTGTGAATTCCCGGGGCTTACAAGATACAAAATACTTGTAGGTGCAACCCTTGGCACCGGATGCATCAGTGTATTCTCGTTCACGACGAATACTATTCTCAGCTGACGAGTGGTTGTCATCATCTTTCTTGGGTTGAGAGGGTGGTTTGGAGTGTGTCTTTGGTTTGGAGGGTGGTTTTGATACGGTTCTGCCTTAGGACTCAGTATATTGACGATCCAAAGCTGCCTGAACAGCATTGTCAATTAGAGCCTTTAACTGTGCGCCTGTCAAATGCACTGGCGCATTGTCGTAGTCATCTTCATTAGTATGGCTATTCTCTCCATTGGGATCCGCCATTGTAACTTGAATCTGTTACAGAAGATAACAAAATTTTATTCAGGAGATTATTATATAATTGTCTTTTATGACAATTTGTCAACCATGGTAACAGAGACCATATTTGGTTAACTTATTACTCATTAAATCTTAGGATTTGAATACATCCTATTTTAGCTATAACGATAATATTGGCGGCATAAAGCCTAATCATGAGGATGTTTTATAATATTAGCCGAGATTTCAGAGAATCAAAGGCATAGAGGTTTGAACCGTAGTTCTCTTACCCCTTTCTGGCAGGGAGTCATAGACCACCACTGTCTTTGTCTTTATAAGACAATTATTACGGCCCATAGGCACTACACCTCTAATGGATGTTTTAATATGGTTGGCTCGTAGGCACTGCATCACTTAATGGATGTTTTAATAGGATTTGGCCCGTAGGCACTACATCACTATTGGATGTTTTAATAAGATCGGCCCGTAGGCACTACATCACTAATGGATGTTTTAATAAGATCGGCCCGTAGGCACTACATCACTAATGGATGTTTTAAATAAGGTTGATCACCTTCATCGGTGATTTAACCCATGATTTATAAATCATTTAGTTGGGTTTTTGAAATCCCTTAAAGGATTATTGTATAAGAATGACGTGTGTGATTTTAACGAATCACATCTGCCATGAATGTCAACATGCTTGCAGAGGTTAACAGGGAATCTGAATCTTTTAATTAAGTCCTACCATCTTGGCCGGATCTTAAAAGACACCAGGCTAGGTTTCACTCGTAAGATTCTTTATTTAGGCAGATTAATTTAAAAGGAATGGTTTTGATTTATTTCATACATATTAAAACAAAACTCATAACATACATTCCATAATCTCAAATACAATCACATATTGCCCTAAATGGGTCTTTCAAATAGTACATACCTCCATAGAGGTTTAAAATAAGTGACAAGTCCACGCAGGGACTAACATAAAATAAGTGTCCATGCAAGGACTAAAAGATAAGTCCACGTAGGGACTGAAATACGACAAGTGTCCACGCAGGGACTTATTTCAAAATAGAAATTAGTACAACTATTAAGGGCTAGTGGTCACGTTTCTTCTTTTTGCCCTTTAGTAGGTTCGCCAAGCCTTTGAGAAATCCTCGGTGGCTCTTTTTCTCTTCCTCGAACTCTCTCTCCACACGATCTAGTCGATGGAGTATCTCTTCCTGTTCAGGAGGAGAGAAACGTGGTTGTGGCGCTTGTTGCGGAACTGGAGGTCTGGGAGGTATTGGATACCCATGAGCTGAGTAGTCCGGAGCTCCCATGTTTCCATGTGCTCTGTTAGGGTAGCGTGCATTATATCTAGCCGACACCACATATGGGTCGCGCTCATAATTGTAGTTGTAATATGCTTGTGACGGTTCGAACGGGTTGTAAGCCGTTGGACCCGTGTAAGCAGGTATGGGTTGGTCATACCCGAATGGTGGCGAATTTGGTGCAGCTGGTGCGGAGTTCGCCTCCTGTATAGGACTTGAAGGTCCTTCTTCTTGTAGTAGCGGATAGTGGCTACTACTAGAGTGTCGAGGGGTGCTGAAGTGGATACCCCCTCCTCCTCGTGTGGACATACGAGCATTTGTCCTCCTACGCCTTGGCGGATCAGGCATTACTGGTTGCGCCGGTGGCGGAGGTGGTGGCGTAACTACCACAAAGCGTGAATCCTCAGAGGGATCCTGTGTATGTCGCGGTTGTTGTGATGTCTGTTGAGGTGGTGTGTAGTACCACGCATGTCGGTCAAACAACGCTTGGAAACTATCTGGTCCCTGATAAGGTGTGCCATGGAAGGATGACCCATCAGAGACTTCTATCGGATGCGTGGGCGTACCACGAGCAGGTTCTGTTGGGGTCAGTATCTTCGTCCATATGATCCTCGGAGAAGTGATCTTGTGGCCCTAGTGGAACAAAGCCTGAAGGTTCCTGTATGTAGTCAGCTGGATTAAACTGACCTATGAAGTATGGAGTAGGGTCGTCGTAATTCCGGTGCGATACCGAACGTTGTAGAGGTATGAAGGAAGGTTGTGGGTTGTTGGGATCATTCTCTGAGTTTGGCCCAAAGGAGTGCCGGTATGATGGCGTCGAGCTGTGCGAGGTGGAATGCCTCGCAGGTTCGTAAAGGTCTCTTCGTCGTTGTGGTTCTTCGCTCCTTGTCATTGAAGGAGGTCTTGTACCAGACGGTCCAGCTTCGTGATCGTGATGAGTAACGATCTCTCCTCTGCCCCTTCTTCCCCTTCCTCTTCCTCGGAATATTACTGGCGGCATTTTCCTGCTCCAAAACTTATTAAAAATCGGAATGAAAGTAAAGACAAAAAGGAGTATTAATCCGAATTTGTCCTAAGTTATTGTCTAGACTCAAGTATGTGCAATTGTGTCATTGAGATTAAACACAATAGGATAGTGTTCAATTCACTCAATGTTGGCTCTGATACCAACCTGTCACACCCCGATTTCCACGTGTATCACCGGTGGGCCCGGTGGGGGATTACCGTGACGTAGTTGGCAACAATATAGTCAAACCACACAATTATATAAATGCACAGCGGAAGCTTAAAGATAAATATATACTTCAACCTCTGGTTGTAATATCAAATGTATTACAGAAGTCGAATGTATCCACAGCGGATCAAAATAATAAAATATTGTTCATTCAGATACGGGATCGAGTTTGCGAGACTATTCGTGATGCTTAGAAAGCTAATCCCAGCCAATTTCGTATAGTACCTGCACTTAATCTTTTTGGGGAAAATACGTCAGTTTACACTGGTAAATACATTCAACTGACACATTTAAAAATGTTTATTAAAATTGATTTGAATGCACAAGGCACAAATTCTTTTATAACTTGGGAAATTATTAAAATCTTGTGAACGTATTACATGTTCTTTTATGCGTTCAGTAGCCCGGATCATGCCGGGTTAAAGATTAATAGACACACCACATTGCGTAAAACCGTAGTATAGAAACCAACGGCTACGTCTTTTAATTAAGTGTCGACAATATATACCGGGTGTACGCCTACACCGGGATGTCGAGGTCGTGGCCATTTCGTAAAATGATGCCAAGGATATCCGGGACAACGGTCATTAACCCCCCAAAGGCTTTTAAGAAACAAAACTGTTTAAATGAGCCGATCATAATATTTAATTAACCACCTAAGCGATGGAAGATATGATGCCCAATCAAGCAGTATTATTATACCGTATCCCAAGCCCGTATAGGGGAAATAAGTTAAAAGTATTTACCTTTGCAAGTATTATTCCTTAATTTGATTAAATCACCGATAGCTTTTACTGGGCTCCTAATCTGGAACGAAGGTTGTAATTAACCTCTTAGAATCCTAACGGGTCTTTATGTTGGCCGTAGCCTAGACCGGTTGGTTCCGGAATATAAATATGGTTTAATCGCGCGAAAAGGCGAAAACCGAGAATGGATTGTGATTCTGCCCCAAACAAGTTCAGAGACTTGTTTTATATGGGTTCAAAGTTCACACTCTGGATTTTGGGGTCAAAATAATATAGTTTGACCCGTATCGGCTAATTTATGTAAACTAGTTTCACAAGCCGAACCGTGCGCGCAATAGGCGAAGCGGTTAACCATGAGAGTCTTACGCTTATTTCCTAAGTCAATATGCCTTAAAGAGGTTGTGGTATCAGTAGGATACCTTCCGTGATGCCCGTAACGAGTTTAAGTTAATATTATGCCCCGTAGGGGCTTTTCGGTCATTTTAAAGACTTTAAAAGGGCTTTTCGAGTCTTACAGGAAATCTGAGTTTCCCGATCAGTTTATAAAGTCTAAAATACTTTATTTTTTTTATTTAAAATCAGTAGCAACTGGAATCGGGTCAAAAGACCTTGTAGAACTCACATTTTGGCCGAAAAGGGTATATTCGGTATTTACCGAACCGTAGCCATAACCGCAGGTTATGAGCAAGGTAAAAATTATTAAAAATCTTTAAAATTCCAAAAATATTATTTTATAACAGTGGGTAAAAGTTTTGGTGACGAAATCTTGGTTTAGATGGGCGTTATGCTAATTGCGCCGTTTATTACAAAAGTTTCTTATAATTGCGCTATTTAGCATAACTCTCATTCTAGACCTCGGATTGGCGTGAAACTTTAAGGACATGCTTATAATTTAGTAAGCAAGGTTATGGTCCGTTCACGTGTCCGAATTACTCGTTTTATTTTTAAAAGGCCGTTACGGTCAACTTTTAGGCGATTAACGGAAATGCGTAAAAGACTCGGACAATTCATGAACCGGTCACAGAGGCTTATACCAACATGTAACCTGGTCCTAAGAGAGTCCTAAGGAATATCTATACCTCACTAAAATGGGTCAGAACTGAAGTCAAAGCAAAAGTCAAACTTTTGCGACATTCGGCTCCGAACCGGGTCAATATAGCAAATGGTCGATTCAAACGAGCGCAAACAAGTTTACATACTTATTATCATGTTTTATGATTGTCAAAACAGGTTTCATAGCATATACATTACAGATTATGTACAAAATGGCAAAACGACTTTCTGTTGACTTTTTAAGTGCGCGTTTGACTCGATATTTGACATAGTTAGAGTGGTGATCAGAGGAAACCCTTTTAGGGGTTTATTACCCACATAAATACCAACTCAAAACTACTTTTGACTCGACAATTCACTGGACCATTTGTGAATTATCGTTATGACAACCGTTAGTTACGACGGTTGAGTTTATAAGCTAAATCTATGGAAATATAAGACCAAAATGGATTTGAACGACTTACAGAAGTTGTATCTTGCTTAGAGAGCAGAGAAGAAATGCTTGGGAGCTTTAGAATGATCAGTAGTTGAGTGTTTGAGTTGTGTGAATGTTATGAGCCAAATGTGGCTATTTATAGTGTAACAAAGCCCTCAAGATCATCACACAACACCCTACACTGATCATAGATGATTGGCAGGTGTCCCATAGAGCTATGGGTCGAGTAGGGGGCGCCCATGCCTCTCTTATTGCATGTTTGATCGTTCATGTGCTCAAAAGGCAAGAAAATACAAACTTTCTGCATCTGGGCGTCTCACGCGACCCGCATGGAAGTTTCCATGCATTTGTACGCGGGTCGCCTGAGATTCAAACTTCAGGCGCGTATCTTAGGTGGCTCGCGGCCCGCCTCAACTTAACCCAATCCCTTACGCGGGTCGCGAGAGGTTAAAATTTCAGGTTTTTAAAATCTTTTGTAATGATTACGAAATCCTGATAATTAATAACGAAATCTTTCGTAATGATTTACCTGACCTTTCGGGTTTGAAGGGGTAACTTTGCGGTTTGGCCCTCGGTTAATTACAACTAAGGACCTCGTGTTATTTACCCGCTTAGTTAAGTCCCCGGTTAGTTTATTAATTATTCAGAAAGCCTTAACTTTCATTATTGACGCTTTTAACCCTTCTCATACGAATTTGATTATAACTTTCTCGTTTTAAAACGGAACTTCACGGAATTTATACAGTATATTCTAGTGAGCGTATAATACTGTTACAAAGCCTCGGGAGCGTTAAAGGGTCACTCAGAGGTATAATTAAACATGTTGACACAGCTAACCCCTGTAGCTTGTAATCTCTCACTATCTTCCGCGTTTTGCTTCCGTACGATCCATGATTTATTCGTTTGAAGGTACAAGCACCATTTAGGGTTACTATACAGCATATTTACCCTTGTGTGACAATTATAACCCTCGAATTTACATATATTCAAGGTTTGTCAATATTAGTCCTTTATTTAATATCAATGCCACGTGTAATCAATTGACACGTGTTAACACATTATTGGACGCAAAAATTTGAGGTGTTACACCTGGTGTAAACCATACAGCGCTTTGTCTAACAAGTAGACCTTGTTTTTGTAGATTGGATCGGTAAAGCCCGGTGGCTGTCCGACATATACCTCCTCTTTTACCTTCCCGTAGAGAAACGCCGATTTTACATCTAGCTAATATACTTTGAAGTTTTTCCACGATGCAAATGCTAGGAAGATTCTGATCGCTTCCAGTCGAGCTACAGGAGCATACACTTCAGTGAAATCTATCCCCTCCTGTTGACTGAAACCCTAGACTACGAGTCGAGCCTTGTTACGAACAACAACTCCACGATCATCTCTTTTGCACTTAAACACCCATTTGGTGTTGATCTTCCTGTGACCATCCGGCAAATCAACCAACTTCCACACTCCTAACTTCTCAAATTGACTTAACTCTTCTTGCATCGCATTGACCCAAGAATCTTCAGTAAGCGCCTCTTTGTAAGTTCGTGGTTCGATCTGCGAAATAAAACAACTTAGTGAAAAATCAATTTGTAAAGGTGCTACTGTAGAATAAAAACATGTAAGGCCTTGGTCAATTGGACGTCTAGTGCGAACGCCTGATTGTAGTTCTCTAATGATCAACTCCTCTGGATGGTATGAAATTAGCTATTTCGCTTCAAATGGCCAAATGTTTTTCGAGTAGAATTAACTTTTTAGAGCGAAATCTGCTAAGATCTTTTCAAGCGGAATCAAGTTTTTAGGTTATTTTTACCATTTTTACTTCGAATTTTAACCTGATTCTTTCTAGGGTTTGTTAATACTATGTTTTACACAATATACTCGAAATTCAGGCCATTTCAACCGCTAGAACTTGTTCAAATCGGAAAAGTATGAGAAGAAGTGAGTAGAAATGAGAAAATCTGGTAGAATCAAGCTGCTATGGTATGAACTCCTCGTCCTGAGCTCTAATACCACTTGTTGGACCGTGTGCGACCCTAAATAGTCATTAAAAGCAGTTCATCTTTGAATACAGAGGCGGAATCAAAGTAAACAAAGTCACAACAGCTTTCTCCTTTCAATTTCCTTTCTATTAATGCTTTCTGAATGAATTTTGATAGCAATTCGACACCTAGCACATGACCTAATTCCGCTCCAAACATTACGAATGAAATCATCACACACATATATATAGTAGCTCTGATTCCGCTTGAAATGGTTCAAGCGGAACCCCATGATGATCAAACTCGAGCGGAATCACCAGTTTCACTTTGGAGCGGAATCTCATCTAAACACTCTTGAGCGGAATTACATAATATCCTGATTTCGCTTGAAATGTCATAAATGTCATTTCGAGCGGAATTACAATCTAAAACCATTTTTCATGTTTTCCGACTCCGAACAACCTATCTAGACCTAAGACACTTATTAAGTTAATTTGCACTGTAAACACTATTTATTATCGTGTTAATCACCTATTAATCACGTAATTAAGAGCCGCAAATCACCGGTTGTCACATTCTCCCCCTGTTACAGAAATTTCATCCTCGAAATTTAGGCTATGTTATCTCCTCAGAATTGTATTGTTCGCAGGTAAGTCTGAATAATAACAAAGTGAATGACCGCGTAATCGAAACAAGACTTATTCGAATCATGTGAATTTACTGACATTCCTCAACAATAAGAACCCAACGGTTTAAAAAAAACGTATTCAAAAATTGATGTCAAAGGAAACAAGACGTATAGGTACTGTCATTAATGTGACTAAGTTAACAGGGATCCAACAATGAATAGGAACTTCGACCAATCGAATTCCATATGAACGTTCACAATAAGTAAATGAGTTCTAGAAACAATAACATCCGGTGGATGAACTTAGAATCAACAATCTCAAATGTACTAGTTTGCATGAAACGCTCGATCGTGATCAGCACAAGCTGCAAGTTATACCGACGCCACAAGGTGTCGCAATGAATGAAACAATTCAATAATAGGGTGATCGAACAAGTATCACCTGTGTTTTGCAGGAAACGCTTAATCGTGATTAGCCCAAGCTACAAGTTTGTGCTGACACCACAAGGTGTCGTAGTGATTTAAATAGTTCAATAATAGCGGTGATCAAACAAATTCACCGTGTTTGAAGTCAATTGAAAGCGCAATGAAGTAAATATGAAAATTTGTTTCTAACAACATCATAGGATTTTCAATTGAAATTTGAACATCAAAGAATTAATGTTTTCGATCGAAGACGAAGAAGCAATGAATATCGCAAAACATTCGATCGATGTTGAAAGGACCGTTAGGAGGTACACCGGAATATGAAATGAATTTTGTGTACCCTTGTCTTATCACACAATTGTGTTAAGACTGTTGTACTGTGATAAATTAAAGCGGATTTAATCTAAATCAATAATTAAATTATTAAATCCGTGCATGAGATATGTAAACGAGTTTAGCGTAAGCTTCAAATAAGTGAAAGTACCACCACAAGGTGTCGAAATTAACAGACAATTTAATGGAGTCGAATGCCAAACAAGTTTACTACGACTCGAAACAAATGAAGTTCTTTAAAAATTGATTTGAATATGATGCTCCCAATACATCATACGATGCTTTGAATTGAATATGTGTAATGGACAGGTTCAAACAATTGAATTTGATTTCGGCGCAAGCCGACAATAAATGCATGTATCAACAAGACAACTTTCGGCATTGTCGCAACGAAAACCATGTATGTAACTTGAAAAGAAAAGAAATTTCAAGAAAATGTGTTGACTTGATAACAAAGAAGCCAACAATTTCAATAATGCGGGTCATTCGAATCACAAATCAATAATTAGATTTAGCGAAATAATATTTGAATCTTTGATGAAACGCTTATTCGAAATCAAACCACATGCGTAACAAACGATGCATGCATAACATATGAATTTTTAAGACATGAAGTAAACGAGTATTCGCTATAACGAAATAAATGTTCGTGGTACAATGACCAATAAGAGGAGTAGAGATACGAAAATCTACTCAGTATATACGAAAGTCGAAATTTCAATAAAAGAAATTTAAGGACTTTAGCTGGGGTTCCATGTGATGACCGGTTGTTAGGTGACATTACCATGGAATGTCGAACATAGTGTATTCGTCGTTATGAGTTAGGGGGAATGCGGAGACATACGTCTTCTACTGGCGTGATTCATGTTGTTGCAGGATCGCGTGACAAGTTTCCGCTTCCTGATCGTTAGTTCTCCTGTTGGCAGGAATATAGCGTCGTCGTTGAATTGCGCCATCATGTCTTTTCAAAGGCCTCGCCTCGATAGTCGTACGTGACGTACTTCAACTTCCGTTGATGTATGTAATTTGCACGTCCGTGTTTTGTTTTGCGTAGGTTGCCTGCTCGGTTAAGTAAAATAGCATAGACGACATAATGATGGCGTTTACCCGAGTTAATAGACGTGGTATCTACGTGATGACCTTTAATGAACTTAGACATAAGTTTTCGAAGGTCTTAAATGCATGTTTCCTAAGCTCTCAAGGTTTTTGCACTGCATGTATTTGTTTTATGCACCGTGTAGGAAACACCACAATAGCGTATGTTTGAAAACAAAATGTTGACACATTGTTTTGCGGCAACGGTTGGAGACCATATTCGAGTCTTAGGTGTTCTGTATGTATTCAACGTCTTAATAGTCTAAGTCCCAGAGAAGAGTGAGGTTAGAGCCTAGGTATTCCTACAGAAAACCTTATTCGCTGTAACCTATAGCTCTGATACCAATCTGTCACACCCCGAAATTATCAGAGTTGGCGTGACTGGACCGGTATCTTCATTGCACAGTGGAAGCAAAATAAGCTAAGACTTCTAGAAAATGAACGCCCACTAAGTACTCGAATCTCCAATGGCTCTCCTATTCCAACCGTGCCTTAACTTTGAAATGCAACCTGAGAAAGAAAGTTGAGCGAGTTCATAGTTTGTTTGAAAAAGATTTGAAATAAATCTTTTGAATAACCGGTTTGTGAAATAATATTGAGAAAACGAATTTAGAAATCATTTTCTTGCCAAGTTATATGGAAACTTTGTATTTGTAACGCATTGTGTTCGTAAAACCAAGTATTTGTAAACTCTCGTATTTGTAATGTTCGTATAACCGTCAATGCCCACCCTGACTTTGACTCCATGCCCGCATAATCCTATATTTTGAATTTATATGAAATATGGTATGTAATTTGTAAAAATCAGGTATTTCTGTAAGTATGTGTGTCCCTGGTATGTAGCAATAAGGAAAAAGAGATCACCACTGGGTTGCAAAGCCAATGGTATGTGTGAAGTGATGCAGGAAGACTCAAACCTAGCAAATTTTGCACCGGGCTTCCGGCTGTAAGACATAGTCACCACATGGTCCATTCAGCGGACTCAGGAGTAGGGCTCGCTACACCCAAACAGATCTATCACTCATGTCCCTCGGTCCTACGACGAGGATTAATGGCCTTAAGTATCCGCCTACCCACTCACATGATCTAAGTAGTATGCCCTCCTTAAGCTAACCATACCATGTATAAAAAAAATGTCTGTATACTTGTAACATGTATTTTACCCCAGCCTCTAAGGCTGAACCTCCCCCGCCTCTAAGGCTGAACTTTCCCAGCCTCTAAGGCTGAACCTCCCCAGCCTCTAAGGCTAACTCCCCAGTCTCTCAGACGATCCATCCCTAGTCATGAAAATCATTCACATTTCGATAATACGCATTTGTTTTGTAAAAACCGGTATATTTAGTATAATCCATTCGTAACAAGATTTAGAAATATGAGTTTTTGTTCGTTCAAAAACTTTGTATGTTCTTGTAAAAAGTACATGTCTTTCCACCCAAAAACATTTACAAGAATGTAAAACCGTAAAAAGTGGGGTTATGAACTCACCTGGATTTCCATGTGCAAAGCTAGCTAAATACGACTTCGTGATGTCGTTTCCAAGACTTGACTTGCTAGCATGCATTCTACAATATTCCCAACACGGAATATTTTATAAATTTCTAAATAAACACGGTAATTAACTACGTGTCGCCGAGCTCTACCGAATCGTTAATCGAATGGTTCAACGGTAAGTAGTTAACTTATCGAAAATGATTAAGTCATATTTGATAAGTATCGTTTTATTGTCGATAATAACCAATAAGTCTTGACAAGACTTGATTCTCGAGAGGTTTGAAAGTGAATAAATATTTATATCCAAATATATAAATATATCGTTAAGATCGCTTGTCGTCCCGAGAAGTCGTAGGTGTATAAAAGAATATTTACATGAAAATAATATATGACAAACTTGTATTATATATCGCGTTTTGTATGATCATTGTCAAAATATCCGTATATGCCGTTTAGGCGTATATAATAAATATGAAAAGTTATATTTCCTTTATAAAAGAATCGTTGTTGGAAGTTTGAAATAAATATATAAACTATATTTATTTTATAAACGAATACAAGTCGTTTGATGTTTGCAATAAATATAAAAGCTATATTTATTTTGCAAAAGAATCGTCGTGAAACAAATACATAAACTGTATTTATTTTTATAAAAACATTCGTATTGTTTAATACTTGAAATAAATATAAAAACTATATTTATTTTTTTAAAGCGGATTCGTGTCGTTTGATATTTGAAATAAATATATATTCTATATTTATTTATAAAAAGATTCGAGTTTAAATATAATAACTATATTTACTTGTATAATCGTTTGCATCATCGTTGTTTGTGTAAGGTTTAAGGTGTTGTCGCAAGTAATTATATAGTTGTATTTGTCTTTTATAAAAGATTACTAAAATCCGATAGTTTGTTTTATAACAAAGCCCAAATTATTTTACGGATTTTCTTGAAAACGGGCAGAGTTTCCTCTGTTTTTGGACGCCCCCGAGAACACAAGTTGTCGTTATTTTTCAAAATTCAACAATATTCAATCATAATATATGTAATTTTTGTCGGCTATATCGAAACGTATACTATAATCAGTTTAGTTCGAGCTCGTTGTCACGTACGATTTAAACTATAAAAATAACATAACGAAATCTTTTCTTTAATCCATTACCAAGATTCTCGAGTCAAAAAGCTGTAAAGGTTGACTGAGTTGACCGAGTCAACCTAGTTGACTTGCTCAGACTGTGCTGACCGAGTTGACTCGGTTTGACCGAATCAACTGAACCGAACCGTCTGACTAAACCGCAAGACTTGACCTGCGAGACCCATACGCGAATCTAAACCGAAACCCAAACCAAAACCATTCACTATTGCTGACCGGCTGACCTGGTTGACTGTGCTGACCGGGCCGAGCTGAGTTGACCCGAGTTGCTCCGATGTTGACCAGGTTGACCCGAAACTAAACATAACCCGAATCTGTTGACCGAACCGAAATGTTGACCGAGTTTGACCACCCTCAAACCTGATTCGAACATATCTTGCATCTGACCCGAGCCTCCCGAATGATCCGAACCGCTAATGTGAGCCCGGAACTCCTGAACCTGATTTGAAAGCTGAAATGAAGAAACATATTGAGTGCTTGTCTGAGTCGAATCGAACTTATAACCTCCACCGCGGAGTTTGAAACCCGCCGGTTAATAGCACCGACCATGGGATAAACGAACCGACCAGCGGTCCGAGCCTCCGACCGTCGGTTCTCTCTCTCTCTCTCTCTCCTTCGTCTCTCGGTCTCTCTCTCTCGTACCCCTCTGTGTACTGCCACCGCACGCCACCACCATCTGGTGGTGGCAGCCGTTAATTTCGAAAAAAAAAAACAGAGGGGAAAGGGGGGGTGCGGTTGCGTGAGAAAGAGGAGGAGGGTGGTAGGTGTATGAGGTAGTTGATTGACGGCGATAACCGGTCGCCGGTGGCCGGTCGGAGGTCCGGCTCCGGTCACCGGAGGTATCTTCCAGAGAGAGAGCTAAGGACTGTTGTGAACTGGGTTTTCAAAGAATGAAAACTAGTCTTAAGCTCCCGCGTTGCGGGTGGGGCGTAAAACCGTGCTAACCGAACAACAACTAAAATCGGGAAAAAACATAAAACAAATACATGAATTTATGACACCAAGTGATCAACTGAAAACCTACATAAAACTAAGAACAAAAAATATTATATTTGACCCGACAAAACTCTTGAAAAAATCTACATCGAAACGTAAACCAATTTGTGATACCGACACGTACATAAAAGAAAGCATGTAAAACTCCAGGCAGTAAAAATGACATTTTATAAAGTTTTTGAAATCTTAAGGGGCTAAAAGTGTCCATGTTAAAAGTTAAGGTAAAAAGAGTAAACTGCCATTTTGGTCCCTGTGGTTTGATTACTTTTGCCACTTTAGTCCAAAACTCAAACTTTTTGCATCTGGGTCCCTGTGGTTTCAGTTTTATTGCCATTTTGGTCCAAAAATGAAATCAGATCATATTTGTCTTATAAAATCCTGCAATTGTCATTTTCCTCAGGGGCAAATCAGGTCATATTTGTCTTATAAAATATGATATTTATTTATAAAAAAGAAATGATCATTTTGCCCCTGCGGAAAATGACAAAATAGGAGGATTTTATAAGACAAATATGACCTGATTTCATTTTTGGACCAAAATGGCAATAAAACTGAAACCAGAGGGACCCAGATGCAAAAAATTTGAGTTTTGGACTAAAGTGGCAAAAGTGACCAAACCACAAGGACCAAAATGGCAGTTTACTCTAAAAATAATAAAACCCAAAAAAAGTAAACAAACCGAAAAAAAAGTAATAAAAGACAAAATAGATACTATTCATTGAGATGTTATGAATTAATATATATAATCAATGAGAAATCTGAGAGGTCAGGGATCTTTTTATAGTAGTATTTTTTTTAATTTAATTTTTTTTAAGTGGGCTTGGGCCCTAGGCCCACAAGCCCGTTTCGTGCGGCCCGAATTGTTACTAGAGCCCGTTCTCGCAACAGAATGTCATAAATTGTCGTAAAATTAAATCTTAGAGCCGAAATACTAAAAATTACATCAAAAACTATTGTTTGACGTGTTCGTTCGATCGTTCGCGTTAAATCGCGTAAAAATTGTTCCGTTCGTCATTCCTTGTTCGTTTTTCGATCCGTTCTAACTGCGTATAATAAATTTGAAAACAAAGTTAAATATATCAAAATATTTCAGTTTTTAAGTTAACACGCATGTCCGGTGCTTCCGTTTCGTTACCGGTGCGTTTCCTGTAGTCACGTTTCTCGTTCCTGTTTGCGTTTTGCGATGTACGGAAGCGAAATAAATTCACAACATTAAATTCATAAATATAAAATATTCATAGAAAATCCGTATTTGTCGGCGTTGTCAGTATTTTGTACGGTATCAGTTCGCTGTCGCGTAATATTCAACAAATTTCCCGTAAATTACCACACGCGCACTGTATAGTCGAATAAACGTTCCTGGGCACTACAAAGGCCTAATTAAGTTAATTTGCGCTGTAAACACTATTTATTATCGCGTTAATCACCTGTTAATCACGTAATTAAGAGCCGCAAATCACCGGTTGTCACACTAAAATGAAGTTAAAGTATAGGGAACATGAAACATCCTTAAAAATATCTCGGATGTCGGTTCGTTTGGTCGTACGGTTGCGTTGTTCGGTTAATTACGACGAAACATGAACGAATGCGAAAAACGATCCAAATTACGCGACGAATGGAATTTTATCATGCCAATCACTAAAATAAAATATTTTAATGATTACATAAAGTTTTGGATGTCCGGATGTATTCAGAACGTAAGATATGCGCGGAAATGCAAACTTATGCACTTTTTGACGCTTTTAGTCCCTGAATGACCAAAAAGTTTATTTGAGCACACCGAACCCCTCAAAGCCTATTTCTAAGCTATGTAAAGGATACTTAGGGTATGTTTAACTTATGTTCACGTTACAGAATGTTCGTTACAGTACAAATCGGCATACTTTCGCAGTTTGTCGAAATTAGTCCCTGTAAGCGAATAAACTTGATTTCGCCATACCAAACCTTCCAAAACTTATTTATAAGTTATGTAAAGGTTATTTAAGGTATGTTAAGCCTATGTCACTGTTCCGGAGTGTTTGTTGCATTAAACTGGTTATTTTTACGCATCAGATCGTGTATAACCTTCCAGAAAGCGATTTAAAGCTCGAAATCGAACATGAATTGATATGTGCAAACGATACACATATTTTGACAAATCCCAAGTATGAAACACAATATTTCATTAATTTGGTATTTGTTTGATGGTCGCAGAGACACAGGTGTCACATTAACCGTGAAATCTAGTTTAATTTGAAAAAGAAGGTGTAGAAATCAGAATTTTGATGAAATCAAACTGAATTCGGAAAGAACTCTTCCTCCTGAGTTCTGATACCACATGTAGGATCATTTGCACGACCAAAACAAGTCATTCAGAAGAGTTCTAATCAATACGAGAGGCGGAAACAAACGTATCGACTTTGAAACAGCTTGATATACACTCGAATTGTCTTTTTTATTGATAAAACAACGTTTTATAGCCTGGAGACACTTCGGCAGCACCTCGATACCGGAATAACAAAGTTACAAATGAAATGATCAAGGCCAGTATTTATAGAGCAACCATTTCGCATGAAATAGGTTCACACGAAATGGTCATTTCGTGCGGAATGGACTCACACGAAATGGCAGTGTCATTTCGTATGAAATGGTCATGTATCATTTCGTGCGAAATGGCTCTATCTCATATATATCTCATTTTTCTCGTATAACATGTCCTGATCTATCTAATTTATTACAAGACTCGATACAAGACGAAGTCGACAGACATATGCACCAACAGGAACATAGCTCAACATACTATGTGAGAGAGTTAAAATAACAATTGTTCCAATATCCAAATACAAAATAGATCAAATCCAATCACTAGAATATCGAAGTCCTAAGGTACAAGTATGACCCTTCATGCTTTGCCCGTTCAAGGAGCTTTATGAATGGATCCGCAATATTTTGATCAGTGTGAACTTTGCAAATACATATCTTTCCCTTTTTCAACTCCATCCCTTATGTTGTTGAAACTCCGCTCAATGTGCCTTGTCTTTTGATGTGCACGAGGCTCCTTGATTTGAGCAATCGCACCATCGTTATCATAAAGATCTCTAGGGGTCCTGAATGGTAGGGACTACCCCTAGATCGACAATAATTCAAGTGGCAGATCCACATGAATCATTTCGATCAACGAAGCGGCGATATATTCTGATTCTGTAGTGGACAATGCTACCCTGATTGTGATCGAAGATCATCTCGATTAGTTTGGAAACTCATATCCACGTAACCCTTTACAATGAATTCCGAAACTCGCATCCCTGTAACCCTTTACAATGAGTTCTTCTTCACCAGATCCATATATTAGAAATATATCCTTAGTCCTTCTAAGGTATTTCAATATATATTTAACAGCCACCCAATGACCGTTACTCGCTGGTATCTTATCGTCATGCTTAAAGCGCATGACGTGTCCGGTCTAGTGCATACCATTACATAGATTATAGATCCTATAGCAAATGCATATGGGATTCCTTTCATTCTTTCTTGCTCATCCTTTGAGCTTGGACATTGAGAAGCTCTTAATATTGTCCTCTCTTGAATAGGTACCAAACCTTTCACAGAGTTCTCCATCTTGAACCTTTTCAAGACTTTGTCAATGTATGCACTTTATTTTAAACCTATCAATCGCGTTGATCTTTATTCCCAAAATATAGGCGACTTCACCATGATCCTTAATGGAAAAACAACTTCCAAGCCAGGCTTTTACACCTACCATGGTTGGAATATCATTTCCATATAGTAGAATGTCATCGACATGCAATACTAAGAAAGTAAAATGCTCCCACTAGCCTTCTTATACACACAAGCTTTATCGACGTTCTTGATGAATCAAAATTCCCAATTTCTTCATCAAAACGGTGATTCCAACTTCTCGATGCTTGTTTCAATCCACAGATTGATTTCTTTAACTTGCATATTTTGTTAGGATGTTTTGAATCGACAAAACCCTCAGGCTTAACCATATAGACATCTTCCTCAAGATATCTATTGAGGAAAGCCATTTTGGCATCCATTTGCCAAATCTCATAATCATATTATGCAGGTATGGCAAATAATATCCTTATTGACTTTACCATCGCCACGAGCGAGAAGGTCTCATCATAATCAACCCTTTGAGTTTGAGTGAAACCTTTTGCTACAAGTCTCGCTTTATAAGTATCCAAGTTACCATGCATATCGGTTTTCTTCCTGAAAACCCACTTACTTCCAACTACTTTGGAGTTAAGAGGTAGCACAACCAATTCCCATACTTGGTTGCCATACATGCATTGTATCTCTACATTCATGGCTTCAAGCCATTTGTCACAATCAGATTTTGACATTGCATCATGGTATGTGGTAGGTTCACCCGAATCTACCACGTAGCATCCATCCATGAAAAATCCATATCTTTCAGGTGGACTACTAATTATACCATATCTGCGAACGTTTTGTGTGCTTTGATCAACCACTTGATCATTTTTCAACAGCCTCTTGTTGAGTGCTAGTTTTAACCAAACGTGTATCGGCTTGTGTTTTCTTGATCCTTATCAAGTTCCACTATTCTACTAATTCCTTCCACAAGGAACTTAGCTTCCAAGAACTCAGCCTTTCGAGCAACAAATCCCTTTTGCTCTGTTGGATTGTAGAAATAATATCCTATACCATCTTTAGGATATCCTACAAAGATACACTTAGTGGATCGTATTTCCAATTTGTTTGGGGTGTATCGCTTCACTTAAGCTTCACAACCCATACCTTTAAATATGATAATGATGGAGCCCTTCCACGCCATATTTCAAAAGGGTGTCTTATCCACTTTCTTGGTTTTGGGCCATATTTAATATACGGACCATGGAGAGCAAAGCGTAACCCCAAAATGATAGAGATAATGCGCTCTTAGCCATCACAGATCGAACCATATCCAAATAGAGTTCGATTCCCCCTCTATCAGAACGAAGAACTTTGATTGAGTTGATTTTGTACTTCACCTTTTAAAGGCTTTGAACATTTCAAAACTTCAACTTTGTGTCTTAGCAAGTACACATAACCATAACTACTGTAGTTTTCGGTAAAAGTAATGAAGTATCTTTCACCATTCCTAGTCATTGGCTTAAAAGGATCATGTTAGGTGCCTGTTGGTCAGGATCTGTTCGTCACGAATGTGGATGAATCGACCTTGTTTAGTGTGTGGAATCCGATAAGCGAGTCACAGAATCACGACAAAGTATTCAACGTTTAACACCGTCTGATCTTTCTATTCAGATGATATGAAAGTACAAAAGCCAGTAGATAGTCAGACTAGACAGATACTTCTCCAGTTTCCAAAAAGTTCTAAATGACATACCCTACTTGGGTATTTATAGACAACTCAGGGAATTAGGAAATGTTGTCCGATCGGTTGACAGTGCTATCCGATCGGATGGCCCATCCGATCGGGTGGCATAAGTCATCCAATAGAACATCACTTTTACATAATAAAGCCATTCCCTGAGCTGTCATTCTACATACATAAATACAAATACATAATTGTTCACAAAGGACATAAAAAAACAAAATACGACTAAGTGCTAACGGAAGCTAGAGACGCATGAACTAATAGACTCCCCCTCGGATGTAGCTGTAGTTCCTTCCAGCATAGTCTTCATTCCTTCCTGTTACGCCTTCGTTCTTTTGCTCTCTGTCTCCTCTTCTCAGCCTTTTCTTCTAACATTTGACCCCTGAGATGCCTTCCTTCCTCAATCCACCATTTCTTGTACACTAGATCACCATCACGCTTTCTATCCCACTTGGGAATCTTGTTTTCTTCTTTCTCGGTCGGCGTTTGATCCGTTGGCAGAGGTTTCATAAACTTGCGCTTGCCAAGTTCAGCTACTCTATCAGCAATCTCTTTAAACTTTTGGTTGCGCTTGTACCTTTTCAGGAATTCATCAATCTCAAGATCTCTCCACTTGGTCTTCCAGTACCTTCCAGAGTTGATATCTTGAGCAAAACCTATGTCTACGATCTGCTGATATTGCATTGCTTGTTCTCTGTCTCGCCTTTCATAAACAATCTTGTTTTAGAACAAACAATCAATGTCTTTCTTTGAGCAGTTTACTAGCCACATCGGGTCTAGTATGCAGATTCTCTTCGATTCCCCTTTAGTCAAACAGAGATATTACCGCTTCCGTTGTGCTAGGATTGTATAACCAACCTTGAAAATCTTCATGGAAATCTTGTTCCATAGCACGAAGTGGCATATTCTTCAAACATCGAGGAGGCTTGATATCCAGAGTTATATCTTTCTCTCCGTTTTCTAGGATAGTCACAATCTGCTTTGGACGTTGCGGCTTCCAATCTGGATATCCAGCTCTAGCTTGCTGCTTTACATACTCCCACAGATGTTGATCATGTACTTTCACTTCCAGACCATAATAGTATTGCTTTATATTCTTTGTCTGCACGAGTTCATCTACATCCTACCATGGAAGTGTCTTGATATCTGACAGAAATTCAAAATACTGAACACCTTGTTCACATCGAATGGCGTAAACTTGTAAGTCTTCAAGATATCCCCAAGATAAAATGTCTCCCCATGAAATGTTTTTGTCTTGTGTGAAGTACTGAAGTGCCCTTAGAGACTTCCTCTCCTTCGGCATCACTTTAAACCATTTCTTTCGTTCCTCCGCAAGATTTTCTCTTGGGATTGTCTTTGGAACACCTTCAGTGGTTATCTTTTCAACTATCTTTCTCCTAATTTCATCTTCATTCCGATCTTTAAACATTTCCACCAGAGAAGGAAATGTCTCATCAACTCCAGAAAATCAGTTTCTTCATCCGACGAATCTGAAGCATCTTCAACAATTACATCATCATTGTAGTTATCAGCTTCCTGAGCATACCTAAACTCAAACTCCCTTTTCGGTGACTGAGGTATCTCATCTTCAGTGTCGAACTTAAATTTCCCATCCTCTAATCCTAACTCCTCCAACATTTCTGCCCTTGTCCTAGGCACCTCAAGCTCTTCCTCATTTTTTGCATTCAAATAAATGATAGTATGATTTGTGAGGAATACCCGATTAGCTTGTTGTTTTCCTGATGAAGAAGCTTCTTGATGTTGATCATCTTCTTGTTCGTTGATTTCATCATTCAGGAAATCGTCAATCCTTTGTTCAACATTCGGATTCACAATCAACAACCCAGATGCACCCTGATCATCATCGTTATCTTTATCATCTTTATCATCTTTCTTATCAGACTTATCATTTTCATCTTCATCTTCATCTTCATCACCTAAGATTTCAATATCAGAATCACTTTCAACAATCTCTCCTCGAGCCCTCCTAGCCTCTCTTCGTCTTTCATCAATTTTAACTCTGCGAACAATCTCTTTAAGGCTATAAGGTACTGAAGATGGTTTTCCAATAAGAATAAACTTCTGTGTCTCTTCCTCTACTTCTTCCTCATCTTTCCATTTCAACATCAACACTTCTCTTGCCTTCTTTTTTTTCTAAATAATATTCACTCGGCGAAGAATATCATTAAGACCAGATAACGGAGAAGAAGACTCACCAACTAGCACGAATCCCATAGGATTTGCTTCAGCTTTAACCATTTCAATATCAACTTGGCTGGAAGAGCCACCAGCCTCTTGAATTTCTTTTATAACATCTTTGTTCTTTTGCTTTGCTTCTTCAGCCAGTCGTCTTTCTCTTTCGATTCTGCGTTCTTCAGCTCTTTTCACCTCAATCTCATTAAAAGCAGCATGAACATCAATCTTTAAATGGTTTTCTATAACAGAGTATAGCATGAAGAGCTGTTCGTCTTTCATCACCTTATCTGCTTTCATTGCCTCCATCTCTAATTTCATCGTTTTCATCTCATTTGATGAAGCTTCACTGATTTCACTTAAAAGTTGATTCAGTGTTTGATTTACTTATTCTAACTCCTTCATTTTCAAACCCATTGTAACATTCTCAGCTGACAGGATCTCAAACAGTTGTGAGTTGTCATGACTTTCATTTCTTGCTTTCTTTAGTTTTTCTTGTTGCTTTATCATGACTGTTTTGATTTCATCATTAACTTTCTTCAACTCCTCAACCTGCTTCTTTAAGTCATCCCTTTCAGCTACAGCTTTGTCTTTTCTTTTTCAAGTTCAGCAACTCTCTTTGACAATTCTTTCACAGCTTCATTGTTGAACATATCATAATCTTCTTCCGCAATATCATCTTTGAATACCCCTGTTGCATGTGGAAACTCTCCAAATAGATCATCAAAAGGTATATCTTTTGGATGCGAGGATTCAGGTTGATCTTCTGGTGGAGGTGGTGGAGGTGTAGCAGCTTTGTACCCCGTGATTTCAACATAGTCATCACCACCTGTTCGCTTTTGTACTTCAATTTCTGGAATAATTTGAGATTGAATTTCTGGAGCTTTTGATGTGACAACTCGAGTTTCCAAGATTCCATCTTCGCATTAATTGCATGTTAATTGTTTGGGTTGCTTGTTTATTGCTAAGTTGTTTGTTTATACGACTTGTCTTCTTTGTAACCGTATACTTTTGTGATATGTTAAAACGTTTTGTGATTGTTGCATCTATGTGTTTAGTGATACATCTTGAAACCTGTTTGAAAAACTTAAATCTTGAATGGCCCCGACGAAACAGGAGTGTTTCGCCATTTACACTCCAATGAAACAATTTCAGCTTCGCCATAAACCATTTCGACGAAACACGGCGTTTGGCCATCTTTATCTCGACGAAACAGGAGTGTTTCGCCGGCCCAATGTTTCGCCGAAGCCCATTAAGGGCCCAGTACGTTACGCGTATATTTTATTGGGTATTACTGTTTCATTCGTCACACTTTAGAAAATTAGAAACCTTAGAGCTCTCTCTCTCTCCCTACAGACGGCGATCTTATGTTCTTGAAGCCTTTAGGCCGATCAAGTTAGTATTTTCGTTTACGTCGGTTAGTGTTTAACTCTTGCATGATTAATTAATTGTTACTGTTAATTGAAAACATGATTCATCGATATTATGTAATGCTTGATCATATGTTCAGATTCCCTGTGAGTGTTGTTGATGGTTATTATGATACGTATGAACGGGAATGATACTTGTAAACCCTATTCGGATTATGTGACGGCAACATGTTAAATCTGTTAACGATTAGGGTTTCTTGGTGTTTGATATTATTGAATCCGTGAACTATATGCTAGATTGTTTAAGATTATAATACATGATTTCTGTATGACGGTATGATTGCTGTGTGATGATGATCGACGGTAGGGTTCTAGGTAATCATTAGTTACGCGACGTAACAGACTTAATAGATGAAACGCCAATCACGGCGAAACAAATGCGTTTCACCGAGACCAAGCACGACGAAACTGGCACGACGAAACAAGTGTGTTTCGCCAAGGGTAATCACGACGAAACAGAGGGTGTTTCGTCGAAGGGGATTCACGATGAAACAAGGGTGTTTCGTCGAGTTATTAAACTGCACAGTAAAGTAAACTCAGTTAAGTCTGTTAAGGATTAACTAGGTTAGTCATGCACTGTTAAATGTAAAGCATGGTTGCATGAGCCTGTAAAACTGATAAATGCTATGTGTTAGTTGTTACTACATGCACGTGATGATCTTGACTGTTAGTCGAACTTTGTGAATGTCAACTGATTGTGTATACGTGCATACCATAGGCCTTGACTGATTAATTGGAACCATGTAATTAGTCAAACCGAGCAAACCAAGGTGAGTTCACACTCTTTCCAAGGCATGGGATTCCCGGTGGGTTGGGAATGGGATGGAATGACTACCCGTACTTTCATCACTACTAGACTACTTACCACCGTCCTCGGATTGGGAAGGACGCCATTGCTAAAACCTACGTAAAACCTACATACTATTGTCCTCGGTTTGGGAAGGACACCAGTGTTAAAACCTATGTAAAACCTACGTACCACTGTCCTCGGATGGGGAAGGACACCAGCGCTAAACACACGTACTCGCTACGTACTACTGTCCTCGGATAGGGAAGGGAACTTACGTAAAACCTACGTAAACTCATACTTACCACTGTCCTCGGATTGGGAAGGACACCTATAGATACAACTAGTCTAGTAACATACAACATGGGAAGCCCCCACATATTATTGTAAAGGTTTAGGAAACAAGGGTACTGGGTAACGCATGGTATGAAAGGAACTTACGATTTCTGAAACGAACTCATTAACTGAACAATCAACTGTGAACTCGCTCAACTTTGTTGTTGACTCGTTGTTACATGCCTTGAAGGTCGATAGGTACTCATGGAGCTTGCACAGGGAGGAGCGGTCGTTGTGGGACATGGACAGTGGATGCCATGTTAAAAACATTATAATATTTCGAACTTAATACTTATGTTGGGTTTTCACATTTATGCTTCCGCTAAACACTTAGCTATGTTTTGTTTTGAACATCTTTCGTATTATTGAGTTGAATTTTATTTATTACTTACAATGTTCAATATGATTGGTGGCTTGATCCTGGTCAGTCACACCTCCATGCGGTGATACTCCGCGAGTGGATTTTGGGGGTGTGACAGATTGGTATCAGAGCCATTGGTTATAGTGAACTTGGTTTTAATAAGGGGAAAAAGTTTTGTTAAAACCAGACTATAACCTGTACAGTGCTCAACGATCCACAACGACGCTTCGCTCCACGTACAAGACTCAACACTATAGGTGATATGATTTATGTTTATATTGCCTACTTGCTAGTTACACAGGACTTTGCTCGTGGTATGCTTAGATAAACGTAATTATTGCTTGAAAACACATGTGTGCTTACACTCTTCTGTCATCGCACTTTCACGAACCTCTCTCGCACATGTTTCCTTTGGTATGAAGATAATGAGTGGACGTATCAACATGACTCAAGCCCAGCTGACGGCTTTGATCAACGAACAAGTTGCTGCGGCACTTGCAGCCGCCCAAGCAGGAGGTATACCCTGCAGTCGCAACTCACTCTAGGATCTTTAGATCCTACCCTCATAGACCAACTCTTGTGTTTAACCTTGTCCTGTTCTTATACACAACAGGTCAGAACGCTCAGCCACCTGTATCCACATTCAAGACTTTTATGGACTGTTGTCCTACTACTTTCAGTGGCATTGAAGGGGCCGTTGGACTCCTCCACTGGTTCGAGAAGCTCGAATCGGTCTTCGAAATGTGTGAATGCCCTAAGGATCGTAGGGTGAAGTATGCCACTAGTACTCTCGAGGGTGTTGCGTTGACTTGGTGGAACGCGCAAGTTCAAATGTTAGGGCTGGCAGCTGCTAACGCCACCCCTTTGAACGACTTTAAGGAACTGATCAAGCGGGAATACTGTAATCATGATGACATCCACAAGTTGGAAGTGGAGTTCTTTAATCTGAAGATGACAGGGTCAGAGATAGAGGCGTATACGAAAAGGTCAAACGAGCTGGCCATCCTGTGTCCAACTATGGTGGATCATCCCATCAAGCGTATCGAGCTGTACCTCAAAGGCTTAGTACCAGAGATTCAAAGCCATGTGACCTCTGCTAATCTTGCTACCATCCAGGATGTTACTCATCTTGATCATCGTCTCACAGACCAGGCAGTGGAACAGAACAAGCTGCCTAAACGTATCGGTGCTACTACCACTACTATTCTGCTACTCCCAGTGATAACAAACGAAAATGGGATGGAGCCTCCAGCAAGGGTTCGACTACAGTTCAGTCCCAGGCACAGCAGCGAAAGATTGATGACTACCAGAGTCCTGGTCAGCAATCTTCTGGTAGTCAAGGGCAGGGTGGATATCGAGGAAATCACCCAAAGTGCAACAAATGCAACAGACACCATAGTGGTCAGTGCAACAAGGGACGTTGTCAGAGGTGTCTCAAGATGGGTCATGAAGCCAAGGATTGCAGGAGCTCACGGCCTGCAAATTAGAATCGTCAGCAGCAACAACAAACACCGCAAAATCAGCAACAACAACAGTTCAGTGTTGCGCTGAAGGTCACTTCAAGAGACACTGCCCACAGTTAAATCAGAATTAGAATCAGAACCACAACCAGGGAAACGGGAACAATAATGGGGGCAACGATGGGGGAAAAAATAATGACAACGGTGCTAGGGGTCGAGTATTCGTGCTGGGTCAGGGTGAAGCAAGGAATGATCCCAACGTGGTGATGGGTAAGTTCCTTCTTGACGACTTTTATGTTACTGTTTTATATGATTCGGGTGCAGATACCAGTTATGTGTCTCTAAAAGTTAGTCAAATCCTTAAACGCACACCAACTCTTTTGAACACCAAGCACATAGTAGAGCTAGCAAATGGTAAAAGTCTAGAGGCCACTCACATAGTTCAGGGTTGTAATCTTGTCCTCACTGGTCAGACCTTCTCTATCGATCTCATTCCTATAGTTCTGGGTAGTTTCGACATCGTCATTGGGATGGATTGGTTATCCCAACAGCAAGCAGAGATCCTATGCAAAGAAAAGATTATTCGTATTCCCCGTTCTGGTAAAGAGCCTCTCGTGATTCAAGGTGACAAGAGTGGTGCTGTGGTGGGCATCATCTCTTTCCTAAAGGCCCAGAAATGTTTGCGAAAGGGGCACACTGCCATACTAGCCCTCGTTACTCACGCATCAACGAAGGAGAAGAAGATAGAGGATATTCCAGTTGTACGCGATTTTCCTCAAGTGTTTCCTGAAGATTTACCTGGGCTACCGCCTCATCGCCAGGTCAAATTCCAGATCGAGCTAGCTCCTGGAGCAGCGCCCATAGCTCGAGCACCTTATCGCTTAGCTCCAACTGAACTGGAAGAATTGTCCAAGCAATTGCAAGAACTTTTGGATAAGGGTTTCATTCGCCCTAGCTCTTTGCCCTGGGGAGCTCCAGTATTATTTGTGAAGAAGAAGGACGGCACCTTCCGTATGTGCATAGATTACCACGAACTAAACAAGGTGACCGTGAAGAATCACTACCCTCTTCCATGTATTGATGACTTATTCGACCAGTTGCAAGGGTCGAGCTTCTATTCAAAGATTGATCTGAGGTCCGGCTACCATCAACTGAGAGTCCGGGATGAGGACGTCTCCAAAACTGCATTCAGAACTCGCTACGGCCATTACGAGTTTCTGGTCATGCCATTCGGGTTAACAAACGCGCCTGCAGTCTTCATGGATCTTATGAACAGAGTGTGCAAGACTTACTTGGATAAGTTTGTTATTGTATTCATCGACGGCATCCTAATCTATTCTAAGAGTCAGGAGGAACATGAGCATCATCTACGGCTTATCTTGGAACTCCTTCGAACAGAATAGTTGTACGCCAAGTTTTCGAAATGCGACTTTTGGCTTCGTGACGTCTACTTTCTAGGCCACGTGGTAAACAAGGATGGGATTCATGTTGATCCATCCAAGGTAGACTCAATCAAGAACTGGCCTGCACCTCGCACACCAACGGAAATACGCCAATTCTTGGGTTTAGCAGGCTACTACAGAAAGTTCATCAAAGACTTCTCGAAGATTGCGCAGCCGCTTACTCTACTGACTCAGAAGGGGGTCACCTATCGTTGGGGTGATGCTCAAGAATCAGCGTTCCAACATTTGAAGAGTAGACTTTGTAGCGCACCTATTCTCCCATTGCCTGAAGGCACAGACGATTTTGTGGTTTATTGTGACGTGTCAATTCAGGGTCTTGGTTGCGTGTTGATGCAACGGGATAAAGTCATTGCTTATGCGTCGCGCCAACTTAAAGTTCACGAAAGGAATTACACTACACACGATCTAGAGCTGGGAGCTGTTGTTTTCGCACTTAAGATATGGAGACATTACCTGTACGGTACCAAGTGCACCATCTACACCGATCACAGGAGTCTCAAGCATATCTTCAAGCAAAAGGAGTAGAACATGCGACAACGTCGATGGGTCGAACTATTGAATGATTACGAATGTGCCATCAAGTACCATCCGGGCAAAGCCAATGTTGTGGCCGATGCCCTCAGTCGAAAAGATACTACACCTAAACGCGTGCAAGCATTACGACTTACCATCCAGTCTAGTCTTCCTGCACAGATACGAGATGCTCAGGTAGAAGCATTGAAACCAGAAAACGTCAGGGCTGAAGCCTTACGCGGCTCAAGGCAGCGGTTAGAACAAAAGGATGACGGCGCCTATTACGTAACAGGACGCATCTGGGTCCCACTCTATGGCAATTTACGAGAACTTGTAATGGATGAAGCACATAAGTCTCGTTACTCGGTACATCCTGGTTCGGATAAAATGTACCACGATCTCAGAACTACGTATTGGTGGCCTAGCATGAAAGCTCATATAGCAACTTACGTTGGCAAATGTTTGACTTGTGCGAGAGTCAAGACGGAATATCAGAAACCATCGGGCCTACTCCAACAACCAGAAATACCACAATGGAAATGGGAGCAAATTTCCATGGATTTCGTTACCGGCCTGCCTAGATCTCAACATGGGAATGATACTATTTGGGTGATCGTGGATCGACTCACAAAGTCTGCACACATCTTGGCTATCAAGGAAACGGATAAGTTCTCCACTCTAGCAGACGTCTACCTTAAGGAAGTTGTTTCGAGGCACGGGGTGCCAACCTCTATTATTTCCGATCGTGATGCACGTTTGGCTCACGATTAGACATGAGCACAGCTTACCACCCGCAAACGGATGGGTAGTCTGAACGCACCATCCAAACTCTAGAAGACATGCTTCGGGCATGTGTAATCGATTTCGGCAACGGCTGGGAAAAACATCTCCCGTTAGTGGAGTTTTCGTATAACAACAGTTACCACACCAGCATTCAAGCCGCTCCATTTGAGGCATTGTATGGGCGTAAATGCCGATCACCTCTTTGTTGGGCGGAGGTGGGTGATAGTCAGATCACGGTTCCAGAACTTGTAGTAGACGCAATGGAAAGAATTGCTCAGATACGACAATGAATGGCGGCAGCTCGTGACCATCAGAAAAGCTACGCTGATAAGCGCATGAAACCACTCGAGTTCCAGGTTGGGGATCGAGTGCTACTCAATGTCTCACCTTGGAAAGGTGTAGTTCGTTTTGGCAAACGAGGCAAGCTCAATCCGCGATATGTCGGACCGTTCAAAATCACAGAGAAAATAGGCAAAATGGCCTACAAACTAGACCTACCCGCAGAACTTGGTGGAGTTCACAGCGTTTTTTACGTGTCAAATCTGAAGAAGTGTCTGTCAGATGAGACCCTCATAGTTCCTTTGAAGGAGCTCACTATCGACGATCAGTTGCGATTCGTCGAGGAACCAGTTGAAGTCATGGACCGAGACGTTAAGGTCCTCAAACACACCAGAATACCTCTTGTTCGAGTTCGTTGGAACTCCCGTCGTGGCCCAGAGTTCACCTGGGAATGAGAAGACCAAATGAAACTCAAGTATCCCCAGTTGTTCAAGAACAATGCAACCACTACTGAGGCTGAAGCTACTACAGAATTTCAGGATGAAATCCAAATCAACGGGGGGATGATGTGACACCCCACGAAAACCAGTAAACCACGCAACTTAACTAGCTTCCTCAGTAACCGCATGCTAAATTTCGGGACGAAATTTCTTTCAAGCTGGGGATAATGTGACAACTCGAGTTTCCAAGATTCCACCTTCGCATTAATTGCACGTTAATTGTTTGGGTTGCTTGTTTATTGCTAAGTTGTTTGTTTATATGTCTTGTCTGCTTTGTAACCGTACACGTTTGTGATATGTTAAAAGGTTTTGTGATTGTTGCATCTATGTGTTTAGTGATATATCTTGAAAACTGTTTGAAAAACTTAAACCTTGAATGGCCCCGACGAAACAGGAGTGTTTCGCCATTTACACTCCGACGAAACAATTTCAGCTTCACCATAAAACATTTCGACGAAACAGGGCGTTTCGCCATCTTTATCTCGACGAAACAGGAGTGTTTCGCCGGCCCAATGTTTCGCCGAAGCCCATTAAGGGCCCAGTACGTTACGCGTATATTTTATTGGGTATTACTATTTTAATCGTCACACTTTAGAAAATTAGAAACCCTAGAGCTCTCTCTTTCTCTCTCCTTACAGACGGCGATCTTGTGTTCTCGAAGCCTTTAGGCCGATCAAGTTAGTATTTTCGTTTACCCCGGTTAGTGTTTAACTCTTGTATGGTTAGTTAATTGTTACTGTTAATTGAAAACATGATTCATCGATATTATGTAATGCTTGATCATATGTTCGGATTCCCTGTGAGTGTTGTTGATGGTTATTATGATACGTATGAACGGGAATGATACTTGTAAACCCGATTCAGATTATGTGATGGCAACATGTTAAATCTGTTAACGATTAGGGTTTCTTGGTGTTTGATATTGTTGAATCCGTGAACTATATGCTAGATTGTTTAAGATTATAATACATGATTTCTGTATGATGGTATGATTTGTCACACCCCCAAAATCCCACACGCGGAGTACTACCGCTTGGAGGCGTGACATGACCAGGATCAAGCCATCAATCATATTGAACATAGCATAACATAAATAAAGTAGTTTGTAAAACCTCATTCAATACAATTGATGTTTCAAAACAATCATAGTATCAGTAGCGGAAGCATAAGTAAATAACCCAAGTAAACCATAAGTTCAATTATTCGAAATGTTTAAACATAGCGTTCATAATCCACTGTCCACAACGTCCCGCTCCTCCAGTGCAAGCTCCAATATGTACCTAAGGTCCTGCAAGGCATGCAGCAGATAATCAACAAACTAGTTGAGCGAGTTCACAGTTAATAGTTTAGTTTGGGTAATAGTGCGTTCGTTCAATCAAGTTTCATATCGTATCAGTTCCATCGCGGCCTCACAGGCATGTGTGCGAAGATTAGGTTCGTTAGTTCGCGACCGTAGTCTTTACCGACCAGGGTGTGTGCGAAGGCAATTGATCAGTTCGTTCGCGACCATAGTCTTTACCGACCAGGGTGTGTGCGAAGGCAGTTGAGTAGTTCGTTCGCGACCATAGTCTTTACCAACCAGGGTGTGTGCGAAGGCAGTTCGACAAGTATCATTTAAGCATGCACAAACAATCATCCAACCCATTCCCACCCTGGGAACCCATGCCTTGGCTGTGTGAACTCACCTTGGTTTGCTCGGTATGCTAGGTTATGCACTCACAAGTAATTAATCACGTCCTATTGTATGCACGTATAACAAATCAGTTCATGTTCGCAATGATACGCATGCAATTTAATGTTCACATAGCAGTCAGTTTGCATATCGGCACAACACGTATTATTGCACGTGTACAAATATTAACGTTCATCAAGCATGGCATGCCAAATAAATCAAGCATATAATTCCATCTTTCAAAGTACATTCATAAATCCCTAGTATCTTTCGAATCCAACTATTATCTTTCGACAACAGTTATCACAATTATCCTTCGGACCGAATGTTATGTTTCGGACCAATGTCATCTTTCGGTCAAAGCTATCTTTCGGTCCAAACTATCTTTCGGTCAAAGTTATGGTTCGGTCCAAACTATCTTTCGGTCAAGGTTACTATGGTTCGAAGGATAGGCATCTTTCGGTTCACAGCAACCATGTTTCGGATAACAAGTATCTTTCGGCATATTGGTTATCCTTCGATAAATAGCAGTTACATTTTACACCAAGTTTCCAAGTTTATCCGATTATCAATTAACACAAATTTCACAAATCAGCTAACATCAACCAGATCAAACAAGCATGATTCCCATGTTTATCAAGAACTCTAATCTGAATAACAAGATCATTCAAACTATCCAATTTACACATAGGTGCCGATTACATAAACATGTTCGATTACAATATTCGGCCGATTATAAACCTGATTAACATAAACATCTTAACGACTATGACAATTCAATTCGTATATTATCCGATCATCGTGCAAATAATGTCCGGTTCTAACAACATATTGCAATACTAACATACATATCCGGTTATCATAGCCGATCCACAAAACATTATCATTGAACATCATCAAAACAGATCCGATTAACATATGAACAATATATTGCGAGACAATTTATTAATCACGAAATCAAAGCATCATAAACAACATCACATACTAACCGGAAATCTGGATTATGGAATGAAATCCTTCGAACAGAGAGTAGGTCTGCTATATGCCGTCACACTCACACACAATGGAACTAGGGTTTTTGAAACTACTGCCGGTTTACATGCATCACGTATATAAATCGTTTCACAGGAATGGGCCAAGCCCATTAGAAAGGCTGGGCCGAAGGATGTCGAAGGATAGGGTCCTGGGTCGAAGGATATGTTTCGAGATCCTTCGGACCGAAAGTTGATCCTTCGAATCGAAGGATATGTTTCGAGATCCTTCGAACTGTATGCCATGTTTCGGGATCTAGACTAAGTGTTTTAATAATAACAATTCTAATATTATTCTCTACCACAGCAAGTAATCACATATAGGTAAAACGACAATACGTTTCATTAAAACACAACGCGTACAATTACAAGTCCACAATCCAAACAACTAAACAGTCAAAGTCAACGCGCATTTAATGCGAAAGTGAAAGTCAGAAACTCGAGTTGTCACATTATCCCCAACTTAAAAGAAATTTCGTCCCGAAATTTGGTACGCACTCACTGAGGAAGCTAGGTAAGTTACATCGTTCATTGGTTTTCCTGGGGTGTCACATCATCCCCCCGTTGATTTGGAATTTCGTCCCGAAATTCAGTAGTAGTAGCTTCAGCCTCAGAAGTGGATGCATTGGTTTCGAATAACTGGGGATACTTTTCTTTCATCTGATCTTCGCGTTCCCAGGTATACTCTGGGCCACGCTGGGAGTTCCAACGAACTCGAACAAGAGGAATTCTCTTGTGTTTGAGGACCTTAACATCCCGGTCCGTGATTTCAACTGGTTCCTCGACGAACTGCAACCGCTCGTCGATAGTGAGTTCCTTAAAAGGAACTATAAGGGTTTCATCTGATAAACATTTCTTCAGATTCGACACATGAAATACATTGTGAACTGCACCGAGTTCAGGAGGTAGGTTTAATCTGTAGGCTACCTTGCCAATCTTTTCTAAGATTTCGAATGGTCCGACGTACCGCGGATTCAGTTTGCCTCGTTTACCAAATCGAACCACACCCTTCCAGGGTGAAACTTTCAATAAAACCCGGTCCCCGACCTCAAATTCCAATGGCTTTCTACGCTTGTCCGCGTAGGCTTTCTGACGGTCGCGTGCTGCCGCCATGCGTTGTCGTATCTGTGCAATCTTTTCTGTGGCGTCCACTACAATATCTGGACCCGTAATCTGACTATCCCCCACCTCTGCCCAACAGAGAGGTGACCGGCATTTACGTCCGTACAATGCCTCGAATGGAGCGGCTTGAATGCTGGTGTGGTAACTGTTATTGTATGAAAACTCCACTAAAGGGAGGTGTTTTTCCCAGCCGTTGCCGAAATCGATGACACACGCTCGAAGCATGTCTTCTAGAGTTTGAATAGTTCGCTCAGACTGCCCATCCGTCTGAGGATGATATGCTGTGCTCATGTCTAATCATGAGCCGAAGGATTTGTGCATCGCTTGCCAAAGCTCTGACGTGAATCGTGCATCGCGATCCGAAATAATAGAGGTGGGCACCCCGTGCCTCGAAACAACTTCTTTCAAGTAGATGTCTGCTAGGGTAGAAAACTTATCCGTTTCTTTGATAGCCAAGAAGTGAGCAGACTTTGTGAGTCGATCAACGATCACCCAAATAGTGTCATTCCCACGCTGGGATCTAGGTAAGCCCGTAACGAAATCCATGGAAATTTCTTCCCATTTCCACTGCGGTATCTTGGGCTGCTGAAGTAGACCAGCTGGTTTCTGATATTCCACCTTGACTCTCGCACAGGTTAAGCATTTTCCAACGTACGTAGCGATGTGAGCCTTCATACTAGGCCACCAATAAGTAGTGCTGATGTCGTGGTACATTTTATCCGCCCCTGGATGTACCGAATAGCGAGACTTGTGAGCTTCATCCATTACAAGCTCGCGTAAACCGCCATAAAGTGGGACCCAAATACGCCCCGTTACATAGTAGGCGCCGTCTTCCTTTTGTTCCATGCGTTGCCTTGAACCGCGCAAGGCTTCAGCCTTGACGTTTTCGGGTTTCAGTGCTTCTAACTGAGCAGCTCGTATCTGTGCAGGAAGACTGGACTGAATAGTAAGCTGTAGCGCTCGCACGCGCTTAGGTAGAGTGTCTTTCCGACTGAGGGCATCAGCCACAACATTGGCCTTGCCTGGATGATACTTGATGGCGCATTCATAGTCGTTTAGAAGTTCGACCCATCTCCGTTGACGCATATTCAAATCCTTTTGCTTAAGAATATGCTCGAGACTCCTGTGATCGGTGTAAATCGTGCACCTGGTACCGTACAGGTAGTGTCGCCATATCTTAAGCGCGAAAACAACAGCTCCCAGCTCTAAATCGTGCGTCGTGTAGTTCCGTTCATGAACCTTGAGTTGCCGCGAAGCGTAGGCTATCACTTTATCCCGCTGCATCAATACACAACCAAGCCCCTGTATCGATGCGTCACAATAAACCACGAAGTCATCCGTGCCCTCTGGCAATGAGAGAATAGGTGCGCTGCAAAGCCTATCCTTTAAGTACTGAAAAGCGGTCTCTTGCGTATTACCCCATCTGTAAACGACACCTTTCTGTGTTAGCATAGTAAGTGGTTGCGCGATCTTGGAGAAGTCTTTAATAAATCGCCTGTAGTAACCCGCCAAACCCAAGAATTGGCGTATTTCTGTCGGTGTACGCGGTGCTGGCCAGTTTCTGATCGAATCAACCTTGGATGGATCGACATGGATCCCATCCTTGTTTACCACATGGCCTAAGAAGTGGACTTCACGAAGCCAGAAGTCGCATTTTGAAAACTTTGCATACAGTTGCTCATTTCGGAGAAGTTCCAAGATAAGGCGTAAGTGCTGCTCGTGCTCCTCCTGACTCTTGGAGTAAATCAAAATGTCGTCGATGAAAACAATGACGAACTTGTCAAGATACGGTTTGCACACCCTGTTCATAAGATCCATGAAGACTGCTGGCGCGTTCGTAAGCCCGAATGGCATGACAAGAAACTCATAGTGTCCGTAACGAGTTCTGAAAGCGGTTTTGGAGACGTCCTCATCCCGGACTCTCAGCTGATGATACCCTGACCTTAAATCAATCTTGGAATAGTAACACGACCCTTGCAACTGGTCGAATAGGTCATCTATGCGCGGAAGAGGATAACGGTTCTTCACCGTCACCTTATTGAGTTCACGGTAGTCGATGCACATTCTGAACGTACCGTCTTTCTTCTTCACAAACAACACTGGAGCTCCCCAAGGCGAAGAGCTTGGACGAATAAAGCCCTTTTCCAAGAGCTCTTGTAGCTGCTTCGACAGTTCTTCCAGTTCGGTTGGAGCTAAACGATACGGTGCGCGGGCTATTGGTGCTGCTCCAGGAGCTAATTCAATCTGAAACTCGACTTGACGATGAGGAGGTAAACCAGGTAAATCTTCAGGAAACACTTGAGGAAAATCACGCACAACTGGTATATCCTCCAGCTTCCTTTCCTTTGCTGATGCGTCAGTGACAAGTGCCAAGATGGCAGTATGTCCCTTTCGTAAACATTTCTGCGCCTTTAAGAATGAGATGATGCCAACCACAGCACCACTCTTGTCACCTTGTACTTCGAGAGGTTCCTGACTGGAGCGAGGAATACGAATAACTTTTTCCTTGCATAAGATCTCCGCATGATGTTTGGATAGCCAATCCATACCGATGACGACGTCGAAACTACCCAAAACTATGGGTATGAGATCAATCGAGAAAGTCTGACCCGCTAGAACAATACTACAACCCTTGACTACCTGTGCGGCTTCTACACTTTTACCATTGGCTAGTTCTACGACGTGTTTGGTGTCTAGAGGTGTTGGTGTACGTTTTAATAATTTACTCATTTTCAATGACATATAGCTTGTATCAGCACCCGAATCAAATAAGACAGTAACATAAATATCGTCGAGAAGAAACTTACCCATAACCACATTGGGATCATTCACTGCGTCTCCTCGACCCAACACAAATGCACGACCACGAGCTTCATTGCCGTTGTTGTTGTTGTTTCCCCCGTTGTTGTTGTTACCATTACCCTGATTGTTGTTATTTCCGTTGCCCTGGTTGTTGTTGTTGTTGTTGCGATTCTGGTTCAACTGAGGGCAATCGCGTTTGTAATGACCTTCAGCCCCACACTGGAAACATCCCCGATTTCCACGTTGTGGCTGCTGCTGCTGATTCTGTGGAGCTGGCGGTGGGAGTTGCTGGTTCTGGTTTACTGGTCGCGCGCTTCTACAATCTTTGGCCTCATGGCCCATCTTGTGGCATCTTTGACAGCGATCTTTCCGACATCTTCCACTGTGGTGTTTGTTGCACCTGTTGCACCACGGATGATTTCCCTGATAACCACGTTGTCCCTGACTTCCCGATGATTGCTGACTCGGACTCTGGTAATCGTTGGTGCGACGTTGCTGAGTTTGGGACTGAACAGACACCGATCCCCTGCTGGAATCCCCATCCCATTTTCTCTTGTTGTCGCTGGGTGTAGCAGAAGTAGCAGCTGTAGTGGCAGCAGTAGCACTGATACGCTTTGGCAGTTTGTTCTGATCCACTGCCTGATCGGTGATGCGATGAGCGAGACGCTGGATTTCCTGGATGTTGTTGAGATTAGCCGAGGTAACGTGGCTCTGTATTTCTGGTGCCAAACCTTTGAGGTACAACTCAATACGCTTGTATGGAGGGTCCACCATAGTTGGACATAACACAGCCAACTCATTTGATCTCTTGGTGTAAGCTTCGATTTCCGAACCAACCATTTTCAAGTTATACAACTCGTCCTCCAACTTGTGAATGTCTTCTCTAGTGCAGTATTCCCTCTTGATCAATTCTTTGAAATCATTCCAGGGTGTGGCGTTAGCAGCTGCCAACCCTAAGATCTGCACTTGTGCGTTCCACCAAGTGAGCGCAATCCCTTCAAGTGTGCCAGTGGCGAACTTCACCCTGCGAGCCTCAGGGCATTCACACATTTCGAAAACCGACTCGAGCTTTTCAAACCAGTGGAGGAGTCCAACTGCTCCTTCCGTGCCACTGAACGAGCTAGGACGACATTCCATAAAATTCTTGAAGGTGCACCCAGGTTGTTGCTGAGCGGGTTGACCTATTGTGTACGAATAGGGCAAAGTTAAGTACGAGAATTAATGTAGGATCTAAAGATCCTAGTGTCTATACTGCAGGGTATACTACCTGCTTGGGCGGCTGCAACTGCCGCAGCAACGAGAGCCTCTAGCTGGGCTTGAGTCATGGTAATTCGTGCGGCCATTGATCTTCACATCAAAGGCAACATAAGTGAGAAAGGTTCGCGAATAGTGCGATGACAGAAGAGTGTAAGCACGTATGTGTTCTCAAGCAATAACAAGTTGTGAGCAAAGTAATGTAAGCATACTACGAGCAAAGTTCTATGCAAATTCTAGCATGTAGGCAATAAACATAAACCTTATTACCTAGGAAGTTGAGTCTTGCACGTGGAGCGAAGCGTCGTTGTGGATCGTTGAGAGCACTGTTCTGGTTATAGTCTGGTTTTAATAAAAACGTTTTTCCATATTAAAACCAAGTTCTCTATAACCAATGGCTCTGATACCAATCTGTCACACCCCCAAAATCCCACACGCGGAGTACTACCGCTTGGAGGCGTGACATGACCAGGATCAAGCCATCAATCATATTGAACATAGCATAACATAAATAAAGTAGTTTGTAAAACCTCATTCAATACAATTGATGTTTCAAAACAATCATAGTATCAGTAGCGGAAGCATAAGTAAATAACCCAAGTAAACCATAAGTTCAATTATTCGAAATGTTTAAACATAGCGTTCATAATCCACTGTCCACAACGTCCCGCTCCTCCAGTGCAAGCTCCAATATGTACCTAAGGTCCTGCAAGGCATGCAGCAGATAATCAACAAACTAGTTGAGCGAGTTCACAGTTAATAGTTTAGTTTGGGTAATAGTGCGTTCGTTCAATCAAGTTTCATATCGTATCAGTTCCATCGCGGCCTCACAGGCATGTGTGCGAAGATTAGGTTCGTTAGTTCGCGACCGTAGTCTTTACCGACCAGGGTGTGTGCGAAGGCAATTGATCAGTTCGTTCGCGACCATAGTCTTTACCGACCAGGGTGTGTGCGAAGGCAGTTGAGTAGTTCGTTCGCGACCATAGTCTTTACCAACCAGGGTGTGTGCGAAGGCAGTTCGACAAGTATCATTTAAGCATGCACAAACAATCATCCAACCCATTCCCACCCTGGGAACCCATGCCTTGGCTGTGTGAACTCACCTTGGTTTGCTCGGTATGCTAGGTTATGCACTCACAAGTAATTAATCACGTCCTATTGTATGCACGTATAACAAATCAGTTCATGTTCGCAATGATACGCATGCAATTTAATGTTCACATAGCAGTCAGTTTGCATATCGGCACAACACGTATTATTGCACGTGTACAAATATTAACGTTCATCAAGCATGGCATGCCAAATAAATCAAGCATATAATTCCATCTTTCAAAGTACATTCATAAATCCCTAGTATCTTTCGAATCCAACTATTATCTTTCGACAACAGTTATCACAATTATCCTTCGGACCGAATGTTATGTTTCGGACCAATGTCATCTTTCGGTCAAAGCTATCTTTCGGTCCAAACTATCTTTCGGTCAAAGTTATGGTTCGGTCCAAACTATCTTTCGGTCAAGGTTACTATGGTTCGAAGGATAGGCATCTTTCGGTTCACAGCAACCATGTTTCGGATAACAAGTATCTTTCGGCATATTGGTTATCCTTCGATAAATAGCAGTTACATTTTACACCAAGTTTCCAAGTTTATCCGATTATCAATTAACACAAATTTCACAAATCAGCTAACATCAACCAGATCAAACAAGCATGATTCCCATGTTTATCAAGAACTCTAATCTGAATAACAAGATCATTCAAACTATCCAATTTACACATAGGTGCCGATTACATAAACATGTTCGATTACAATATTCGGCCGATTATAAACCTGATTAACATAAACATCTTAACGACTATGACAATTCAATTCGTATATTATCCGATCATCGTGCAAATAATGTCCGGTTCTAACAACATATTGCAATACTAACATACATATCCGGTTATCATAGCCGATCCACAAAACATTATCATTGAACATCATCAAAACAGATCCGATTAACATATGAACAATATATTGCGAGACAATTTATTAATCACGAAATCAAAGCATCATAAACAACATCACATACTAACCGGAAATCTGGATTATGGAATGAAATCCTTCGAACAGAGAGTAGGTCTGCTATATGCCGTCACACTCACACACAATGGAACTAGGGTTTTTGAAACTACTGCCGGTTTACATGCATCACGTATATAAATCGTTTCACAGGAATGGGCCAAGCCCATTAGAAAGGCTGGGCCGAAGGATGTCGAAGGATAGGGTCCTGGGTCGAAGGATATGTTTCGAGATCCTTCGGACCGAAAGTTGATCCTTCGAATCGAAGGATATGTTTCGAGATCCTTCGAACTGTATGCCATGTTTCGGGATCTAGACTAAGTGTTTTAATAATAACAATTCTAATATTATTCTCTACCACAGCAAGTAATCACATATAGGTAAAACGACAATACGTTTCATTAAAACACAACGCGTACAATTACAAGTCCACAATCCAAACAACTAAACAGTCAAAGTCAACGCGCATTTAATGCGAAAGTGAAAGTCAGAAACTCGAGTTGTCACATGATTGTTGTGTGATGATGATCGGCGGTAGGTTTTCTGGGTAATCATTAGTTACGCGACGTAACAGACTTAATCGACGAAACGCCAATCACGACGAAACATATGCGTTTCGCCGAGACCAATCATGACGAAACTGGCACGACGAAACAAGTGTGTTTCACCGAGGGTAATCACGACGAAACAGGGTGTGTTTCGTCGAAGGGGATTCACGACGAAACAAGGGTATTTCGTCGAGTTATTAAACTGCACAGTAAAGTAAACTCAGTTAAGTCTGTTAAGGATTAACTAGGTTAGTCATGCACTGTTAAATGTAAAGCATGGTTGCATGAGCCTGTAAAACTGATAAATGCTATGTGTTAGTTGTTACTACATGCACGTGATGATCCTGACTGTTAGTCGAACTTTGTGAATGTCAACTGATTGTGTATACGTGCATACCATAGGCCTTGACTGATTAATTGGAACCAAGTAATTAGTCAAACCTAGCAAACCAAGGTGAGTTCACACTCTTTCCAAGGCATGGGATTCCCGGTGGGTTGGGAATGGGATGGAATGACTACCCGTACTTTCATCACTACTAGACTACTTACCACCGTCCTCGGATTGGGAAGGACGCCAGTGCTAAAACCTACGTAAAACCTACGTACTATTGTCCTCGGTTTGGGAAGGACACCCGTGTTAAAACCTATGTAAAACCTACATACCACTGTCCTCGGATGGGGAAGGACACCAGCGCTAAACCCACGTACTCGCTACGTACTACTGTCCTCGGATAGGGAAGGGAACTTACGTAAAACCTACGTAAACTCATACTTACCACTGTCCTCGGATTGGGAAGGACACCTATAGATACAACTAGTCTAGTAACATACAACATGGGAAGCCCCCACGTATTATTGTAAAGGTTTAGGAAACAAGGGTACTGGGTAACGCATGGTATGAAACAAACTTACGATTTCTGAAACAAACTCATTAACTGAACAATCAACTATGAACTCGCTCAACTTTGTTGTTGACTCGTTGTTACATACCTTGCAGGTCGATAGGTACTCATGGAGCTTGCACAGGGAGGCGCGGTCGTTGTGGGACATGGATAATGGATGCCATGTTACAAACATTATGATATTTAGAACTTAATACTTATGTTGGGTTTTCACGTTTATGCTTCCGCTAAACACTTAGCTATGCTTTGTTTTGAACACCTTTCATATTGTTGAGTTGAATTTTATTTATTACTTACAATGTTCAATATGATTGGTGGCTTGATCCTGGTCAGTCAAGCCTCCATGCGGTGATACTCCGTGAGTGGATTTTGGGGGTGTGACATTTGAAGTTTCAACGCTTTGAGCTTTTTCAACTTCTTGATCCTTAGGCAGTTCAACACCTATTTTCTTTGTGCGTACTCTCCTAGGTATCACCCCAGTTTGAACTGACTTTCATTTTGCCCTTAGCTTCTTTGACTTTTTAGGTGGCACGTAGGTAGAGTCTTCTTCATCTGATCCTTTTTGCTTCTTTGTTGGCTTTTTCTTTAACTGAGCCTTGCCCCTTCCAAGTGTTGTAGGATCCAGTTCTGATTCTGACTCAGTAGCCTCAGAATCTGCTTCACTTGACTCATCTTGAACCACACCTTCCGGCTCTGTAGCTTTGACACTTTCAGCTTGAGCACTTGAACCTTAATCTTTCTGAGTTACAGTTGTTGTGTGCTGAAGATATTGTTCAAACGATACTTTAGCCAAATCAACACTTTCTTGTGGAATACTTGAAGGGTCTAACACTGGTTCATCCACCAACCTTTGCTGTGGCTCTTTTGAATGTCACACCCTGTCTTTTGCGGAAGCGTATGATGTGTGACTGGTTTAATATCATTGCATTCAATCGTAATAAACAACTACATGATTCAAAACGATGTTCATCCATTCATGAAATTTAAGTATTACAAACAATGTTTATTCAAGTTTTTAAAACACAACCTTCGACTAGGTTACAAACCAACAAATGTGGATGACATCTAAACTTCTAGTTACGACACCTCCGTCCAAGATCCATCTTGTTGCCTGAAATACATGTAATTTTGGAAAACATCAACAAAAGTTGAGCGAGTTCATGCGTCTAGTTTGTGTACTGTAATTCTTGTAAATCTTTAAGAGACTCTTTTTGTAAACAGGTATGAAAAACGTGTGTGAACATGAATGTTTTACAAGAACTTTAAGGCATGTGAGGACATAGGGAGTACTTGTTATGACTCCTTGTCGGAATACTCGTTCTGATTCCTTGTCGGAATACTCGTTCTGATTCCTTGTCTGTGTCGATTACCCTCGACTGTGTCGATTAACCTCGACTGTGTCGATTAACCTCGACTGTGTCGATTAACCTCGACTGGGACTCCAAAGCACTACTAGGTACTAGTTTTGACCATGAGTGGGGTTCGGCCGTACCCGTTAGATCTAACCCTCGTCCCTAATTAATGAATGATTTTAATGGCTTGGTACTAGTTTTCACCAAGACTTTATGGCATTTTTAATATTAAGTCTATGCTCACATGATCTAGTATTTCATAGGCATTTCATACCGTTTAAGTATTTGTACATGTATTTCACTCCCGAGAGTTATAAAACCAAAAAGAGTTAAAGAAAAGGGGGAGCATGAACTCACAGTTTTGCGTCTTCAGTACTCGTAACTCAAATCTCATTAGCAAATGCGACTACCTACAATGTGCTAAGGTCTACTAGACGAGCGGGCTGTGCCTTGCCTGAGTATTCATGTTTTGAGTTACGTTTTCTTTATGTCTCTACGTCATCCGGAGTTATAATACTTTTCAAGTATTTGTTTTCGTGTTTTCTTCCCAAGGGTGGGAGTATTTCATACATGTATTCTTGTATTTGTAATTTCCAAAATAATATACTTTCACTTAGATAATATACGTAGACTTGTTTTCTCCAAAATAATGTATCGTTAAGAATATATATATATATATATATATATATATATATATATATTTTCAAAAATCATATATCTTCAAAATATTCTAAGAAAATATATTTTTACTTCCAAAAGTAATATATTTCCTCTTTGTCGAAAATATGATATACTTTGTAATAATAAAAATCAGAATTTCGTTTCTTTTGTCTCCAAAATAATATTTACCAAAAATATGTTGTAGCGGTACTTCTCGAAATATTTCGTAAGTTACGTTATTGCGTTTGGTTTTACAATATCAAGTGTGTAACTTATATATTTCATTCCATGTAATTTTTGGTATTATTTTGGTGTTGTAAATTCTTGGTATTTGTAAGTTATATTATTTTCCCATAAATAATATAACTATTTTACATAATCACACACAATGTCTTTAATGTAAATACATATTCTAAATACATATTTACCCATTTTTATTTCTAAAAACCAACCTCCAATGTTTGTGTTTTTGTCACAAAAATCGATGGCGAAGTTTATATGGAAAATCATAGTTAAAAATACACTTGTAAACACTTGTTTTAGAAAACATTTTTCTAAGTGTTGGTATTTTTAGAAAATTTTGCCATAGTTTCCCCTAAAAATGGAGGTTTCCATGCTTTCAAGCATATCATTTTCTTTTGCAAAATCATCACCAATCATCAACAAATCATTCAACACTTACCATATGTCAAAAATATGAAATTTACACTATGTCATGAACTTGAAAATTTACAAAAAATTGTAGCAACTTACTAGCGTGTTTAGTAAGCTTAGTTACTCTTTAAAGTGTGGTTGTTTATTTAAAAACATCATTTTCGAAAAATTTAGATCTTTACAACTTGTAAAATATTTTTCTAAAAATATTTCTTCTTGCATTTTTCTCGTTAAATACATGTTTATACACTTGATTAACCATTAAAAATGTGATTGGTTTCTTTAAGAACCAAGTTTTGTAGGACCGGTTTTGACGCCGTTCGATTGCGTAACGAACGTTTCACGTGCGGAATCCGTGAACGTGCGTGACCGAACACACGATAACGTACTACTAATGTGATTCCATTGCTAAATTTGACGTGTATGGTACAAGAATCACAAATATACAACTTTCTCTCTCTACTTTCTCTCTCTAGAAAGTCTTCTCCTCCAAGTCTCCTCCTAACCTCTTTCAAGAACTAACTAAACTAGTGACATAATCCCCTATTTATATGGTCAAGGCTATTTAATGAAAGTTCACATTAATTACAAGTTTGCCACCTTGCCATTTCTAACTAAATATGACATTATGCGCTTGATTCCTTCCGGCTTTTCACTACGACTCAGATTGACGAAGGCGATAGACAAAATATGCATCAACAATCTCCCCCTTGGATATTGCCATAGTCAATCTCGTAGTGAAACTCGTAGCAACTTGTCTTTCTCTCTCTCTTGAGTTCCTCTTGCTTGAACAGAATCCCGGTGGATCTGTCTTCAGCTTCCGTTGCTCTCTTTCTTCAGAATCTTCAGGCTCCCCCTTTCGTCAAGCTTCCGTGCTTTTGGGATCGGCGCCTTGCTTTCCGAATACAAGCTCCTTTTGCATTAAGCTCGTCTTCAGACTCCCCCTTAGTCTCAGCTGTCGGGATCGTAGTCTGGCTTTTCGTAGCAACAAATTCAAAAACCTGCACATCTCAACCTCTCTATTACAAACCAATAAATTTGTGATTCAACTTAATGAATCAACTAAACATTTGAGAATTATCACATTTAAAACTGATTAAGAATTTGAAACATTCCAATTTCTGATTCAACCTAATAAATCATTTTAAACATTTCAAACCACTTAACCAACCTGTCTGTTCATCATGTTTAGCCTTTGAGATTTTGAAAATCAGCTCTCCAACATCAGTTGTCGAAAATCTTTTTGGATTTTTCAAAAACAAGAAACATAAATGCAATAACAAAAATTAAATGCAGAAATGAAATATGTACAAACATATTTTTTTGTGAGTTTGTGTAAAAGGATCATATCAGTTTTTGAGACACATCACACGCACCGTTAAGCTTTTAGACATTTTAAGTTCTAAACGATTCACGTTGATTGACGATATAGTTGTCCTCTTAAATTTTCATACAACTTTCAATCTATTCAGGATACTATTTAAGTGTTTTATGAACTTAGTTCGATTCATGTGTCCCACCTCTTGAATATACTCCCGTATCCAGAATCCCAATATTCAGTCTTACAGGCAAGAATACTACAATGATATCTGTACATAAATTAGGGGTTAAATGCGAGAACTGAGGGATCTCAGGTCAGAACTTCCGTTCAGCTGAGAGATATCAGCTTCGACTTAGCAGTGTGTCCCCTTTAGAGGATCTTTTCAGCTACAACAGATGATTATCAATTTTATTGTCTAATCAGCTGAGGGCTTTATGCTATGTTTCAAGCATTTTGCGGAAAGTATTAGCCAAGGACTAGGTCAGAACTACCGTTCAGCAGAAGTCCCCAAATAATACCCCAGACATCATAGAGTATAAACACCTAGTATATCAGAATACGAGACCTTTCAAACGAGATTTCAGGGGTTACCTATATATCCAAGTAGTGTTCCCCACGAATTTCACAAGTTTGAAATTTTAGGTTTATATCCCGAATAAATCTACTAAATGTACAAAAACCTATCGTCACATCATCAGTGAGACCGTTTATTACATTTGACATTACATTTCTTTAGCGTGCTGTGATAGTCCACTGATTTACTATCATTTCCTCTTTTTCACAACAAAACTCGTTTTTGACTTTTTCAAATGTTTTTGACATTTTCAAATTTTCTAATTTTTTTAAAATTTTTCTCCCCCTAAAATCAAAATATGTTTCAATTTTGATTTTCTGGGAAAATTTGAAAACAAACTGTACAAACTTGACAACATGATGAGAATCACTTCAATTCTCTATCCACCTTGGCGTAAACAATCAGAACTCCCCCTCACAACAAACTATTTTCCCATTATGATTTCAAAACACTTAAGTTTGTTTTAATCAAAATGGTTTTTCCGGAAAATTAGTTTGTTTACCAAACATTTTAGGTACGGGGTTACTTCATCATCTTGTCTTTCAACCATAATTAGGAAAATCCAAGTACAAGTTAATGTCCTTGATCTACCATTTGCAGTTCAGAATCCTCTGTACCACTTGCAAAACATAAACTCGTCTAATAACTCTTGTAAGAAAAACACAAACAAACCTTTTTACCGTTTGTTTGATTGACGTTACCGATTAAAGTTTTGAGAAAAATGCCGATTCATGATCCACGATACCATCTTGGGATCTCCGGCAAGTCAGGATTTTTCATTTAAACAGATTTACCCAAGCCTGACCAGCCTTGGGTGTTTTTGAATTCTTGTTCAACAATGGTGGAAAATTTTTCTCATCCATTGTTAAATTAGAATTCTCAACTTTTACCTCAACACATGGCTCTTCTGGGTTTACCATACCAGAATCATTGCCTGACTGTGGCTTGTCTGACTTTGATGAGCCAGATTCATCGCCTGAAGGTGGCTTGTCTGACTTCGGCACGTCAGATTCATCGCCGACCTTTTCCTTCTTCTTCTCCTCTTTTGTCCCCAGATTTGTATCTGATGAATTCTTTTTGCTTGTCTTTACAGCTGAGGGAGTAGATTCATCAGAACTTTTATTCGATCTGTCGGGCGAACCCGAGGACAAAATCTTTTCGAGATATTCTCTCGCTTTCTTTCTCTTTTTCCTCAGTCGATCTTTCTGCCCCTGAGAAAGCTTCACTTTTGTTTCTTGAACTTTAGGTTCTTTGACCTTCTATTCTCTGACGTTTTGGCCCGAAGCTTTCAATTCTATGGGCTTGACAACGACTGGTATCTTCTTTGCCATTTTCTGAGAATTGGCCCTCAATCTTTCATGCGATCTCCTTGGGCAATCTCGGGCAATGTGACCTTTGATGTTGCAGTTAAAGCACCTCCTGGTCTCATAACTCCAGTATTGGCAGTTAACAGCAATGTGTCCGTGATATCCGCAGCTGTAACACACTCTGTTATCGTACCGTATACCAACTTCACACCAAACGCTCAGATCATAGCATTGTCTGGCTTGGTGATATTCCTTCCTCAAGTTTGCTGGATTTGGCTTTTGAGCACTGTGGTTCGACCTGCACCACTTATTACCAACATTTTTTGAATTTTCATTTTTTACTTTTTGTAATTTTTCATTTTGATTGGATGATTGATCTGATGAGCTTTTATTATCTTTTTGAACAATTTTCTCATTTTTAATTTTTTGTTTCTGTTCCGCTTTCTTCTTCAAAGGTTTTTGCTTCGAGCATTCACCCTTTTCAGTTGATTGCAGAACAGTTTTCTAAAACTTTTCCTTTTTATCATCAGATTTTTCACCACAATCTTTAACTTTGATTTTGTCAAAGTTTGTGACATTGTCACTTATTGGAACAGAATTGATTGTTTTGGACAGGGAAAATTCAAACTGTCTGATTTAGTCACAAAACCTATCAATTTCTTCTCAAGTTCATCAATTTTGTTCCTCGAATTCTCAGCTTCACTTTCAAGCTGAGATATTCTCCCAAAATGAGACTTGATTGTTTTCTCATTATCATTCTTCAAATTTTCAAGAACAGATTTTTCATTCATCAAAACTTTTATCTGTTCCTGAAATTTTGATTCATTCGCTTTCAGATTCTTGTTTTCAAGCTTAATCCAGAAATCTAAATCTTCTGTAGATTTCTGTTTGCTTTCAAGCTCTTTTTCCAACTTTTTGATTTTCATTTGAGCACATTCACCTTCTTTTTCAAGTTCGATAATTTTCTGAAGATGGGAATTTATCATTTTCTGTTTTTCAATGTTGTTTTTACTGAACACATTTCTCCCATCTTCAAGAATTTTCATTTGCCCTGCAATATCTTGATTTTTCAAAGTCAAACTGTTAAAATCATTTAACAGTTTGTCATTTTCTGCTTTTAGTTTCTCACAATTTTCATGTAACCAAAGAATCTGGTTTTCAGCAGCGTGCTTCTCGTCTTTCAACTTTTTGACTTCAGATGCCAAACTTGCCATGTCTTCCACAAGTTTGTCATTATCAGTCTTGACGTTATCGCATCTTGAGCACATTGTTTTATTCTTCACCGATTCTTCAGCTTTTGGAGCTTCTTCTTCCTTTGCAATGAATGTACCTGCACAGAACATTTTAACGAAATCAAGAGGATTTCCGATATTATCAATATAACAACCTCGTTTGAAATCATATTTCATCCCATATTTTGCCCTGACACATTTAGCAACCCTTTTGTGCATCTCCTTAATCACATCTAAACCCAGATCTAGCACATTATTCTCCAAAACCTTGATCATTTCTTTCTTTTTCTTTCTGGTTTCAAGTTCATGAGCTTTAAGTTTGCTGATAAATTGATTTAGATGTAGTTTTGAAAAATTTGAGTCCTCCTTTAAATTTTTCAAACATTCACCCCATTCAATCGGTAATGCATCTGCAAATTTCTCCAATTTCTCCACATTTGACGAATATATCTCATGATCTTTCAGATAATTCAGTAAAACACTATATCGGTCTTTAAGATCATCCAACGTTTCGTCTTTCAGACACACAAAATATTTAAACCTTTTTGCCCATCCATCTTTGCTCACTTTTCTATAACCCTCATCTAGAAATCCGTGATGCCAATCTTTAAATCTTTCGAAATAATAGTTCTCCTGTTCATCAAACACCATTGCCATTTTTCGCAAAAACCCGACACGTGTTTGTTGACAAATAAGCGAACCAAGGATGACGGAAAAGCGGACCAATCAGCAATTTGACACAAAGGCGGACCGGATGGGTTAAATGAGCGGACTGGACGAATAAGCGGACCAAATAAGCGAACCAGAAATTCAAATGTACACAAGAGCGGTCCAAGCAATGTTCGTTCGAGCGGTTCAAGCAATATCAATTCAGCGGTGAATATGGGCCGGTGATATTGGGCTGATGTAGGTTAATGGGCGGCACAAAACACCAAAACAACAATAACAAATGGGCGGTGCATCAAAACAACATCACATAGGCTTTCTTTTCAATCATTGGGCCGCCTAACTTTTGTAATAAACTGATGCCACAATCAGTTAGTGGGTTGGCAGAATTTTATTGATCCTCACAAATGGGCTGCATATGGGCTTTCAAAGAATGTGGATGTGATTGGGTCTTTTGGACGGTAACATCTGCACATGGGCCACAAACATTAGTGGACGGCAACTAGTGGACAGCAATGTATGATTCGACCGATATATTGAATGTTTATTAAGTGGGCCGATGATTGTGATAACTATGCTTTTACTGGACCTCACTATTAGTTGATCAAATCACAATCAAACCTTTGACTTTAGTATATGAATTGCCGACATTTATCTTTTAACCTCATGTGATTGTGCCGTATTAACCACTTACACAACTATCAAGGCCTGATACAACTGATTGAGTCGAAAACTATCACATGCAAAGAATCGACAAACCGACAACGATGTTCAGACAATATGAAGATGATGACTAAAAAGCGATCCACTTTGGAACCTTATAAGCGGACCACAACCATTGACCTATGAGCGAACCAACTGTTACACAATGAGCGGACCATAATCATTATTTTGGAGCGATCCTCAACAAATACCTATGAGCGAACCACCATGTGTTCGAAAAAGCAAACCAAACAACTAATATGGAGCGGTCCTGAAACTTTGACCAAAAAGCGGTTCAAATCTGTTCAAATAAGCGAACCAGACGAATTTTTACGATCGGACCTGCAACTTTGACGCGATTTCGAACGAAAAAATCTCGATTTCTCCTAAACGGTTTGGAGTTTCGATCTGAAACTTGGTAGGGTTTTAGATCAGGTATAGGCGCACAACATATCCAAAAATCAGATGAAACGGACCATGAAAACCTGTTCAATTTGACGTTTTTCAGAAAAAAACGTGAAAAGTAGGTAGAAGATGAAGAAATAGGTGAAATCGGATCTGAATCGCCTCTGAAATCGCTGAAATCTGTACGAAAACGATGTGTTTGATCAAGCAATCGAGCTCCTAGCTCTGATACCAATTGTAGGACCGGTTTTGACACCGTTCGATTGCGTAACGAACGTTTCACGTGCGGAATCCGTGAACGTGCGTGACCGAACACACGATAACGTACTACTAATGTGATTCCATTGCTAAATTTGACGTGTACGGTACAAGAATCACAAATATACAACTTTCTCTCTCTACTTTCTCTCTCTAGAAAGTCTTCTCCTCCAAGTCTCCTCCTAACCTATTTCAAGAACTAACTAAACTAGTGACATAATCCCCTATTTATATGGTCAAGGCTATTTAATGAAAGTTCACATTAATTACAAGTTTGCCACCTTGCCATTTCTAACTAAATATGACATTATGCGCTTGGTGAAATTCGTGGGGAACACTACTTGGATATATAGGTAACCCCTGAAATCTCGTTTGAAAGGTCTCGTATTCTGATATACTAGGTGGTTATACTCTATGTTGTCTGGGGTATTATTCCGGGACTTCTGCTGAACGGTAGTTCTGACCTAGTCCTTGGCTAATACTTTCCGCAAAATGCTTGAAACATAGCATGAAGCCCTCAGCTGATTAGACAATAAAATTGATAATCAGTTGTTGTAGCTGAAAAGATCCTCTAAAGGGGACACACTGCAAAGTCGAAGCTGATATCTCTCTGCTGAACGGTAGTTCTGACCTGAGATCATTCAGTTATCGCATTTAACCCCTAATTTATGTACAGACATCATTGTAGTATTCTTGCCTGTAAGACTGAATATTGGGATTCTGGATACGGGAGTATATTCAAGAGGTGGGACACATGAATTGATCTAAGTTCTTAAAACACTTAAACGATATCCTGAATAGATTGAAGTTTGTGTGAGAATTTAAGATGGATCAGTATATCGACAATCGAGGTGAATTGTTTAAGTCTGAGTATGTAATGTAGCTTAACGGTACTTGTAATCTGTCTGAAAAGCTGATATGATTCCCTGACACGCTCACCAAAAATAATTCTTGTAAATAGTTTATTTTTTGCAATTTAAGTTTTCTGTTATTTCATTTCTTAGTTTAGATCATCTTAAAATCCAAAAGGATTTTATTTCTGCTTTATTTTAGACAAACCAGAGTGGAAAGTTGATTGTCGGATTCTAGAAAGATGAAGCAGATGCAGGAGATTCTGAGCTGAAGAATGAGGAGAGCTTACATTTTTGGAAATATGTTTGTTTTCAAAGTCACAAACAAGTTCATTAAGTTGATACTTGTTATTTTCAGAAAATTGGAAAATAGTTTTACTAAATCAGTGTGATTCGTCAATAGATCAACCAGGGTCATTAAGTTGAACTTGGTAGATTAATCAAGTATTCAGGGTCATTAACTTGAACTTGTAAACTTGAGTGGATTTCTAAAACTAATTGAGTTAGTGTTCATTGTTTGAAAAGATAGATTGTAATGTTATTGGTTGAGTAACAGGTTTGGACGATATTTCCCAACGGAGGCAAACTGCAAAAGCTTGAACCAGATATCTCAAGATTCCAGCATACTGAGAGGGGAGTCAGTGAGAGGGGGAGTCTGGATCAACAGCTAATGGGAAGCTTGTAGATAAAGCTAGGAGATAGTCCTGGAACCTGTGAAGAATGCTTGTGAAGATAGACAGAGTTTGTGAAAAGACAAAGACTGAAGACCATGGAACTGAAGACTGATAAAGACTACGTCAACATCCAAGGGGGAGTCTGTTGATGCACGGAATGTCTGTTGACTGCGTCTACAAAAAGTCTGAAGTCAATATTGATCAATAGGGGGTCAAAGTGTAAATATTAGGTTAAACATAGGCTTAGGATCGCTTATGTGTCAATGTTTATATGTGGACCGCTTTTGTGTCATCACCCTGGATCGCTTATGTGACAAATGTCCAGGATCGCTCATTAGGCATGTCATAGGAGCGACCCTGGAACTCTATAAATAGGTGGAGCGGTTCATTAGTTGTAACGATGTATGTGTGTGCTACGGTGCTGAAACTCTGCCAAATTTTTATCAGAAAGCAATAGAAACGATCGGAATTGAAAGGATATGCTGTTGTAACTTCATATATGTTGATTCCGCCTTCATACATGAAGATGAACTACCTTGACTGACTTTTAGGGTCATAGAACGGTCCAACACACGATTACAAACTTGGGATCTCCGGCGTAGTCCTAAGACTTCAAGGGAAAAGAATTTCCACCCAAGTCTTTTCAGACTTGAGGGTTTTCAATTCTTGCTCAGTAGGGTTGTAAGTTGCCTTTTTAGTTGCATAGAAATCTTTAACCCCTTTAGCTTTCCCATCAAGCATTTTCCCAAAAATTTTCTTAACATTACCATTGAATACTTTCTCGACATCAAACTCATTTTTCTCAGAGTAAAATTGATCTGAGATCTCAACCTTACCAACTTTCTGTTTAACCTCTTCAAACTTCAGTGATGGAAATTCATCATCATTCACTGAATCTTTTACCTCAATATGTGGCTCTTCTGGTTTTGTGGAACCAGAATCATCACCAACCTTCTCATCACTCTGCTTAACAACCCACACTTGGTTGTTCTTGGCTTTCTTTTTGTAAAAATTTTTCTTTGAACATTCACCAACTTCATAAGTAGAATTTTTAAAAATTTTGAAGTTTTCAGTTGGTGGTTCAACATCAACAACTTTTTCTTTCAGTTTTTCAGAAACTCCCTGTTTTGTCTTGATATTCTTTGTACAATTCCATGCAATGTGACCAACTTCATTGCATTTGAAACAGGTTCGAGTTTCCTTTGGATGAAACACTCCAGTTCCATTTCTTTTCTTTTCATCAAGAAACTCCTGATTTGATTGTCTCCAGAACGGTTTCTTCTGTTCCTCCTCAGCACTTCCACCTGACACAAATTCTGTTTTTGTTTTAGAATTTTTCTCATTTTTATAATTTTCTGGTGGAATAAAACCTAAACCATTCTTTTTGAGCTTACTGTTATGGTTTGGTTTCTTTTGGAAACCAGAAGCAGAACTGTAACCCTTTTTCTTGTTTAAACGTTGTTGAACTCTTGAAGTGTATTTTTTTAGGCTTTCCAGTAAGATTTAAATCTTTTATTTCAGAAATATTAATTTCTGTCATTTTGAAAACCTTTTTGATCGTGTCAAAACGAACACTTCTTATTGGAAACTCTTTGTCAGAGTATAATTTGTCAGAATCATTTAAAGTGTATGCAACTTCAAATGTTTCATCATCCAAATTCTTCTTTGATAACAAAAATTCTTTACTATAAGACCGTTTAACCGATGATTTTGGACTGTGGACTGACGAACTTGGCCCTCCAGACTCAGACTTTGACTCAGACTCCTCATCAGTATCCAACACCTGATCGACCACCTTTTGATTAACTCAGACTCATGATCAGTGTCAGATGATGTGTAAGTAACGTCAATGTCTTCTGGTAATTCATCAGTTGTGTTGGTTTTTAGCTTTATATTGACTGCTTTTTCAAGTTGCGCCTCGTTTGGTTTTCTAGGAGAATACCCTTCCCAAATTGGAGGCGGACACTTGTTATAGCTAACAGTCAGTTTCTTACCAGTATCCTTTTTCTTTGACTTCTCATCTTGAAAAGCTTCCATACCTGCAATAGTCGGATAAATTCGATCAATAAGATAATCAGAACTAGAATAACTCTGCAATAATTTTCTGATTCTCTCATTCTCAATCTTCTCCGTTTCCAACTCTTGCTTCCATTTAGCACTTTCTTAGATGTAGAAATTGATAGCTTTCTGCTTTGACATCATCACAGCATTCATCATCGTTAAAGCATTTTCTCTTTCAGAGTTAGTCTTTTGAAGACCAGTTACTGTTTTGTTCAAGACATCATAAGATTCTTTCACATAATTGAGATTGAACTGTAACTGCTCTTTCATCTTCTCAAACTCTGCCAGCTTTTCTTCTTTTGCTGCACATTCTTTGCAAGGTTCCAAACACTTCAAGTATGGCTTGACGACTTCAACAATCTTTTCAACTTCTATGAATTTTTCAACTTCGATCACTTTTTCAGCTTCAGTCACCTTTTCTTCTTTACACACTTGCTCAGTCTCAACAATCTCCTCAGCAAAACTTTCAACTTTCTCATTTTGAACAACACTTTCAGTCTTCATTTCTTGTTGTTCTTTTGCAGCTCGTTTTTCCTTCAGCTTCTCTAGACGATCTGCAAAATAAAAATGAAAACTTTCAGGAGAAAGATGAGATTTTGCAATGTTAATATGTTTTTCTTCCTCATCGTCACTACTGTCATCAGTTGGTGACTGATCAAACTCGATTGATTTTTCAGAATTAGCATCCGATGAACCAGTATCAAATGGTGTTTGATCAAAGACGACTTCTTTTTCTGAACTATCATCTGAGCTTTGTGAGCTTTCATCTGTACTCTGTGAGCTTTCATCAGATGCAACAAACTCTTCCTTTACATTCTTCACAGTTTCACCCATAGATTTCATCCATGTGGCAAACATATTAGGTTCTTTCACAATCTTAGCAATAAATGATTTCAATTCTCCTTTTTCATCAATAAACATATCCCAACTAAAGCCTTTAGGTAGCCTTTCATCATCTTGATTGACTAAACAGACTTTGCTTTCAGGTGATATGTATTCATTCCAGTTAAAATCCACCAAACAAGCTCTCTTTGAATCCTCGATTGGTTTTCTACCATGAGCCACCTATGGTTCTTTCTGTTGTTGTTGACCAACCTGTTGATAAATGGCTTTCCGGTAGTAATCGTCTTTTCCGAACGGATTCTGAGCTCCACTAGCTTCCCTGTTCTTGCATTCTCTCTTGAAATGACCTTTCTCCCTGCATCAAAAACAAGTAACTTTAGATTTATCAAAACCTAAAGTAGACACATGTGCATCAAGAAAGTCATTTCTTCCAGTAATCAGCTTGAACTTCTCAGCTCGTCTAAGAACACTAGCTAGACACCATTTGATGTCCATCAGTTCCATCTCTTTGGCGTCTATCTGATCGTAATCCTCCTTTGTGAGCATAGGATTTCCGATCCTTCCAGCCACTAAACCTTCATAAGATAACAACACAGAACCTAGTAATGCCATGTGATCCTTCGCAATCTCTTCAGAAAAACTTTGACCCTCTGGAAGGTTCAACGCGATGTTACACTGTATCACATAACCATTTCCTGTCTTTGTGCTTTGAGAATGAAAACTTGTAGTTGAATCTTAAGGATTGACGCTGGGGTATGAAGAAAAACCACTGCTGCTTTTGGAACTTTGATCAACTTTTTCAGTAGAATCTCCAGCACTAAATGCAGTTTGTATCTTTGGACTTCTTTCAGCTTCTGGAACACTACCTTTGTAATACATCTTTAATCCTGTTGACCACTTAGACTGTTCATCCTAGCGATCTTTTGCTGTTCCAAATCCTGACTTTCAATCTTCTCAATAAACTAAGAAATCGTTAACCCATCATAAACCCCGGTATTTTTCAGAATCATTAAGTAAGTTCCCCACTCTTTCTGCGGTAACGCATCAGCTAACTTGTCTACCCATTCTTCCCGATCTTTTGTAATACTCAGCATCGACATGGATCGCACCAAGTGGCAGTATCGCTCAATCAGCTTCTTCGTATCTTCTCCCGGTAAACTACTGAACAGATCAAACTCTTTCTTGAGCAACGCCTTCTTTCTCTTAATCATGTTCTCACTACCCTCAAACTTAACACGTAGAGCATCCCAGATTGACTTTGAAGTTTTGTCATGTTGTAGCAACACAAAAATGTCTTCTTTGATGGCTTGTTGAAGCAAACTTATCATCATCTTTTCAGCACGATACATGTCTCGTTCTTGATCACTAAACTCAGAAATTGTTTTCACAACTTGCAACTCAGTACGCGGCAAAACATACTTTTTCAGAATACACTCCCATGATCTCAAATGGTTTGCCTGAACCCAGTTTTTGAATCTGTCTTTCCACCCATAGTACTCTTCGATACTCATCAGTTTCGGGGGTTTTTGTAACGTTCCGGTCTCGTTTTCCAAGTTCATGTTCTGAGCAATAGAAGCCGGAGTAGTCGGGGATGAAGTGAACGCGTGGTAGAACTCTTCACTCATGATTACGTATCACGTTTTTCAAAAATAGTAACTTTCGAGCGGAATTAACTCAGATACAGTTTCAAGCGAAATCCCAACTATGATATCTGGAGCGGAATTACAAGTAAGCAGTTGGAGCGAAATCACAACTAATTTTGGAGCGGAATCTCAAATATGGTACTCTGGAGCGAAATCAGTCCCACATCTCGAGCGAAATCAGAAAATATGTTGAAGCGGAATCAACTCTAAGTATCCTGGAGCGGAATTACCAAGATGTTTTGGAGCGGAAACACACTGTTTCGAGCGAAATCAAATCAAATCAAGCAATATCTGTCAAGCGGAATCAGGCTTCTGAGCGGAATCACTAAAAGTCCTTTCAAGCGGAATCAGTTCGCGGGTCCATTTTGTCCATTTTTACTGTGAATTTAGCAATGAAACTTTCAGGGATTTGTCTATATGTCTTTTTACACAGTCTGTGAAAAATTGATCTGGTTTTGACCGTTAAATCTCGTTCTGTTGAAGAAAGAAGGTGTAGAAGTAAGAAATCTTGATGAAATTCAGCTAATCTCTGCAGAACTCCTCCTCCTGAGCTCTGATACCAATTCTAGGATCGTGCGATTGACCCGAATGAGTCGTTCAGAGGAGTTTTACTTTGTTTCAGGTGCGGAAAACAAGAAACAAAGGTAGAAACAGCTTGCAATTCACTTTTAACACTGATTTGATTAATCTAACAACGATTACAATCAGTCTTCACACCGGCAGCACTTCGGTATGGAAATCGACAAAAGATTACAACTGATTTCACTCATGGGCTATTTATAGCCGTCTTGATTTCGCTCGAAGAGACACAAGATCTGTTGGAGCGGAACTAGAACCATGTGATTCCGCTCGAAAGTGTCTACATGACATTTCAGGCGGAATTAGCTGTTGGAGCAAAATCAACCTCTTAAACATATAAACATTCCTATTTTCTTGATCTACGCGCCCTGATCTATACAATCTAATCTAAGACTCGATACAAGACGAAGTCGACAGATGTATGCACCAAAAACATATCTAAGATACTAGGATACATGTTATGATTCCAATGGGCAATTTGGGACCCATAAAACCACTCACTATGGTGTCATAAACAAGCTCTTAGGACTTAGATATTACTTTCATGTATACATACTTTTACTAATTTAATTTCTAAATTCTGAATCTTACCACTCCCTACACATCATGTAACCCGACCATTAAATCCTCATACACAAACAAACTCATCACTCTTGCATAATCGGAAAGCATACGCAATTTTGTGAGTACACTTGACCCATTTCCCTTTTAAATACACTTTGGGTGCAACATGTTTTACTTGTTAAACCGCACAATTCACAAACATGGTTTTATTCATTCGATCCGTATACATGCCTTGTTATGCTTAGGTTCATGCTAGAATGCATACTACTTGTTAACTCGGCTTAAACAATTATAGCGCTATAGGAGTAGCACACCACCCGACGGGGTTTTGTTAAGTCTTTATTCTATAACGGTCTCGTTGCTTTTATGACGAGGGATGCTAAATACTAATGGACACTAGAGTTGACATATTGTTATGCATGATAGTTTGACCTTGTATACCAAATGCTATGTTGGATTGAAAATACTTTTTATACACATGACACGAGTCTAAAACTTGTGTACTCGCCAATACCTTTGTATTGAACTATGCTTTTTAAAACATGTTGCAGGTTTTAGCGATAATGTTGGTGATGCATGGAATCTAGTAGGATGCTTAGATACACACTTTAATTTGTATTCTTATTACATTGTATTATTCATGATGTTGTGTTTACTTCAAATTCTTGTAATTTATTCTTTAGAAATGAAATGAAATTTACTATTTAAATAATTGTCACAATTATTAGGGTTATGATGTCTCGAGCAATCTATTTCGTCTCACTCCGATGTTTCCGCCATCGGTTGGGGTATGACAGATTGGTATTAGAGCCATAACTATAGGGAATTAGGAAAAAAATTGCCATACTTTTTACCTAGTCTATAGTTTTAGAGCCTTATTTTTATGTTTTGCTCGAAACTACTTGCATCATACTCTGTTGCTTTTTATTCATTCTTTTATGATCTTTTAACCATATATGCCATTTACACATGTTATTCTTGTGTGTTAATAGTTGCTTTATTATGTGTTAATACTTGTTGTATTGTCCCATTATTTATGTACTATTCTTGATATGCGTTCTTATGTGTTTATACTTGTTTATTTATTCCTTTAACTTACGTCGTTCCTAAGTCATTTTATTCGATTTATACTAAACTCGAAAACACTCCTTGTTGGTGCATCCGTCTATCGTCTACGTCTTGTATCGAGTCTTGTAACTGTATAGGTTAGAGCAGGGCACGAAATTCAAGAATATGATATTTGTAAGAGATTCCCCTCGAAATGACATCTAGTCATTTCAAGCGAAATCACAAACAAGTCTGATTCCACTCGAGATTCAAATGCTGATTTAGCTTGTATGTTTACATTGTAATTCCGCTTGAAATGAACAATACATGTTCAAGCGGAATCAAAGGCCTATATATAGGGGTCTTGAGCGAAATCTCTGTATCCATTGTTCCGGTTTGCAAAGAAGTGCTACCGAAGTGTCGAGTCACTGTAAAAGTCATTCAATCAATACATTCGACAGTTTAAAGTGTATTACTTGCTGAATTGAACTCAGTTTCTTAGTTTCCACCTCTGAAACTGAGATTAACTCTTCTGATCGACTCTTTCGGGTCTGAAAACAATCCTACAAGTTGTATCAGAGCTCGGGAGGAAGAGTTCATACCAATTCAGCTGCGATTTCTGATTTCTACACCTTCTTTTTCAATTTAAACATCTTTTCACGGTTAAAATCGGCTCAAATTCACACAGTGCACTCGGATTTACATATTAACAAAGCCTTAAAAGTTTTAGGTTAAAATTCAATCTAAAACAGACGTTTTTAGCTAACCGCTTGAAATTGTTCGATTAAATGATGACGTCATAGTGATTCCGCTTGAAAGTTAGTCTTGATCCCGCTCAGAATTGTGTTTCCGCTTCAGATTGTATTTTGATTCCGCTTGAAATCAAGATCCAGCTTGAAAGTTTGAGTTGATTCCGCTTGAATCTATATTCCGCTTGAGATTTCAGTGTGATTCCGCTCGAACTTGATATCCCGCTTGAACCGTATTATCTGATTCCGCTTGAATCAGTGTATCTGTGTAAATCCAGTGATTTTGCTTGAACCAATTGAGTTTGAAGTTGGTTATTTCGCTTGAATTGACTGTTTGAAGATTTCTTAAAATTCGAAAAAATGGACGAGGAATTTTACAATGCGTTCGCTACCCCGGCTACTCCGATGAGTATTGCACAGAACACGATGTTGGAGAATGAAACGGGCACTATGCAAAAACCGCCCAAAGTAATTGTTGGTGCACTACATCTGTCGACTTCGTCTTGGATCGAGTCTTAGTCTTAGCGTGTTAGATCAGGGCACATAATACGAGAAAACTGGAGATTGTATGTGTTTTAGTAATAGGTTTCGCTTTTAGTGACATAGTGTCACACCTCAACCGATGGCGGAATCATCGGGGCGCGGCACTGAGCGAAACAGATTGTCCAGAAGTTTCCACAACAACTATTATATAAATTCAGTTTAAATGACACGTCCCATACCGTGTCCCAAATAAATAACAAGTTATCATAGAAAGCAACGAGGCCATTAATTCCGTTCCGACAACTCAGATTTAATTATTATTACAGACAATTGTTTATTATTTCTAGACTCCCTAGCCTCGATTTCATTACCACGCGCCTAAGCATCCTAGCAACTTAAGCACCTGTCACATACGTTAAAATAAAGTCAATACATAAAATGTAAAGGTGAGCACACAAGTTTAATAATAGCATATAGAGTTCGAATAGTTTACGCATAACCAGGCACGTACACAGAGGAAAACGATGCATGTTAATTATCGACAATGGACCATCGATACCAACGACTGCGGGTTGACCGTCCGAGACGGTTCGCAATACATGATTTGTGTGAACAGGTGCTGAGTCTAAACTATAGTACTATGTTGCTAAGGCAGGTAGATAGCACTCCACGTGTAAACATAATAAACAACATTCATTTAGTCAAGTAGCACATGCAAATGGTTAGCGTTCAAATAGTTTGTGTTTGATTGTGATTTGATAGGTAACGTATGTAACACCCAAGAGTGCTAAAAGCAAAAAGGGATCGAGTATACTCACAGTGATTGATTGTGGATTGAAGGGAGCGCTGAGAGTAGGGTTAGCCTGAATAGTTCGATAGCACAACAATGAGCAATGGGGAAAAATAAGACAAGTGTGAATGGATCGAATGGGCTGGTCGATCGAACGGCAGGTTCGATCGAACGGGCTGTTCGGTCGGCTGGTATGTCCGGTTGGACAGTCCTGTTCGATCGGCCGGTAGGCTCGATCGGCTGGGCCACTCGAGTGGATTGTTTCTTCCTCTGGTGTGTTTGTGTTTGGGGATTTGAACTTTTGAAGTTTTCGTTGCAGCATTTGAGAACACTGAAGTGTTCTTACCTTTCAAGTTGGTCGATCGAATGGTTCGTTCGATCGGCTAGCTCACTCGATCGGCTAGCTCACTCGATCGGCTAGGAACTTCAGAATTAGTCCTCAACTGAATGTCACTCGATCGAACGGGCTGTTCGATCGGCTGGCATTCCCTACTACGAACGAGTTGTGAAAGCGATTAAGTGTTGAAGTATAGTATTTCATGATCCGAAGAGTAATGTTCACCAAACGCAGTTCGATCGAACATCTCTTCCTCAATACTATGCTTCATGAAATTTTAAAAGTGTGGGACCATGTGCTAGCCGATCGGCTGGCCCGGTCGATCGGCTGGCATGTCCGATCGGCTGGGCTGTTCGAACAGCCTAGCCGTTCGGCCAGCATTTCTGACCTGGTCGGCCTTTCGTCTAACACTTGGTTGTTTGTTCACTTGTTGTTATATCGAGGTAGTTTGATAACAAGTTGAAATATGACATCCTCTGTTCCTACTTGTTTCTTTGGCTCGGACAGGAATCACCCAAGTCTGGCCGGTGAACGGTTCGGAGCGTCGGTTTGAAGTTTAACCCGAAATCGGTGAACCTTGTTCATAGAACCCGAATCTTGAACCTCCTAACTATTAGAATGAGTAGTCAGCCGGTTTAAGTTTCGTTTCTACCAGTTTTAGGGTTTCGAGTGTAAAAGGTTGAGGAATGTTGGAGATTATTCATAAAAATGTTAAGATTTTGTAAGAATCTTAGTTTGTTTATGTGGAAATCGGTCAGATCTAAGCTATTCATGGTTGAATGAGGTCAAAGTTTGATGTTCTTCAAGAACACCATGATGACATCACCCAAGAACACTTAGATCTTGGTGATTTCACAGTTAGAATCCAAGTTTTGAAAGATAGAAAGGTGTAGAATCAAGTAATGATCAAAAACGTACAAGAATTAAGGTGGAAACTTACCGGGATTGAGAGAAATCTAAAAAAAGATGAAGAATAGGAGCTGGCCGGTCAGAACTTTCCAAAAGTGGAAATGAAGACAAGGACAACCCTATTTATAGGCTTCCAAAAAGGGAAAGTGGCAGCCGATCGGCCAGGAGCTCCGATCGAGTGGGCTGCTCGATCGGCTGGCAAGATGCTAGCCGATCGGCTGGCCTGTTCGATCAGCATGCCTCCTATTCGATCCGCGACACACTTTGAGTATTTTGTGACGATTTTCGACGTTTCGATTTCGATGGACGCTGATACGAATACGATAGGGTTCCTAGTCAAATTACTTTTAATCCCAACCACTATATCTAACATACAATCTTCTATAAGTCACGTTTCGATGTCGTTTTCGATTGTGTTCGATTGCCTTTCGAGTTTCGATTCGATTTTCGATTGATTTGCTTGAATACCACACCAACATAAAGTAAACACGCACAAGTAACACATAAGGCACACACACGTATATCAATACCAAAATCCGCATAATTCGAGTCTCGAGTTTGATGATTGTTAGATCGGTTTGATTATTGATTAGTTAACTTTATCGCATTGTTACTTCCTATCATTCATAGTCGTAGATCGGTTCGGGTTAAAAAACATTCGATTACTTCGATTCTTGCTGATTACAACACTTACTCCACATAATACAACTAAAACATAAAATAGACTAACTACAGTCAAAGAAAGTCAAAGTTGACTTGGACTTTGACTTTGACTTTGACTTTGACATTTGAAAACACGGGGTGTTACAGCCTCCCCTTGTTTAGGAATTTCGTCCCGAAATTAGGTTCGAAGGCTACACAACGCCGTGATTTACCAATTTGATGCTTCAGATCTATTTATTTAAACAACTGCGGGTACTTGGCCTTCATGTCGCTTTCGAGTTCCCAAGTGAACTCCGCGCCTCGTTTGCCTTCCCATCGGACCTTCACGATTGGGATGCGAGAGCGCCTGAGTTGCTTGGTTTGGCGATCCATGATTTCGACAGGCTTTTCCACGAAGTGTAATGTTTCGTTGACCTGAAGATCGTCGAGTGGTACGATTAGATCATGATCAGCAAGGCATTTTCGGAGGTTAGAGACGTGGAAAGTCGGGTGGACGTTACTGAGTTCCTCCGGTAGTTCGAGTCTGTAGGCGACTTTTCCGATCCTTTCCAGAATCTTAAAAGGTCCAACATATCGAAGCGCGAGTTTCCCTTTCTTGCCGAATCTGACCACACCCTTCCAAGGGGATACCTTTAGGAGTACATAATCACCAACGACGAATTCAAGGGGCTTGCGTCTTTTATCGGCATAACTCTTCTGTCTGTTCCGAGCTTTTATCAAGTTGTCTGGAATCTGGTGGATTTTGTCAGTCGTTTCTTGTAGAATCTCAGGACCAGTCAGTTGCGAGTGACCGATCTCGTGCCACACAATAGGCGATCGACATCTTCTACCATACAAAGCCTCGAAAGGTGCCATTTGGATGCTGGCATGATAGCTGTTATTGTACGAGAATTCCACCAATGGTAGGTGTTTGTTCCAACTACCACCAAAATCTATGACACACGCTCGGAGCATGTCTTCAAGAGTACGGATCGTCCTTTCAGTCTGTCCGTCGGTTTGAGGATGGAATGCAGTACTCAGATTAAGCGACGTACCAAGGGCCGCTTGAAACGTTTCCCACAATCGCGAAGTGAACCGAGCGTCACGGTCTGAAATGATGTCACGAGGCGTACCATGATTACAAATGATCTCGTCGGTGTAGATTTGGGCTAGTCATTCCACCTTGTAGTATTCTCGTATCGGCAAAAAGTGGGCTGACTTCGTGAGACGATCAACTATTACCCAAATACTGTCGTGACCTGATGGCGTGGGCGGAAGTTTCGTTATGAAATCCATAGCTATACTCTCCCACTTCCATATAGGTATCGGCGGTGTTCGAGTAAGCCAGAAGGTCTTTGACGTTCAGCCTTGACTCTTGCGCAAGTTAAACAGCTTCCAACGTAAAGAGCGATATCCCATTTCATACCCGGCCACCAGTACTTATAACGTAGGTCCTGGTACATCTTGTCTGCACCGGGATGAATAGAATATCGGGACTTGTGGGCTTCATTCATGATGATCTTTCGCAAATCGGTCCGCTTAGGGATCCAAATTCGGTCTAGATAGTAGAATATCCCATCCGATTTGCTTACTAACTGAGCTCCATCGTGATAGATCCTCTCTTTCTTCAATGTACGCTCGTTAAAGCAAGCATGTTGAGCTTCGCGGATAAGGGTTTCGAGGTTGTGCTGGGCTTGGATGTTTCGGGTACTGAGCACGTAACTCTTTCTGCTGAGCGCGTCGGCAACCACATTCGCCTTGCCTGGGTGATAACGTATCTCACAGTCGTAATCGTTGAGAAGTTCTACCCATCGGCGTTGACGCATATTAAGCTCTCTCTGATTAAAGATGTGTTGTAAACTCCTGTGATCAGTGTAGATCGTACACTTAGTGCCATACAGGTAGTGTCGCCAAATCTTCAATGCAAAGACAACCGCGCCTAGCTCGAGGTCATGGGTTGTATAGTTCTTCTGGTGGATCTTGAGCTGACGAGATGCGTAGGCTATAACCTTGTCTCGATGCATGAGTACACAGCCGAGACCAAGGTTAGAGGCATCATAGTAGACAATGAAGTTGTCGCTTCCGTCGGGCAGCGTAAGAATCGGAGCGTTGCACAGCATATGCTTGAGGGTTTGAAAGGCAGTCTCTTGCGCGTTTCCCCACACAAAAGGCTTGTCCTTATGAGTAAGAGCGGTAAGCGGCACAGCGATCTTGGAGAATCCTTCAATGAATTGTCGATAATAGCCCGCTAGTCCGAGAAAGGAACGAACTTCTGATGGGTTCTTAGGCGTAATCCAGCTTTTGACAGCTTCAATCTTCGCGGGATCGACATGGATACCCTGACTATTCACAATGTGACCCAGAAACTGAACCTCCTCCAACCAGAATTCGCACTTGGAGAACTTGGCATAGAGTTGATTCCCCTGGAGTAGCTCGAGAACCAAACGTAGATGCTGCGCGTGTTCGGCTTTTGTTTTGGAATAAATCAAGACATCGTCGATGAACACGATGACGAAACGGTCAAGATAAGGCTTACACACGTGATTCATTAGATCCATAAAAACCGCGGGTGCGTTGGTTAGACCAAAGGGCATAACAACAAATTCGTAGTGGCCATAACGGGTTCGAAAAGAGGTTTTGGGAATGTCTTCCTCTTGAATCCGTAGCTGATGATATCCTGAACATAAATCGATCTTAGAGAAGCATGCTGCGCCTTGTAGCTGATCAAACAAATCGTCAATTCGGGGCAAGGGGTATCGGTTCTTGATGGTTAGCTTATTCAATTCCCGATAGTCGATGCACATCCGGAACGATCCGTCCTTCTTTTTGACGAAAAGGACTGGCGCGCCCCAAGGAGAGGTGCTTGGGCGAATAAAGCCTTTTTCGACTTATTCCTGGAGTTGATTCGAGAGTTCCCTCATTTCAGATGGTGCGAGTCGGTAAGGGGCTTTGGCTACGGGGTTAGCTCAAGGAATGAGGTCGATACGAAAGTCGATATCACGACTTGGTGGTAGTCCGGGAAGATCATCAGGGAACACCTGAGGAAATTCACGGACCACTGGAACATCCTTGACTTCAACTTTCTTTTTCTTTCCCTTCTCCGCTACTACAATGTTGGCCAGGAAGGCTCGGTATTCCTTGCGGAGATACTTGCTGGCTTGAATACATGACATAAGCTTGAGACCTTTCGACGCTGTTTCACCGTATACACATAGAAGATCACCATTTGCAAGCGAGAATCAAATCATCTTTTCAAAGCTCACAACTTCAGCATGGTTTTCACGAAGAAAGTCCATGCCTATTATGACGTCAAAGCTTCCGAGTTGTATTGGAATAAGGTCGATCGGGAAAATGTGATTATTGAGTTCGAGAGTACAATCACGGAGTACTGAATTAACGGCAATAGTTCTTCCTTTAGTGACTTTGACTTCGAATGACGAGGACAGATAAGAGCGCTTACGACTAAGGAGCTTCTCGAATTCAAACGAAACAAAGCAGTTATCGGCTCCAGTATCAAACAAACATGATGCATAAATACCATTCACAAGGAACGTACCATTAACCACGTTGTTATCCGCCTGCGCCTGACGGACATTGATGTTGAAGGTTCGGGCATGAGCTGCTTGCTGCTGTTACTGAGGCTGCTGTTGCTGCTGCTGCTGCTGTTGTTGCTGCTGGGGCTCTTGCTTAACCACCCTGTTCGGGCACCTGTTTGCAAAGTGTTTAGGGTCACCACATGCAAAGCAGACTCGAGCATTGGCTGCTTGTGCTTGAGCTGCTTGTTGGCCTTGAGGGGCAGGGAGTAGAGCTTGGTTGACAGTGGCTTGAGCTGGGGCTTGACGAGTACCATAGCGACAGTTCGCAGTGAAATGACCGTAAAGGTTGCAGTGAGCGCAAAAGCGACAAGCTAGACCCACTGGATGATGATACGAACATGTCGGGCAGAGTGGGTGAGGGCCTGTGTACGCACGCTTTGCTGGCGGTGCATTGATCACTGGGGCTGAGCGCTGGTGCTGTTGCTGCTGAGCTGGTACAGCTTGTAGAGTAGCAGCAGTGGTCGTTACAGCACAGTTCTTGTTGCTGGAGCTGTTGTTGTTGTTCTTCTTCTTCCTTCTTGATGACTTGGAGGGTTGAGCAGATGAGTCGGTGGGTGCTGCAGTGGCTTGATGCAGAGACTTGGTTGGCTTATCCTAGAAACCAGCCTTTACTCGCTTATCATTGATCTCAGCGGCGAGTAGGTAGGTTTCTTCGATCGTTGCTGGCTTGGCGGCGTTGTGACAACTCAAATTTCCAAGATTTCTATTACGCATTTATTGCACGTTTATTGATTGTTTAATTGTTTGCTTGCACAATTAGTTGCTGTGAAACTGTAACGTTTTTGATTCAGTTAAGTATATGTGTTGATTATGAAGGATTTGTCAAATGTATGAATGTGGTGGTGAAACTATGAACTATTTTGAGATGGTGTGCTATTGTGAATTATGATACTTAGGGATGCATCGAGTAATTAGTGAAACTCTAATCATTGTTAACCCTAATCCCTTTTCACTAATCATTTTCACCAAAAACCAAAGCACTGTATTCTCTAATCCCCTAGCAATCATCATCACCACCATCATTGGCACAGGACATTCATCACTTTCGATTCCTCTCTTTCTCTAGAATCATTCAAGGTAATTGTTTATTGATCATTGTAATACTTGTGAACCCTAATTGATTGTTTGATTGTATCAATTCTTGATTATGTGTTTCATAAAAATCCTAATTCTCCATGTGATAGTTCTGAGCTTTGATTGATTCCTGATTATTCTGATTTATTATGTAATGATTATGGTTGTATGTTTAATCGACTGCCTAATGCCAATCCGCTTGATATGATGAAGATGTAAATCGTTGAATTGATTTCTGCTATGAATGTATGAAGTAGGGTTTAGATCGTATGAACTATAGGACGTAACTGATGAATGTGAAAAGTGTAACTGATACAATCACGTCGAACTTGAACATTCGTATGTTTGTTTAGTCATCTGAGTTTTGTGAATGAATTTGTAATTATCTGAGTTTTAAGATAGACATCTAGTCCGACTTTTATTCCATAAAAACCCTTGTCCGAGTTCTAATGGTTAGCATGATATCCGAGTTTTAAAGGTTAACAGGATCCGAGTTTTATAAGTTAAGCATGGGTCCGAGTATATTACTTTGTGTCTTGTCTGAAGTATTTGAAGACTACACAAGTAGTCCGAGTTTTGTAATGGGGATGGGGTCCGAAGTTTAAAAGATACCCTAGTCCGACTTTTGATTAATATTACAAAAGGATCCGAGTTTCATCACTCATATGTCCGAGTTCTTAGAGCATATCATGTCCGAGTTTTAACCCCTTTTATTTGTTGTCCGAGTTTTGGCAACTTCATGGGGTCCGAGTTTCATTCCCCCCATGTCCGACTTTGTGAAGCCATACTCTTTAGTCCGACTTTCAAACAGGGAACCCCCCCCCCCCTCACCTCTTGTCCGAACTTTTGCATGTTATGGTGTTAGCTGAGTTGTGATTTCTTGTTAAGGATCTAACTGGGTAGGATGTAACTGTCTTACATTTATTGGATATGTACAGTTTATGCCAATTGATTGGTCTGGTAAACCGTAAAGGAGTATTATTGATAAACCACATTAGATTGCATATTAAGTTAAGCATGCTAACTCCGTTACGACTGTAAGATGTTAACTCGGTAGACGTATCATCTTACTAGTGTGTAAATCCTGTTAAGTATGTTAAATTGGTGAAGTATGTTAACTGCATGTTCTTCCTATCAAGCATGAATTGTATGAAGACGAATAACTGGTTGTAATGCCTGCTGTTAACTGTTACACACACTTCGTGATGAACTTTACATGCGAAACCTTACAACATGTACTGACTGTGGACACATGCTTACCCTAGGCCTTGATTGATTGATAGATTGATTGTTTACGAGCACATAGTTAGCATACCGAGCAAACCAAGGTGAGTTCACACTCTTACTAAGGCATGGGATTCCCAGGGCTTGGGAATGGGATTGAAGGAATAAGGTTGAATAGATTCGTACTGACACTAATACTAGACTACCATACCATTGTCCTCGATTGTGCAGGACACATACATTTGCTACTCACTGTCCTCGGTTGTGCAGGACACATACTTATGCTATTCACTGTCCTCGGTTGTGCAGGACACATACTTACAATCTACGTAGACTTATACTTACTACTATCCTCGGTTGTGAAGGATACTCACGTAAAACCTACGTGTATTTATACTTACTACTATCCTCGGTTGTGAAGGATACTTATGGTTACGAATAGTCTAGTGGTTATACAACATGGGAAGCCCCCACCAATTGAACGTACTATCGGCCCAGTAGAGCCACCAGTTACAATCAAACTTTCTATTACGCATTTACTTACTATGAACTCGCTCAACTAGTTGTTGATCCTCTGTTACATGCCTTGCAGGTCGTTAGATACATGGAACTTGCACAGGGAGGAGCTGGTCGTTGTGGGCTTGGATCGTGATTGCTTCTTTAAACACTTATGACATTACATACTATTATTATTGGGTTTTACTTATACGCTTCCGCTAAACAGTGATAACTTACTTATTTTTTGGAACACCTTTCATATGGATTTGGGTTTGGTTTAATGGCAATTACTTTTACTATATATGTTGTTCTATATGATTGGTGGCTTGATCCTGGTCAATCACGCTCCCAAGCGGTGATACTCCGCAGGCGGATTTTGGGGGTGTGACAGATTGGTATCAGAGCCATTGGTTATAGAGAACTTGGTTTTAATAGGGGAAAACGTTTTTATTAAAACCAGACTATAACCAGAACAGTGCTCTCAACGATCCACAACAACGCTTCGCTCCACGTGCAAGACTCAACATCCTAGGTAATAAGGTTTATGTTTATTGCCTACTTGCTAGAATTACATAGAACTTTGCTCGCGGTATGCTTAGATTACATTGCTCACTATTTGCTATTGCTTGAGAACATTTGTGTGCTTACACTCTTCTGTCATCGCACTATTCGCGAACCTTTCTCACTTATGCTGCCTTTGATGTGAAGATCAATGGCTGGACGTATTAACATGACACAAGCCCAGTTGACGGCTCTTATCAATGAACAAGTTGCTGCGGCACTTGCAGCTGCAAACGCAGGAGGTATACCCTGCAGTCGTAACTCATCCTAGGATCTTTAGATCCTACGTTCCTAACCAACTCTTATGTTTAACCTTATTCTATTCTTACACATTAGGTCAACACGTTCAACAACCTGTGTGTACCTTCAAGAACTTCATGGATTGTTTTCCTAGCACGTTCAGTGGCACGGAGGGAGCGGTTGGACTCCTCCACTGGTTTGAAAAGCTCGAGTCTGTGTTCGAGATGTGTGAATGCCCTGAGGCTCGCAGGGTCAAGTATGCCACTGGTACTTTAGAGGGGATTGCTCTAACTTGGTGGAACGCACAAGTGCAGATCTTAGGGTTGGCAGCTGCTAACGCCACCCCTTGGGATGATTTCAAGGAACTGATCAAAAGGGAATACTGCACACGGGAAGATATTCATAAGTTGGAAGACAAGCTGTATCATTTGAAAATGGTTGGGTCAGAGATCGAAGCTTATACTAAACGGTCGAATGAGCTGGCCGTGCTATGCCCGACTATGGTGGACCCTCCAGTGAAACGTATTGAGTTGTATCTCAAGGGTTGGCGCCAGAAATTCAGATCCATGTGACATCGGCTAATCTTGACAACATCCAGGCTATTCAACGCCTCGCTCATCGCATCACAGATCAGGCAGTGGATCAGAACAAACTGCCTAAACGTATCAGCGCTACTGCTACCGCTACTGCTTCTGCTACACTTGCTACTCCCAGTGAAAACAAGAGAAAATGGGATGGGAATTCTAGCAAGGGATCCGCTTCAGTTCAGTCACAGGTTCAGCAGCGAAAGACTGACAGTTACCAGAGTCCCAGTCAGCACTCTTCAGGCAGTCACAGGCAGGGCGGATATCAAGGGAACCTCCCAAAGTGTAACAACTGCAACAGACACCACAGTGGCCAGTGTAACAAGGGTCGCTGTCAAAGATGCCTCAAGATGGGTCATGAGGCCAAAGATTGTAGAAGCCCTCGACCTGGGAATCAGAATCAGCAGCAGCCACCAGCACAGCAGAATCAACAGCAGGGCAACAAAGGGTGTTTTCATTGCGGTGCAGAGGGTCACTTCAAAAGGCACTGCCCTCAGCTGAACAGGAACCAGAACAACAACAACCATAACAACAATCAGGGAAATGGCAACAACAACAACGGTGGAAACAACAACGGCAATGAAGCGAGGGGTCGTGCGTTTGTGTTGGGGCAGGGTGATGCCAGAAATGATCCCAACGTCGTTATGGGTAAGTTTCTTCTCGACGATATTTATGTTACTGTTTTGTTTGATTCGGGTGCGGATACGAGTTATATGTCTTTGAAAATGAGTAAATTGTTAAAACGTACACCAACACCCCTAAACACCAATCATGTCGTAGAACTAGCAAATGGTAAAAGTGTAGAAGCCACGCATGTAGTCAAGGGTTGTAACATCGTTCTAGCGGGTCAGACCTTCTTGATTGATCTTATTCCTATAGTTCTGGGTAGTTTCGACATCGTCATCGGCATGGATTGGTTATCTAAGCAGCAGGCAGAGATTCTATGTAAGGAGAAAATCATTCGTATTCCTCGTTCGGGTAAGGAACCTCTCGAAGTTCAAGGCGACAAGAGTGGTGCAGTGGTTGGCATCATCTCTTTCTTGAAGGCTCAGAAATGTTTAAGAAAGGGGCATTCGGCTATTTTGGCACTAGTTACAGATGCATCGACGAAAGAGAAAAGAATAGAGGATATTCCTGTTGTACGCGAATTTCCTCAAGTGTTTCCTAAAGATTTACCTGGTCTACCGCCTCATCGTCAAGTCGAGTTTCAAGTCGAGCTAGCTCCAGGAGCAGCGCCTATAGCTCGCGCACCGTATCGTTTAGCTCCAACTGAACTGGAAGAACTGTCTAAGCAACTACAAGAGCTCTTGGATAAGGGCTTCATTCGTCCAAGCTCTTCGCCTTGGGGAGCTCCAGTATTATTTGTGAAAAAGAAGGATGACACTTTCAGAATGTGCATAGATTACCGCGAACTGAACAAAGTCACAGTGAAGAACCGCTATCCTCTTCCACGCATTGACGACTTATTCGACCAGTTGCAAGGGTCGAGTTACTACTCCAAGATTGATCTAAGGTCAGGGTATCATCAGCTGAGAGTCCGGGATGAGGACGTCTCCAAAACAGCATTCAGAACTCGCTATGGTCACTACGAGTTCCTAGTCATGCCATTTGGGCTTACGAACGCGCCGGCAGTTTTCATGGATCTTATGAACAGGGTGTGCAAACCCTATCTTGACAAGTTCGTCATTGTCTTCATCGACGACATTCTGATATACTCCAAGAGTCAGGAGGAACACGAGCAGCATTTACGTCTTATCTTGGAACTTCTTCGAAAGGAGCAACTGTACGCCAAGTTTTCTAAATGCGATTTCTGGCTTCGTGAAGTCCACTTCTTAGGCCATGTGGTGAACAGGGATGGGATTCATGTCGATCCATCCAAAGTAGATTCGATCAGGAACTGGCCTGCACCGCGTACACCAACAGAAATACGCCAATTCTTGGGTTTGGCAGGGTATTACAGACGATTTATTAAAGACTTCTCCAAGATCGCACAGCCGCTCACTATGTTGACACAGAAAGGTGTTACCTATCGTTGGGGTAATACACAAAAAACTGCCTTTCAGTACCTGAAGGATAGACTATGCAGCGCACCTATTCTCTCATTGCCAGAGGGCACGGATGACTTCGTGGTTTATTGTGACGTATCGATACAGGGTCTTGGTTGCGTATTGATGCAACGGGATAAGGTTATTGCCTACGCCTCTCGTCAACTCAAGGTTCATGAACGAAACTACACGACGCACGATTTAGAGCTGGGAGCTGTTGTTTTTGCGCTTAAGATATGGCGACACTACCTGTACGGTACCAAGTGCACTATTTACACCGATTACAGGAGTCTCGAGCATATCTTCAAGCAGAAGGAATTGAACATGCGTCAACGACGATGGGTCGAGTTACTCAATGATTACGAATGCGCCATCAAGTACCATCCAGGCAAAGCCAATGTTGTGGCTGACGCTCTCAGTCGGAAAGACACTCTACCTAGACGCGTACGAGCCTTGCAGCTCACTATTCAGTCTAGTCTTCCTGCACAGATACGAACTGCTCAGATGGAAGCATTAAAGCCTGAAAACGTCAAAGCTGAAGCCTTACGCGGCTCAAGGCAACGAATGGAACAAAAGGAAGACGGCGCCTACTATGTAACGGGGCGTATTTGGGTCCCACTTTTTGGCGGTTTACGCGAGCTGGTAATGGACGAAGCTCACAAGTCCCGCTACTCGGTACATCTAGGGTCGGATAAGATGTACCACGATCTCAAAACAACATATTGGTGGCCTAGCATGAAAGCCCACATTGCTACTTACGTCGGCAAGTGTTTGACATGTGCAAAGGTCAAAGTGGAGTATCAGAAACCAGCGGGCCTACTTCAACAACCCAGGATACCACAGTGGAAATGGGAAGAGATTTCCATGGATTTTGTTACAGGCCTACCTAGATCTCAGCGTGGGAATGATACCATATGGGTGATCGTGGATCGACTCACCAAGTCTGCACACTTCCTGGCTATAAAGGAAACGGATAAGTTCTCCACTCTCGCAGACGTTTATCTTAAAGAAGTTGTTTCGAGGCACGGGGTGCCCACCTCCATCATTTCGGATCGGGATGCACGATTCACGTCAGAGCTATGGCAAGCGATGCACAAAGCGTTTGGCTCTCGTTTAGACATGAGCACAGCATATCACCCTCAGACGGATGGGCAGTCTGAGCGCACGATTCAAACTCTAGAAGACATGCTTCGAGCGTGTGTTATCGATTTCGGCAACGGCTGGGAAAAGCATCTTCCTTTGGTGGAGTTTTCGTATAATAACAGTTATCACACCAGCATACAAGCCGCTCCGTTCGAGGCATTGTACGGACGTAAATGCCGGTCACCTCTCTGTTGGGCAGAGGTGGGGGATAGTCAGATCACGGGTCCAGAGATTGTAGTGGACGCCACGGAAAAGATTGCACAGATACGACAACGCATGGCGGCAGCACGCGACCGTCAGAAAGCCTACGCGGACAAGCGTAGGAAGCCTTTGGAATTTCAGGTCGGGGACCGGGTTTTACTTAAAGTCTCACCCTGGAAAGGTGTGGTTCGTTTTGGCAAGCGGGGCAAACTAAATCCGCGGTATGTCGGACCGTTCGAGATCATTGAGAAAATAGGCAAAGTGGCCTACAAGCTAAACCTACCAGCTGAACTCGGTGCAGTTCACAATGTATTTCACGTGTCGAATCTGAAGAAGTGCCTGTCAGATGAGACCCTCATAATTCCTTTTAAGGAACTCACTATCGACGAGCGGTTGCAGTTCGTCGAGGAACCAGTAGAAATCACGGACCGGGATGTTAAGGTCCTCAAAAGCAAGAGAATCCCTCTTGTTCGAGTTCGTTGGAACTCCCGACGTGGCCCAGAATACACCTGGGAACGCGAAGATCAAATGAAAGAAAAGTACCCCCAGTTATTCGGAACTAATGCAACTACTGCTGAGGCTGAAGCTACTACTGCGGAATTTCGGGACGAAATTCTAAATCAACGGGGGGATGATGTGACACCCCAGGAAAACCAGTAAACGATACAACTTACCTAGCTTCCTCAGTAACCGCATGCTAAATTTCGGGACGAAATTTCTTTCAAGTTGGGGATAATGTGACAACTCAAATTTCCAAGATTTCTATTACGCATTTATTGCACGTTTATTGATTGTTTAATTGTTTGCTTGCACAATTAGTTGCTGTGAAACTGTAACGTTTTTGATTCAGTTAAGTATATGTGTTGATTATGAAGGATTTGTCAAATGTATGAATGTAATTAGTGAAACTCTAATCATTGTTAACCCTAATCCATTTTCACTAATCATTTTCACCAAAAACCAAAGCACCGTATTCTCTAATCCCCTAGCAATCATCATCACCACCATCATTGGCACAGGACATTCATCACTTTCGATTCCTCTCTTTCTCTAGAATCATTCAAGGTAATTGTTTATTGATCATTGTAATACTTGTGAACCCTAATTGATTGTTTGATTGTATCAATTCTTGATTATGTGTTTCATAAAAACCCTAATTCTCCATGTGATAGTTCTGAGCTTTGATTGATTCCTGATTATTCTGATTTATTATGTAATGATTATGGTTGTATGTTTAATCGACTGCCTAATGCCAATCCGCTTGATATGATGAAGATGTAAATCGTTGAATTGATTTCTGCTATGAATGTATGAAGTAGGGTTTAGATCGTATGAACTATAGGACGTAACTGATGAATGTGAAAAGTGTAACTGATACAATCACGTCGAACTTGAACATTCGTATGTTTGTTTAGTCATCTGAGTTTTGTGAATGAATTTGTAATTGTCTGAGTTTTAAGATAGACATCTAGTCCGACTTTTATTCCATAAAAACCCTTGTCCGAGTTCTAATGGTTAGCATGATATCCGAGTTTTAAAGGTTAACAGGATCCGAGTTTTATAAGTTAAGCATGGGTCCGAGTATATTACTTTGTGTCTTGTCCGAAGTATTTGAAGACTACACATGTAGTCCGAGTTTTGTAATGGGGATGGGGTCCGAAGTTTACAAGATACCCTAGTCCGACTTTTGATTAATATTACAAAAGGATCCGTGTTTCATCACCCATATGTCCGAGTTCTTAGAGCATATCATGTCCGAGTTTTAACCCCTTTTATTTGTTGTCCGAGTTTTGGCAACTTCATGGGGTCCGAGTTTCATTCCCCCCATGTCCGACTTTGTGAAGCCATACTCTTTAGTCCGACTTTCAAACAGGGAACCCCCCCCCCACCTCTTGTCCGAACTTTTGCATGTTATGGTGTTAGCTGAGTTGTGATTTCTTGTTAAGGATCTAACTAGGTAGGATGTAACTGTCTTACATTTATTGGATATGTACAGTTTATGCCAATTGATTGGTCTGGTAAACCGTAAAGGAGTATTATTGATAAACCACATTAGATTGCATATTAAGTTAAGCATGCTAACTCCGTTACGACTGTAAGATGTTAACTCGGTAGACGTATCATATTACTAGTGTGTAAATCCTGTTAAGTATGTTAAATTGGTGAAGTATGTTAACTGCATGTTCTTCCTATCAAGCATGAATTGTATGAAGACGAATAACTGGTTGTAATGCCTGCTGTTAACGGTTACACACACTTTGTGATGAACTTTACATGCGAAACCTTACAACGTGTACTGACTGTGGACACATGCTTACCCTAGGCCTTGATTGATTGATAGATTGATTGTTTACGAGCACATAGTTAGCATACCGAGCAAACCAAGGTGAGTTCACACTCTTACTAAGGCATGGGATTCCCAGGGCTTGGGAATGGGATTGAAGGAATAAGGTTGAATAGATTCGTACTGACACTAATACTAGACTACCATACCATTGTCCTCGGTTGTGCAGGACACATACATTTGCTACTCACTGTCCTCGGTTGTGCAGGACACATACTTTTGCTACTCACTGTCCTCGGTTGTGCAGGACACATACTTATGCTATTCACTGTCCTCGGTTGTGCAGGACACTTACTTACAATCTACGTAGACTTATACTTACTACTATCCTCGGTTGTGAAGGATACTCACGTAAAACCTACGTGTATTTATACTTACTACTATCCTCGGTTGTGAAGGATACTTATGGTTACGAATAGCCTAGTGGTTATACAACATGGGAAGCCCCCACCAATTGAACGTACTATCGGCCCAGTAGAGCCACCTGTTACAATCAAACTTTCTATTACACATTTACTTACTGTGAACTCGCTCAACTAGTTGTTGATCCTCTGTTACATGCCTTGGAGGTCATTAGATACATGGAGCTTGCACAGGGAGGAGCTGGTCGTTGTGGGCTTGGATCGTGATTGCTTCTTTAAACACTTATGACATTACATACTATTATTATTGGGTTTTACTTATACGCTTCCGCTAAACAGTGATAACTTACTTATGTTTTGGAACACCTTTCATATGGATTTGGGTTTGGTTTAATGGCAATTACTTTTACTATATATGTTGTTCTATATGATTGGTGGCTTGATCCTGGTCAGTCACGCTCCCAAGCGGTGATACTCCGCAGGCGGATTTTGGGGGTGTGACAGGCGTGAACAAAGTCAGCTACACAATCGGGCAGGGCTCGAATGTACTTCTTGATGGCTTGATCTGAGGTCTTGACTTGATCAGGACAGATGATGCTAAGCTGCTTGAAGCGAGCAATGAGAGCAGCGTCGTCTCCATCCTTCTGCTTGATTCCCCAGAACTCGTCCTCCAGCTTTTGGCGTTCATGACGAGGGCAGAATTCTTCAATCATAATTGCCTTCAACTCCTTCCATGTTAGCCCGTAAGCTGCATCATTTCCGCGCTTGTTTTGTTCGGCCGTCCACCAGTCTAGAGCACGGGACTGGAAGACGCCTATAGCATTGAGAGTGCGGAGATGTTTAGGACATCCGCTCTGGCGCAGAGTGACTTCGACTGAGTCGAACCAGTGAAACATGGCTGTAGGACCATCTTCGCCAGTGAACTCTTTTGGTCCGCATGCTTTGAACTGCTTGAAGCTGAAAGCAGCCTTGCTTGACTCCTTAGGGATTTCAGCTCGGGATTCTTCTGATGACTTGCTAGCGTTTTCATACACCTCACTCACAGCTTTCGCCACGGTTTTGGAGATGATCGCAGCGAGGCGTCGGTCCCTCTTTTCTTGGCGAGTCAAACGGTGTCGGGATCCAGACGACGACATGGTCTGCATTAGACATCGTCACGAGACTCAACACAACGAAATCGAATCTCACCTCACACGTCTACCATCATCTAAAGCTTAGAATCACGTCGAGTCACACATTACGTAACATATAGGCACATAATCACAAATGCACATAACCATAGAGTACATAAGTACACAGAGCACAGAATCACGGAAGCAGAGAAGCACATAAGCACATAAGTACCTAGAGCGCAAAACACAGAAACACGTAAATACCTAGGCACTTAATCACTGAAGCAGTCAGAAAACAGAAACCTATCCTTCAAAGCTCGCGTGTCGTTCGATTAGTATGTCGAATAGCATCGGTTTAGCCTAACTTAGTCGTATAGCATAACATAGCATGATACCGTCTAGATTTGCGACAACTGGATGTCGAATTGAGATAGAACATCAATTGCGAGTCGTGTGTGTTGATCGAAATGGTAACAAAATCAAATAACATCCAAAATACAAACACACAAAACAGAGAAAGCACACATAAACACATAAAATCAACGAGTCATCAAAGTACGCGGCTGCGGTTCTCAAAATCGAAACACATAAAGATCGAGAGGTAGTTTGTCTGCGGCTACTAGACATCGACTACCCAAGGCAACTCGACTATTCACAATGGACTTGTCATCACTTTCGACTCTAGAGGTCGTGTTTCTGCCTCGACTCTTGGGCTTTCCACACTCGTTCCCTAGGTCATACTTGTGAGTTCAGGTCGTTGGAGTCCGTCGAAGCCTTGGTGAGATGAATAAAATACAGAACAAACTGCTAAGGTTAGGGTTTCACCCCTTGGCTTAGCAATTTCTTCCTTGTTTTTAGTAAAAGTCGAGAAGAATTTTCATCAAAATGGGGGTTTCACACCTGATTTGGTATAATTCTCCTCGTTTATTGGCGAAAATATCGAGATGAAAGAGTAAAATCCCATAAGTCAGGAAATTTAGTCGGGAGTTTGCGGTTTTCACACCTATTCCTGACTGAATCGCCTGACTTTAGTTGAAAATTTGAGTGCAGTGATAGTGATGAATTGCAGAATGAGGCACATAAACTGGGTCTGATGGTTCCTAACTATAGTCTAGGTCTCTAAGACAGCGACCCGGACTAGGTCGTGTCTGCCTAATTCCCTATAGTTATGGCTCTGATACCAATCTGTCACACCCCAACCGATGGCGGAATCATTGGGGCGCGGCACTGAGCGAAACAGATTGTCCAGAAGTTTCCACAACAACTATTATATAAATTCAGTTTAAATGACACGTCCCATACCGTGTCCCAAATAAATAACAAGTTATCATAGAAAGCAACGAGGCAATTAATTCCGTTCTGACAACTCAGATTTAATTATTATTACAGACAATGGTTTATTATTTCTAGACTCCCTAGCCTCGATTTCATCACCACGCGCCTAAGCATCCTAGCAACTTAAGCACCTGTCACATACGTTAAAATAAAGTCAATACATAAAATGTAAAGGTGAGCACACGAGTTTAATAATAGCATATAGAGTTCGAATAGTTTACGCATAACCATGCACGTACACATAGGAAAACGATGCATGTTAATTATTGACATGGGACCATCGATACCAACGACTGCGGGTTGACCGTCCGAGACAGTTCGCAATACATGATTACCACCGTAATCCACGCAAGTAATTGTCCTTAACAACCCCGTGTGAACGGGTGCTGAGTCCAAACTATAGTACTATGTTGCTAAGGCAGGTAGATAGCACTCCACGTGTAAACATAATAAACAGCATTCATTTAGTCAAGTAGCACATGCAAATGGTTAGCGTTCAAATAGTTTGTGTTTGATTGTGATTTGATAGGTAATGTATGTAACACCCAAAAGTGCTAAAAGCAAAAAGGGATCGAGTATACTCACAGTGATTGATTGTGGATTGAAGGGAGCGCTGAGAGTAGGGTTAGCCTGAATAGTTCGATAGCACAACAATGAGCAATGGGGAAAAATAAGACAAGTGTGAATGGATCGAATGGGCTGGTCGATCGGACGGCAGGTTCGATCGAATGGGCTGTTCGGTCGGCTGGTATGTCCGATTGGACAGTCCTGTTCGATCGGCCGGTAGGCTCGATCGGCTGGGCCATTCGAGTGGATTGTTTCTTCCTCTGGTGTGTTTGTGTTTGGGGATTTGAACTTTTGAAGTTTTCGTTGCAGCATTTGAGAACACTGAAGTGTTCTTACCTTTCAAGTTGGTCGATCGAACGGTTCGTTCGATCGGCTAGCTCACTTGATCGGCTAGCTCACTCGATCGGTTAGGAACTTCAGATTTAGTCCTCAATTGAACGTCACTCGATCGAACGGGCTGTTCGATCGGCTGGCATTCCCTACTACGAACGAGTTGTGAAAGCGATTAAGTGTTGAAGTATAGTATTTCATGATCCGAAGAGTAATGTTCACCAAACGCAGTTCGATCGAACATCTCTTCCTCAATACTATGCTTCATGAAATTTTAAAAGTGTAGGACCATGTGCTAGCCGATCGGCTGGCCCGGTCGATCGGCTGGCATGTCCAATCGGCTGGGCTGTTCGAACAGCCTAGCCGTTCGGCCAGCATTTCTGACCTGGTCGTCCTTTCGTGTAACACTTGGCTGTTTGTTCACTTGTTGTTATATCGAGGTAGTTTGATAACGAGTTGAACTATGACATCCTCTGTTCCTACTTGTTTCTTTGGCTAGGACAGGAATCACCCAAGTCCGGCCGGTGAACGGTTCGGAGTGTCGGTTTGAAGTTTAACCTGAAATCAGTGAACCTTGTTCATAGAACCCGAATCTTGAACCTCCTAACTGTTAGAATGAGTAGTCAGCCGGTTTAAGTTCTGTTTCTACCGGTTTTAGGGTTTCGAGTGTAAAAGATTGAGGAATGTTGGAGATTATTCATAAAAATGTTAAGATTTTGTAAGAATCTTAGTTTGTTTATGTGGAAATTGGTCAGATCTAAGCTATTCATGGTTGAATGAGGTCAAAGTTTGATGTTCTTCAAGAACACCATGATGACATCACCCAAGAACACTTAGACCTTGGTGATTTCACGGTTAGAATCCAAATTTTGAAAGATAGAAATGTGTAGATTCAAGTAATTATCAAAAACGAACAAGAATTAAGGTGGAAACTTACCAGGATTGAGAGAAATCTGAGAAAAGATGATGAATAGGAGCTGGCCGGTCAGAACTTTCCAAAAGTGGAAATGAAGACAAGGACAGCCCTATTTATAGGCTTCCAAAAAGGGAAAGTGGCAGCCGATCGGCCAGGAGCTCCGATCGAGTGGGCTGCTCGATCGGCTGGCAAGATGCTAGCCGATCGGCTGGCCTGTTCGATCAGCATGCCTCCTGTTCAATCCGCGACACACTTTTAGTATTTTGTGACGATTTTCGACGTTTCGATTTCGATGGACGCTTATACGAATACGATAGGGTTCCTAGTCAAATTACTTTTAATCCCAACCACTATATCTAACATATAATCTTCTATAAGTCACGTTTCGATGTCGTTTTCGATTGTGTTCGATCGCCTTTCGAGTTTCGATTCGATTTTCGATTGATTTGCTTGAATACCACACCAACATAAAGTAAACACGCATAAGTAACACATAAGGCACACACACACGTATATCAATACCAAAATCTGCATAATTCGAGTCTCGAGTTTGATGATTGTTAGATCGGTTTGATTATTGATTAGTTAACTTTATCGCATTGTTACTTCCTATCATTCACAGTCGTAGATCGGTTCGCGTTAAAACACATTCGATTACTTCGATTCTTGCTGATTACAACACTTACTCCACATAATACAACTAAAACATAAAATAGACTAACTACAGTGAAAGAAAGTCAAAGTTGACTTGGACTTTGACTTTGACTTTGACTTTGACATTTGAAAACACGGGGTGTTACATATAGGTAGAGGTTTCGCTTATTTGTCAATATAGTTTTGCTTATCTGTCACTCAGAGGTTTCGCTCATACGGCATGTATGTTGGAGCAAAACCTCATACCCTATAAATAGGGTCATTGGAGCGAAACATAGTAGCAAGTCTTGTAACTCATACCGAAGTGCTGCCGGTTTGAGATTTGGATGTAAACTGTCATAAATCAATGCAAAGAGGTGTTTAAAGTGATTTGCTAGCTGTTTCTAAGTCAAATACTTATTTTCCGCATCTGTATTTGATCAAAACTCCTCTGAACGACTCGTTCGGGTCGAAACACGATCCTACAAGTGGTATCAGAGCTTCAGGAGGAGGAGTTCTGCAGAGAATAGCTGGAATTCATCGATATTTCTTTTTTCTACACCTTCTTTCATCAGTTCAGGAAGTTTTACCGGTTAAAATTGGATCAAAATTTCACGGATTGTGCAATATAGGATATAGACAAACCCTGAAAAGTTTGGTGTTGAAATTCGGACTAAAAGTAGGTCAAATTAACTTCCGAATAGGTTCCGCTTTTACTAACATTCTATTCTGAGGTTTCGCTTTTTCAGACATACTAGTTTCGCTCATATATACTCCAAAATTCAAGAAGTTCCTCTCTTGTGAACACTTATCTGTTCCGCTATTGTGATCACTTTGTAGTGTCGCTCTTTTGTCCAAGTAGTTCTGCTCTTTTGAACAACTCTGTGGTTTCGCTTATTCGATGATAGGGTTCCGCACATTTGAACATCAAATAGTTCTGTTATGAACACAAAGTTTCGCTTTTAAGGACTATTGTAGGAAAATTGTTGAAATCTGAAAATGGACGAGGAATTTTTCAACGCATTTGCTACTCCAGTTACACCGATCACTATTGCTCAAACCACAATGCTCGAAAACGAAACGGGAACAATGCAAAAACCGCCCAAACTATTGAATATTGGAGAATATAAAGGATGGGAGGGTCGTTTCGAGAACTGGGTACAAGCAAATTACCTTGACGCATGGGAGTGTGTGGAAACAAAGTATGTGAGACCGTTAAATGATGATGAAGAGGAAGTTGCAATTAAAGACATGAGTGCCAATGACAAGAAGAAGTACAAAAATGAGAAAATGATGCTAAGTCTGCTACAACAAGCTGTGAAAGAGGATATTATGGTGTTACTGCAGCATAACTGAAGTTCTTATTCTATCTGGAAAGCATTACGTTCAAAGTTTGTTGGTAGTCAGGAGATGGTGAAGAACAAAAAATCTCTTTTGAAAAAGGAGTTTGATTTGTTTAGAGGATTGAAGAACGAGAGTACAAAACAGATCATTGAAAGATATTGCAACTTGTTGGTGAACATGAAGAGGTTAAGCATCAACAAAGACAATGAAGAGTTAATTGAAAAGCTTGCTGATGCTTTACCACATGAAACTTGGGGAACACATCTGATGATGCTCAGAAACAAAAAGGGTTTTAGCACGTTAACCTTGAGCAAATTCATTGAGAAGCTGGAAGCTCAGGAAATGGAACAGAGAAAGATTGTTCGAATGAAAGATTTCGATGGTGAACAGGATATTGGGTTGTATTACAAAGCAGGGGTGAATGAGAAGTCTACAAATTTATCTCCGAAAATAGAAACTGCTTACAATGCCAAGAATACTTCTGGAAGTTCATCATCAGGATCAAACAGCAAAACCAGTTTCACATCATTTCCATCTTTTGATCCAAACTTTTCAGCAACAAAAAATGGGAAGAAACTTCATTGCAATATTGTATTAAATCTTGAAAATGATCAAGATTATTCTGAGGAAGTTGCTAAAAACTACATGTCTTTATTAGGAATGGTTTTAGAGTCTTACAGTTGTTTTGTTGCAGGTCGTATCGGAAATCCAATGCTAACAAAGGAAGATTACGACCAGATAGATGCTGAAGAGATGGAGCTAATGGACATAAAGTGGTGTTTGGCTAGCGTGTTACGGAGAGCTGAGAAATTTAAGCAGATCATGGGGAGAGATGATCTTCGTGAGGCTAATGTTTCTACTTTAGGTTTTGACAAATCTAAAGTCACTTGTTTTCGTTGCAGGGAGAAAGGACACTTTAAGAGGGAGTGCACCAACCGCGAAGCAAGTGGAGCTCAGAATCCTTTCAACAACAATAATGATTACTATTGAAAAGCCATCTACCATCAAGTTGCTCAACAACCATCTCAACAGAATCAACATCAAGCACAAACGGCACATGGAAGACCTAGCTTGTGTGGGTAATCAAGATTGTTTGAAGAGAAAGGATGGTAGTGCCTTGGTAATTGATCAAGATGATGAAAAGTTACCCGAGGGTTTTAGCTGGGAAAATTTCACTTGGGATAACTATATTCCTAATCAAGATACAGCTTACACAGCTTTTGTTGCCAAAGTTGAAGAACAAAGTGATGATGATACTGAGTATTATGCCAGACAAATGGAAAAACATCTTAAGATGATGGCAGAAAGTGACAGTGAAGATGAGAAGGCAAAGAAGAAAAAGAAGAAGGTAAAAACACTGGTTAGCAGCGATGATGAGACAGTACCGGTTGTAAGAAGAAAAGTGAAAGAAACTCCAAAGTTCGAGATTAATGAAGAAGCCATTGCAAAGAAGAGTCCAATCACTTGTGAAAATTGTGAAGTTGTAAAGAAACAGAACAGTTCATTGATCCATAACATGAACAGATTGAAAGAATCATATGATGTGTTGAATAGGGCAATGAATATGTACAACGACACTAGTGAAGAGCAGGCTACCGCAATTAAAACACTTCAGGGAGCTTTCATGGTCAAGCAAAAAGTTGTAAACAACTATATTGAGAAGTGTGTTGATCTCGAACAGAAACTTGAACTTCAAAGAATTGAAACTGAAAGAGTTAATCGTTTATTGAAAAGTTACTCACGTTCTTCTTATGTCATTGACAGGATTTATCCGACGGCTGAAAGCTTGAAGGCATTTGAGGACAATGAAGTAACTGAAGAAAAGAAAGTTTCTGAAGAGAAGGTTGAAGAAAAGACTCCAATGAAAAAGACCAAAAAGAAGAAAAACACTAAAAAGACACCATCTGGTAAGAAACAAGGTGTCAGTTACAACAAGTGTCCACCCCCTCTGGAAAATGGATATTTGGCTAGAAATCCAAATGATGAAAGAGTCAAAAAGGCAACAAACTTACAGTGGGAGTCGGAGTCTTCAGTCAATTTACCAGAAAGTATTGATGTCGTTTATACGTCATCTGACACTGATCAACAATCTCAATTGATGAAGATAGTGGTGGATCATGTGTTAGAAAATGATGAAACAGAAAAGTCAAAGTCAGAGTCCGCGTCAGAGTCAAAGTTTGAGTCAAGTACTCCGGGTCAAACAGGAAAACAGGGCAAAATAGTTTATGATAGAAAATTTCTGTTATCAAAATCTAATTTTGATGATGGTCCGTTTAAAGTTGCTTACACTTTGAATGATTCTGACAAATTATATTCTGATGAGGAATTTCCAATAAGAGGTGTTAAAACTGAACTGATAAACAAGGTTTTCAAACTCACAGAAATTAATATTTCTAAAATAAAAGACTTATGTCTTAATGCAAAACCTAAAAAATACACCTCAAGAGTACAACAAAGATTAAACAAGAAAAAGAGTTACGGTTCTGGTTCTGGTTTCCAAAAGAGATCAAACCATGACGGTAATTTTAAAAAGAAAGGCTTGGTTTTACTCCAATAGAAAAATAGAAAAATGAAAAATATGTTCGTGATTTTAAATCCAAAATGACATTTGTTTCAGGAACATCAGCAGATGAAGAAGAAAACAAAGACTTCTGGAGGCAGTCAAACAATGAGTTCCTTGCAAAGAAGCAAGAGGAAATGAAGAAGATGGCTGAGCAGAGGAAAGACACGAGAACCTGTTTTAAGTGCAACACTGTTGGACATATTGCCAGAGAGTGTTCTAAGGCAATATAATCAAAACAGGGAGTATCTCGTAAACTCAAAGAACAAGTGGTTGAGTTTGAACCACCAATTGATAGAACCAAGTTGTTTAAAAATTCTACTTTTGAATTTGGTGAATGTTCGAACAAATTTTACAAGAAGAGAGCTAAATCTGACAACCAGAAATGGATTGTTAAGAAAGCTGCTGAAAGCTCTAGCGATGATTCTGATAGGTCAAAATCAGAGGAGCTATCTTCTGGCGATGAATCTGACTCCACAAAGTCAGATGAGCCACAAATTGTTTCAAAAGGTGAAGTTGTTTTAAAAGATGAAAAATCAGTTCCGATAGTGAATGATGAGGATTTTCCATCACTTCGGGCTGAAAATTATAAAAAGAAAATTGGTAAAGTTGAAATTTCTAACCAATTTTATAATGACAAGCAGGAGTTTGATGCTGATAAGACCTTTAACCCCAAGGTTAAACATATCTTTGGAAAGATGATTGACCGAAAAGTCAAAGGGGTTAAAGAATTTTATGAGAAGAAGAGGAAAGGTAAGAAACCGAGTGATGGTGACTCGGTGAAACCCAAGGCTGGTCAGGCTTGGGTGGATATTTTCTTCGACTAAAACCTGACTTGCCGGAGCTCCCAGGTTGGTAAGCGTGGAGCATGAATCGGCATCTTTCTTGAGGATTATTCGGTAATGTCAATCATACAAACGGTAAAACGGTTTGTTTGTATTTGTTTACAAGTGGTTAGAAGATTTTATTGTGCATTACTTGCATATGGTAAATCAAGGACATTAATTTGTACTTGCATTTTCCTACAACTGGTTGGAAGTCAATATGATGAACCACATCCCCGAACTTGTTATTGATAAACCTACAAGTGATAAAATCAACCAAACTTATTTTCCGGAAAAACCATTTTGATTAAAACAAACTTAAGTGTTTTGAGATCTAAATGGGAAAATAGTTTGGTGATAGGGGGAGTTCTGATTGTTTATGCCGAAAGAATGGCGATTTGATGCGATTTGATATCGGTTGTCAAGTGTTGTACAGTTTGTTTTACTTTTCATGTTTTCTAGTAGGTCTAGAGTCTAGTTTGTTTTCAATTTTCTTTAATGTGTTTGCATTTTAGGGAGAGTAGAAAATTTTAGAAAATTAAAAAACATTAGAAAATTTGAAAAAGCCATAAACATGATAAAATCAAAAATGAGTTTTGTTGAGAAAAGAGGAAATGATAGTACATCAGTGGACTGTGATAACATGCTAAAGAAATGCATAGATAAAATGTGATAAACAATCTTACTGTGGATGTGTTAGTAGGTTTTTATACATTTAGTAGATTGTGTCGAGATATAAACCTAAAATCAAACTTGCTTATTCTGTGGGTTAACAAAACTGCTTGGATATATAGGTAACCCCTGAAATCTTGTTTGAAAGGTCCCTTATTCTGAGATACTAGGTCTTTATACTCAGTGATATCTGGGGTATTATCCCGGGACTTCGGCTGTATGGAAGTACTGACCTAGTCCCCGGATAATGCTTTCTACAAATGCTTGAAATATAGCATCGCCCTCAGCAAGCTGATGAAACAATAAAATTGATAGTCGCTGCTGTTGTAATAAAAGATCCTCTAAAGGGGACACACCGAAAAGTCGAAGCCGTCATCTCTCTGCGTATACGGAAGTATCGACCTGAGCTCTCACGGCCCTCGCACATAACCCCTTTACAGATATCATCTGTGGTATACTCTCCTGTAAGACTGGATATTGGGATCTGGATATGGGAGTATATTCAAGTAGTGGGACGCACGGATAAGTTTAAGTGTTTAAGACATTAATATCGTATCTCGAAACAATTGAAATTTGTGTGAAAAATTAAAGTGAATTGATATAGTGACAATCTAGGTGAATTGTTTAGAACTTAAAATGAAATCACAGCTTAACGGTGTTAGTGACGTGTCTCAAAACTGATATGATCCTCTTACACGAACTCACAAAAATAATGTCTGTTAATAGTTCATTTCTGCAATTATCTTCTTTCAGAAAATTCAAAAAGATTTTTTGGTGTCTTTTAGCATAAATTTTGAAAAGTCAAAAAGATTTTCAACAACTGATATTGAAAAACAGATTTTCAAAATTCTATGTGCTAAACATGATGAACAGATGGTTTGGGAGATTGTGATGTTTTGATAAAATGATACAATTTCAAATGGTTCATCACTATCTGATTGGTTGATTAGTTTATGATTGAATCTTTCAATAATGTTTATATGCTTAAATGTTTATCATAAAACTTATGTTTGTGGTAGATTTTATGCAGGAAGAGTCAACATTTGAGGGGGAGTGCATGTTGATGATGAGGAATCTTAAAGATGTCAACATTTAAGAGAAGGAGTTTGTTGGTGATAAAAGAGAAAGAGATGAAGATAGAGAGAGAGAAGCCCACAGACTGATCAAGACTGAAGAAGTGCATACACGACATTGTCAAAGACTCGATGAACGACTCGTCAACATCTGAGGGGGAGTTTGTTGGTGCACTACATCTGTCGACTTCGTCTTGGATCGAGTCTTAGTCTTAGAGTGTTAGATCAGGGCATGTAATACGAGAAAACTGGAGATTGTATGTGTTTTAGTAATAGGTTTCACTTTTAGTGACATAGGTAGAGGTTTCGCTTATTTGTCAATATAGTTTCGCTTATCTGTCACTCAGAGGTTTCGCCCATACGACATGTCTGTTGGAGCGAAACCTCATACCCTATAAATAGGGTCATTGGAGCGAAACATAGTAGCAAGTCTTGTAACTCATACCGAAGTGCCGCCGGTTTGAGATTTGGATGTAAACTGTCATAAATCAATGCAAAGAGGTGTTTAAAGTGATTTGCTAGTTGTTTCTAAGTCAGATACTTATTTTCCGCATCTGTATTTGATCAAAACTCCTCTGAACAACTCAATTGGGTCGAAACACGATCCTACACTAATGAACATCGAGGAGTATAAGGGTTGGGAAGGTCGTTTTGAGAACTGGGTACAAGCCAATTATCTTGATGCTTGGGAATGTGTTGAGACTAAGTATGTGAGACCATTAAATGACGATGAAGAAGAGATTGCCATCAAGGATATGAATGCGGATGACAAAAAGAAATACAAGAATGAGAAAATGATGCTGAGTTTGTTACAACAAGGTGTGAAAGAAGACATCATGGTCTTATTGCAACACAATGGAAGTTCGTACTCTATTTGGAAAGCTTTAAGATCGAAGTTTGTTGGCAGTCAAGAGATGATCAAAAACAAGAAATCACTTTTGAAGAAAGAATTTGACTTGTTTCGTGGGTTGAAAAATGAAAGCACAAAGCAGATAATCGAAAGATACTGCAATTTGTTGGTTAATATGAAAAGGGTAAGCATCAACAAAGATAATGAAGAACTGATAGAAAAGTTAGCAGATGCACTGCCACACGAAACATGGGGAACTTATTTGATGATGCTCAGAAACAAGAAAGGATTCAACACACTCACATTGAGTAAATTCATTGAGAAGCTGGAAGCTCAAGAGATGGAGAAAAGAAAGATTGTCCGAATGAAAGATTTTGATGGTGAACAAGATATTGGGTTGTATTACAAAGCAGGGGTGAATGAAAAAACCATAAATTTTTCTCCAAAAGTGGAAACTGCATTCAATGCCAAGAATTCATCTGGAAGTTCATCAACAGGATCAAACAGCAAAACAAGTTTCTCATCATTTCCATCATTTGATCCGAACATCTCAGCAACAAAGAATGGGAGAAAACTTCAATGCTACATTGTATTAAATCTTGAGAATGATCAAGATTACTCAGAGGAAGTTGCTAAGAATCACATGTCTTTATTGGGAATGGTTCTAGAATCTTACAGCAGTTTTGTGGCAGGAAAGATCGGGAATCCAATGCTTACGAAAGAGGATTACGATCAAATCGATGCTGAGGAGATGGAACTTATGGATATAAAATGGTGTTTGGCCAGTGTGTTGAGAAGAGCTGAGAAATTTAAGCAGATTACAGGAAGAAATGATCTGCGTGAAGCTAACATTTCTACTTTAGGTTTTGATAAATCTAAAGTCACTTGTTTTCATTGCAGGGAGAAAGGACACTTCAAGAGGGAGTGCACCAATCGCAAAGCAAGTGGAGCTCAAAATTCGTTCAACAACACCAATGATTACTATAGGAATGCCATTTACCATCAAGTTGCTCAACAACAGCCTCAACAACAACAACATCGGGCATAAACAGCACATGGAAGAAATGTGATTGAAGATTCGTCAAAAAGAGCTTGTGTAGTAAATCAAGATGAACAGAAACCATCAACTGGATTTAACTGGGAAAAATATGTTTCAGCAGATGGTAAAGCATTGGTAATAGATCAAGATGATGAGAGATTACCTGAAGGGTTTAGCTGGGAGAATTTTACTTGGGATGATTATATTCCTGATCAAGATACAGTTCACACAACTCACACAGCTTTTATTGCTTGAATCGAAGAAGATAGTGATGATGATGGTACCGAATATTGTCACACCCCCAAAATCCACCCGCGGATGACACCCGCTTCGAGGGCGTGACTGACCAGGATCCAGCCACCAATTATACTGAATAACTAAATTAATAACAAAAGTACTACTTACTAACCATAAGATTAGCAAATATCAAGTTCAGAGTTTAGGGTTCCAAGTTTAAACACTAACAAGTAGCGGAAGCATAATTAAATAGTTTTAAACAGTGTTCATAAGGTAAGCATAATAAATGCCCAACACACGGGCAGACGACCACTACACATCCCAAGTAGTTGCTCCAGTCACTGGCCACCTGCAAAGCATGCAGTAAAGGGGTCAACAATAATGCTGAGTGAGTTCACTAGTTGTCCAGTTTTAATTACCAAAAACTTGTTTCACCAGTTAATTTACCCGTTTATACATGCCATGGGGAGCTACCCCAAAAGTTAGCGACTAAACTGTTTTTCCAATACCGAACACTAGGTAACCGTTTGCGTTTCCGCAGGATGCCCCGATGTCAATGTTCTATCATCATTGACGGATGCCTGAGTACATTAGTTCATGACCGATCCCATACCATGGCACGGTGTGAGGCTGGTAAGACCTAAATAGCGCTATCAACTAATAACCCGTTCGCCTGGCACCGGCGACTAATCGGTATTATGTAGTAGGGACTTGAGTGATAGAGTTGCGTTTAGTGCCGTTGGTTGCATTCCGTATAAACAGTAATTAACTAAAAATGTTTCCCAATACAAGGGAAGATAAAGTAAGTTTGTTTCCCAATAACTAGGGAAGGAATGTAGACAGTTTCCCCTTTACAAGGGGATAGGGTTGTTTTAGTCTCGTGTCCCAAACCACCGGGACGCATGCTTTTAAGTTGTGAACTCACCTTGGGTTGCTCGGTATGATACGTTACTTGGTTAAGTATGTTGGTCACCACGTCCTAGCATGGTTACCAAGTATGGGTCAAATTGGGTACAAGTAAACACGTATAAAACACACTTAATATAAATGCAAACAACCACAGTAGCATATATATATGCAGTCCAGTCAACAGAAAGTCCAACATACAAACAGTGGGGTTATTGGGCCTAAACAGTAACAGATACACAAGCAGTCCAGTTAGCAGATAAACCAACAAGCTCTTTGGCCCAATAACAGCCCAGTCGAGACAAGGGTAACTCGCAACCAAGGTTGCGACTCGCAACCGAGGTCTCGGTTCGTCACGTTTTGATTACGACTCGCAATCAGAGATTCCGACTCGCAATCAGCAGTTCCGGCTCAGCAGCAATGGTTACGACTCGCAACCGGATCCAACACACGTTGATTGCGCCTCGCAACCAGGAGGTCTCGACAAATCCTGCTGTGGTCTCGAGTAGCAACCAAAGGTTGCGACTCGCAACCGTGATTACGTGCACATGAAGTCCTTCTAGAACCTGTCTTGTACTAACCAATAGAATTGCATTTTCATGAAACACATATGTACTATCCACTAATATTGCATAAACATGTTTTCTTGTCTAAAATAGGCATAAATCTGATCAAACTAAGCATATTTGAAATATTCAAGTGACATTCATCAAGTTCATCATTTATTCAAACCACATTCAAACAACATTCAAACCCAAATACTATGCATAAAACCCTCTAACCAAACCCTTATATTTCTCGGACAACATCAATGCACACAAACAAGTTATCAAAACAACATTTTATCATGAAGGTCCTAAAAATCAATTCTAAACCAAACCGATTCACATGGTGTCACACATATGCAAACCGGTTAACACAATCATCTCAATCATCACATAAGCATTATTTGGTATTTAGTAGTCACTTTCTTTATCAATCAAGTGCTAGATCACTAAGTTTTTGCTTAAACAACAATAGTAGCATCATTATACAAGATAAGGCACATTTGTCATGCATAACATTTAACAAGCAAACACAAACAATATCATCTTCACTAACCGGTTAGATGTAAGGGTGTGAAGATCCGATGAACCGACTGTCGGGTGGTGATCTTGAGCTCGATCCGAGGGTCTTGGTGTCTCCGGTTGGTTCCGAGTAGGAAGAGAAGGTGAGAGGAGGTTGATGATCTTGGTTTGCTAGGGTTTTAGGGCTTAAGTGTGAGAGGAGAGTGTGAGAGTGTAGTGAGATGAGTGTTGTAAAAATGGTTAAGGGAGGGGTGGGTTGGTTTATATAAGTTTCCGAATAGGGCTAGTGGGGATTCCGGCTTGGGTTTCTCGGTCACAAGGCCCAAACCGGCCCATTACTACTGTTCACTCGAGACCGTGGTCTCGAGTCGGGTTCTTAGAGGTCTCGGCCTACATATATATATAACGCACACTCATACCTATATATGTATATACATAGCATACATACACACAAAGCAATGATCACATAGAACATCAAAACAATACACAACTTTTTCATTTAATAGTATACGTACACACATGTTACATCGAAAGATTGTCCGGGAAATTCCGATGTGTCACATTATCCCCAAGTTTTAGGAACTTTCGTCCCGAAAGTTAAGGCAGCCACTGTCAAGCTAGTGTAAGTGAAAGCGTTTCAACGGGGTGTCACATCATCCCCACGTTAGTTTGGAATTTCGTCCCGAAATTCGTTCGTAGCTTTAGTGCTGGGATTTTCGTTAGGGAACAACTGGGGATACTTGTGCTTCATCTGGTCTTCCCGCTCCCAGGTATACTCTGGGCCACGTCGTGAGTTCCAACGGACTCGTACAAGAGGTATCTGGCTACGTTTGAGGATTTTGATCTCTCGATCAGTGATCTCAATCGGTTCCTCAGTAAAGTGTAGCTGTTCATCAATCGTCAGTTCCTTAAAAGGAATCACAAGTGTTTCATCCGACAAACACTTCTTCAGGTTGGATACGTGAAAAACGTTATGTACCGCACTCAGTTCTTCAGGCAGGTTCAATCTATAAGCAACCTTACCGATCTTCTCGGTAATTTCGAATGGTCCGATATAACGCGGATTAAGCTTGCCCCGTTTACCAAAGCGAACCACACCCTTCCAGGGTGAGACTTTAAGTAGAACCCGGTCACCGACCTGGAATTCCAAGGGTTTCCTACGCTTATCAGCGTAACTCTTCTGACGGTCACGAGCTGCCGCCATGCGTTGTCTGATCTGGGCAATCTTTTCCGTTGTATCTACCACCATCTCTGGGCCCGTGATTTGACTATCACCGATTTCTGCCCAGCAGAGAGGTGACCGGCATTTACGACCGTACAATGCCTCAAAAGGTGCTGCCTGAATACTAGTGTGGTAGCTGTTGTTGTAAGAGAACTCTACTAGCGGTAGATGCTTCTCCCAGTTCTTGCCAAAATCGATCACACACGCTCTAAGCATGTCTTCTAGAGTCTGGATGGTGCGTTCAGACTGTCCATCCGTTTGCGGGTGATAAGCAGTGCTCATGTCCAAACGTGAGCCAAAGCATTTGTGCATAGCTTGCCACAATTCCGAAGTAAATCGAGCGTCTCGGTCGGAAATAATTGAGGTTGGCACTCCGTGCCTCGAAACTACTTCCTTTAAGTAAATCTCTGCCAAGGTAGAAAACTTGTCTGTTTCCTTAATAGCCAGAAAGTGCGCGGACTTGGTCAGTCGATCCACTATTACCCAAATAGTATCATTTCCGCGTTGAGACCTAGGTAGCCCTGTAACAAAATCCATGGAAATTTGCTCCCATTTCCATTTCGGGATTTCTGGTTGTTGGAGTAGACCTGCTGGCTTCTGGTATTCTGTCTTGACTCTCGCGCAAGTCAAACATTTGCTGACGTATGTTGCTATGTGGGCCTTCATACCAGGCCACCAATACGTAGTCTTCAAGTCGTGGTACATCTTGTCCGAACCAGGATGTACTGAGTAGCGGGACTTGTGGGCTTCGTCCATCACAAGTTCACGTAAATCTCCATAGAGTGGAACCCAGATGCGCCCTGTTACATAGTAAGCACCATCTTCTTTCTGTTCTAGTTGTTGTCTCGACCCTCGCAGAGACTCAGCCCTGATGTTTTCCGGCTTCAATGCTTCGACTTGAGCATTTCGAATCTGGGTAGGGAGGTTAGACTGGATGGTAAGTTGCAATGCTCGCACGCGCTTCGGTATAGTGTCCTTTCGGCTGAGGGCGTCTGCCACGACATTGGCCTTGCCCGGATGATATTTGATGGCGCATTCGTAGTCATTCAAGAGTTCGACCCATCGACGTTGTCTCATGTTCAATTCCTTTTGCCTAAAGATATGCTCGAGACTCCTGTGATCGGTGTAAATAGTGCACTTGGTACCGTACAGGTAATGTCTCCATATCTTAAGAGCAAAGATCACTGCTCCCAGTTCCAAGTCATGCGTCGTGTAGTTCTTTTCATGCGTCTTGAGTTGTCGTGAGGCGTAGGCAATAACTTTCTCGCGTTGCATTAGCACGCAACCGAGCCCATGAATAGACGCATCGCAGTAAACCACAAAGTCGTCAGTACCTTCAGGTAGCGAGAGAATAGGAGCGCTACAGAGGTTATCCTTAAGCCTCTGAAAAGCAGATTCCTGTGCTGCATTCCACTTGTAGGCGACGCCTTTCTGAGTGAGTATCGTGAGGGGTTGTGCAATCTTTGAGAATCCCTGAATGAATCTGCGGTAGTAGCCCGCCAAACCCAAGAATTGGCGAACTTCAGTGGGAGTCTTAAGCGTAGGCCAGTTCTTTATTGATTCGATCTTAGCGGGGTCGACGTGAATTCCGTTCTTATTAACTACATGGCCGAGGAAATGGACCTCTCGAAGCCAGAAGTCACATTTAGAGAATTTGGCGTACAGTTGCTCGTTACGAAGGAGTTCGAGGATAAGGCGTAGGTGCTGTTCATGCTCTTCTTGACTTTTCGAATAAATCAGGATGTCGTCGATAAACACAATCACAAATTTGTCGAGGTAAGGCTTACATACGCGGTTCATAAGATCCATGAACACTGCCGGCGCGTTGGTCATTCCAAAAGGCATGACGAGGAACTCGTAATGACCATAACGAGTCCTGAATGCAGTCTTGGAAATATCTTCATTACGAACTCTCAGCTGATGATAGCCTGATCGCAGGTCAATCTTTGAGTAGTAGCTCGATCCTTGCAACTGATCGAATAGGTCGTCGATGCGCGGGAGAGGGTAACGATTCTTGATGGTAACCTTGTTCAGCTCACGATAGTCGATGCACATTCGGAACGTGCCATCTTTCTTCTTGACAAAGAGCACTGGGGCTCCCCAGGGTGATGAACTAGGACGGATAAATCCTTTATCCAATAGTTCTTGTAGTTGCGTCGAGAGTTCTTTCAGTTCTGCAGGGGCTAAACGGTACGGTGCACGAGCTATGGGTGCTGCTCCGGGAGCTAGCTCGATTTGGAATTCGACCTGACGGTGGGGAGGGAGTCCAGGTAGTTCCTCAGGAAATACCTCGGGATAATCGCGTACTACAGGAAAATCTTCAATCCTCTTTTCCTTATCGTGGGTGTTGGTGACAAGTGCTAGGATAGCGGTGTGTCCTTTTTGTAAATACTTCTGGGCTTTTAAAAGCGAGATAATGCCTGTGACTTCTCCACCTTTGTTGCCTTGGACGATGAGGGGTTGACCAGAACGACGAGGTATACGGACTGCTTTCTCTTGACAGAGGATCTCAGCGCGATGTTTGGATAACCAATCCATACCAATGACGACGTCGAAGCTTCCAAGTTTGACAGGGAAGAGATCGATACTAAACGTGTGACCAGACAATTCTAGTGTGCAGTCGTGGATCATGTGCGTGGCCTCGATGTTCTTACCATTAGCTATCTCGACAGTATGCTTAGAACTTAATAATGCAGGCGAGTGCTTAAGTTTCTTACTAATGCGAAGGGATACATAACTGGCATCGGCACCGGAATCAAATAACACAGAAACATAACGATCATCAAGTAGGAACTTACCCGCCACGACGTTGGGGTCGTTCCTTACTTCTCCAGCTCCAATCACGAAAGCTCTTCCCCTTGCATTCCCAGCATTGTTGTTTTGCTCATTGTTCCCAGCTCCCTGGTTGTTGTTGCGATTCTGATTCAGTTCAGGGCAATCCTTTCGCATGTGCCCTGTTGCCCCACATTTAAAACAAGCTCGGTTGTTTCCCTGCTGCTGTTGCTGTTGGGGTTGTTGCTGATTCTGTCTTGCTGGGAACTGACTCCTACAATCCTTTGCTTCGTGCCCCATCTTGTGGCATCGCTGACACTGACCCTTGTTGCATGCCCCATTGTGGTGCCTGTTACACTTGCTGCACTTAGGGTAGTTTCCCCGGTAGCCACCCTGTTGCTGAGTGCCTTTGTTGTTGTCAGTTTTCCTTTGCTGAGCTGGGGCTTGAGTAGAGTTAGCATCCTTGCCCTGATTTCCATCCCACTGACGCTTGTTGTCACTAGAAGTTCCGACAGTAGCACTGATTCTTTTGGGCAACCTGCCCTCTTCCACAGCCTGATCAGTGAGTTTGTGAGCAAGTCGAACGATCGGCTGAATGGTAGTGTGGTTAGCTGAAGTTACATGGCTTCGAATTTCTGGAGCCAGACCCTTGATGTACAGTTCGATTCTTCGATACATAGGTCGAGACATGTTTGGACAAAGAGCAGCATAGTCGTTGGACAGCTTGGTGTAGGTCTCAATCTCTGACCCAACCATCTTGAGTTCATAGTACTCATTTTCCAGCTTGTGGATGTCATCCCTGTGACAATACTCTTCCTTGATCATATCCTTGAAATCTTCCCATGCAGTAGCGTTTGCAGTCTCCAAACCAAGCATCTGAATTTGCGCCTTCCACCATGAAAGTGCGCTTCCCTCTAGAGTGCCAGTAGCAAACTTCACCCAATTAGCAGGGGGACACTCGCAGACAGCGAAGACAGCTTCGACCTTCTCGATCCAGTGTAGGAGACCTATGGCACCCTCAGTGCCACTGAACGGAAGAGGCTTGCAATCCACGAAGGTCTTGAAGGTACAGACACGTGGTTGCACAGGTGCAGGCTGACCTGTTGTGAGGAGTGAAGCGAAATAGGTTTAGAGGCGAAAAGACGATGTAGCGGTAGGATCTAAACATCCTAAAACATCGAGTTTACCTATAGGGTGAGCTGCGAAAGCTGCAGCCACAGTGTTGAGCAGGTTAGTGAACTGAGCCTGAGTCATGTTGACGTTTCCTCGTCCGCGTCCACTCATTGTCTTCATAACCAGAAAACATAGTATGAGTGTGTGATAGCGAGAATAAGATAGAAGAGAGAAGATGTATCTATCAAATCAGGCAAACTAGTACTTATAGCAAAACGGAAAGCATAAGACAATTAAGCAAGTAACTATGGGTCCGAGCTATGAGGTCAGATAAGTCGAGCCTTGTACTTGGAGTGTAGTGTCGTCACGAGTCACGGGTTATAGTCTGGTTTTTCTCAAAAAGATTTTTCCCCTTTTTAAAACCAAGTTCACTATAACCAATGGCTCTGATACCAATCTGTCACACCCCCAAAATCCACCCGCGGATGACACCCGCTTCGAGGGCGTGACTGACCAGGATCCAGCCACCAATTATACTGAATAACTAAATTAATAACAAAAGTACTACTTACTAACCATAAGATTAGCAAATATCAAGTTCAGAGTTTAGGGTTCCAAGTTTAAACAGTAACAAGTAGCGGAAGCATAATTAAATAGTTTTAAACAGTGTTCATAAGGTAAGCATAATAAATGCCCAACACATGGGCAGACGACCACTACACATCCCAAGTAGTTGCTCCAGTCACTGGCCACCTGCAAAGCATGCAGTAAAGGGGTCAACAATAATGCTGAGTGAGTTCACTAGTTGTCCAGTTTTAATTACCAAAAACTTGTTTCACCAGTTAATTTACCCGTTTATACATGCCATGGGGAGCTACCCCAAAAGTTAGCGACTAAACTGTTTTTCCAATACCGAACACTAGGTAACCGTTTGCGTTTCCGCAGGATGCCCCGATGTCAATGTTCTATCATCATTGACGGATGCCTGAGTACATTAGTTCACGACCGATCCCATACCATGGCACGGTGTGAGGCTGGTAAGACCTAAATAGCGCTATCAACTAATAACCCGTTCGCCTGGCACCGGCGACTAATCGGTATTATGTAGTAGGGACTTGAGTGATAGAGTTGCGTTTAGTGCCGTTGGTTGCATTCCGTATAAACAGTAATTAACTAAAAATGTTTCCCAATACAAGGGAAGATAAAGTAAGTTTGTTTCCCAATAACTAGGGAAGGAATGTAGATGGTTTCCCCTTTACAAGGGGATAGGGTTGTTTTAGTCTCGTGTCCCAAACCACCGGGACGCATGCTTTTAAGTTGTGAACTCACCTTGGGTTGCTCGGTATGATACGTTACTTGGTTAAGTATGTTGGTCACCACGTCCTAGCATGGTTACCAAGTATGGGTCAAGTTGGGTACAAGTAAACACGTATAAAACACACTTAATATAAATGCAAACAACCACAGTAGCAGATATATATGCAGTCCAGTCAACAGAAAGTCCAACATACAAACAGTGGGGTTATTGGGCCTAAACAGTAACAGATACACAAGCAGTCCAGTTAGCAGATAAACCAACAAGCTCTTTGGCCCAATAACAGCCCAGTCGAGACAAGGGTAACTCGCAACCAAGGTTGTGACTCGCAACCGAGGTCTCGGTTCGTCACGTTTTGATTACGACTCGCAATCAGAGATTCCGACTCGCAATCAGCAGTTCCGGCTCAGCAGCAATGGTTACGACTCGCAACCGGATCCAACACACGTTGATTGCGACTCGCAACCAGGAGGTCTCGACAAATCCTGCTGTGGTCTCGAGTAGCAACCAAAGGTTGCGACTCGCAACCGTGATTACGTGCACATGAAGTCCTTCTAGAACCTGTCTTGTACTAACCAATAGAATTGCATTTTCATGAAACACATATGTACTATCCACTAATATTGCATAAACATGTTTTCTTGTCTAAAATAGGCATAAATCGGATCAAACTAAGCATATTTGAAATATTCAAGTGACATTCATCAAGTTCATCATTTATTCAAACCACATTCAAACAACATTCAAACCCAAATACTATGCATAAAACCCTCTAACCAAACCCTTATATTTCTCGGACAACATCAATGCACACAAACAAGTTATCAAAACAACATTTTATCATGAAGGTCCTAAAAATCAATTCTAAACCAAACCGATTCACATGGTGTCACACATATGCAAACCGGTTAACACAATCATCTCAATCATCACATAAGCATTATTTGGTATTTAGTAGTCACTTTCTTTATCAATCAAGTGCTAGATCACTAAGTTTTTGCTTAAACAACAATAGTAGCATCATTATACAAGATAAGGCACATTTGTCATGCATAACATTTAACAAGCAAACACAAACAATATCATCTTCACTAACCGGTTAGATGTAAGGGTGTGAAGATCCGATGAACCGACTGTCGGGTGGTGATCTTGAGCTCGATCCGAGGGTCTTGGTGTCTCCGGTTGGTTCCGAGTAGGAAGAGAAGGTGAGAGGAGGTTGATGATCTTGGTTTGCTAGGGTTTTAGGGCTTAAGTGTGAGAGGAGAGTGTGAGAGTGTAGTGAGATGAGTGTTGTAAAAATGGTTAAGGGAGGGGTGGGTTGGTTTATATAAGTTTCCGAATAGGGCTAGTGGGGATTCCGGCTTGGGTTTCTCGGTCACAAGGCCCAAACCGGCCCATTACTACTGTTCACTCGAGACCGTGGTCTCGAGTCGGGTTCTTAGAGGTCTCGGCCTACATATATATATAACGCACACTCATACCTATATATGTATATACATAGCATACATACACACAAAGCAATGATCACATAGAACATCAAAACAATACACAACTTTTTCATTTAATAGTATACGTACACACATGTTACATCGAAAGATTGTCCGGGAAATTCCGATGTGTCACAAATATTATGCAAAACAAATGGCACAACATTTGAAGATGATGGCTGAAAGTGATAGTGAAGATGAGAAAGCCAAGAAGAAAAAGAAAAAGGTAAAGATATCGGTTAGCAGTGACGATGAAACAGTACCGGTGGTGAGAAGAAAAGTGAAAGAGGTTCCAAAGTTTGAGATTAATGAAGAAGCTGTTGCGAAGAAGAGTCCAGTAACTTGTGAAAATTGTGAAGCTGCAAAGAAACAAAACAGTTCTTTGATTCACAATATGAACAGATTGAAAGAATCTTATGATGTGCTGAACAAAGAGATGAACATGTACAATGATACAAGTGAAGAGCAGGCTATAGCAATGAAGACACTTCAAAAAGTTGTGAACAATTACATCGAGAAGTGTGCAGCTTTTGAACAGAAACTTGAACTTCAAAGAATTGAAACTGAAAGAGTAAGTTTGTTGAAAAGTTACTCATGTACTTCTTATGTCATTGACAGGATCTATCCTACCGTTGAAGACATGAAGGCATTTGAAAAGGATGATGCAACTGAAGAAAAGAATGTTGGGAAAGTTACTGAAGAGAAGACTCCTGAAAGAAAGAAGAGTGACACAAAGAAAAAGACTGACAAGAAGAATTCTGGTAAGAAACAAGGTGTCAGTTACAACAAGTGTCCACCCCCGCTGGAAAATGGATATTTGCCCAGAAATCCAAATTCTAAAAGAGTCCAAAAAGCTACAAATTTACAGTGGGAGTCGGAGTCGTCGGTCAATTTGCCAGAAAACATTGATGTCGTTTTTACATCGTCTGACACTGATCAACAATCTCAATTGATGAAGAAAGTAGTGGATCATGTGTTAGATAACGATGAGACAGAGGAGTCAAAGTCGGAGTCTAGTTCAGAGTCAAAGTCTGAGTCCAGCATTCCGGGTCAAACAGAAAACAGGGCAAGATAGTTTATGACAAAGAATTCTTGTTATCAAAATCTAATTTGGATGATGAAACGTTTAAAGTTGCTTATACTTTGAATGATTTTGACAAATTATATTCTGATGAGGAATTTCCAATAAGAGGTGTCAAAACTGAATTGATCAAAAAGGTTTTCAAACTAACAGACATTAATATTTCTGAAATAAAAGATTTATATCTTAACGAAAAACCTAAAAAATACACCTCAAGAGTTCAACAGAGATTAAACAAGAAAAAGGGTTACAGCTCTGGTTCAGGTTTTCAAAAGAAATCTAACCATAACGGTAATTTCAAAAAGAAAGGTTTAGGTTTTACTCCAACAGAAAACAGAAAAATGAAAAACATATTCATGATTTTAAATCCAAAATGATATTTGTTTCAGGTACGTCAGCAGACGAAGAAGAAAAGAAAGAGTTATGGAGGCAGTCAAACAAAAAGTTCCTTGCAAAGAAGCAAAAAGATTTGAAGAATGTTGAACAGAAGAAGAAAACTCGAACCTGTTTCAAATGTGGAAGAATTAGACATCTTGCAGTAAATTGTTCGCAAGCAGTTCAAAACAAACAGCGAGTATCTTGTAAACTAAAAAAAAATTGTTGAGTTTGAACCACCACTTGATAGAACCAAACTGTTTAAAAATTCTAAATTTGAAATTGGTGAATGTTCAAACAAGTTTTACAAGAAGAGAGCAAAATCTGACAATCAGAAATGGATTGTTAAGAAGTCTGGGAATAGCCCTAGCGATGATTCTGGTAGGTCAAAATCAGAGGAGCTATCTTCTGGTGATGAATCTGATTCCACAAAATCAAAGGAGCCATAGGTTGAGGTTAATGGTGAAAAATCAGTTCCGATTATGGATGATGACAATTTTCCATCACTTCGGGCTGAAAATTACAAAAAGAAAATTGGTAAAGTTGAGATTTCTAACCAATTTTATTCTGATAAACAGGATTTTGATGTGGAGAAGGCCTTTAACCCCAAGGTAAAACATATTTTTGGTAAGATGATTGACCGAAAAGTCAAAGGGGTTAAAGAGTTTTATGAAAAGAAGACAGGAGGTAAGAAACCGAGTGATGGTGACTCGGTGACACCCAAGGCTGGTCAGGCTTGGGTGGATATTTTCTTTGAATAGAAAAACCTGACTTGCCGGAGTTCCCAGGTTGGTAAGCGTGGAACATGAATCGGCATCATTCTTATGATTAATTATGTTTACATACAAGTGGTAAGAGGCTTGATTTTGCATATGTGCAAATGGAAAATCAAGGACATTAATTTGTATTTGATTTCCTACAAGTGGTTGAAAGACAATATGATGAACCACATCCCCGAACCTACAAATAGTATACTTACAAGTGGTAAAGTCAACCAAACTTATTTTCCGGAAAAATCATTTTGATTAAAACAAACTTAAGTGTTTTGAAATCTAAATGAGAAAATAGTTTGTTGATAGGGGGAGTTCTGATTGTTTATGCCAAGTGGATGGCGATTTGAGGCAATTTGATATCAGTTGTCAAGTTTACTTGTATAGTTTGTTTTTTCTTAGTGGGTCAAGAGCTCAGTTTGTTTTCAATTTTCACTAAATGTGTTTGCATTTTAGGGGGAGTAAAAATTTTAGAAAATCCAAAAACATTAGAAAATTTGAAAAAGCCAAAAACATGATAAAATCAAAAATGAGTTTTGTTGTGAAAAAGAGGAAATGATAGTACATCAGTGGACGATCACAACATGCTAAAGAACTGGAAAGTTAAAATGTGATAAACAATCACACTTCGGATGTGTCAGTAGGTTTTTATACATTTAGTAGATTGTAACGAGATATAAACCTAAATTTCAAACTTGCTTATATTGTGGGGAACAACTTCTTGGATATATGGGTAACCCCCGAAATCTTGTTTGAAAGGTCCCTCTTTCTGGGATACTAGGTCTTTATGCTTAGTGATATCTGGGGTATTATCCCGGAACTTCTGCTGAATGCAAATTCTGACCTAGTCCCTGTATTATACTTTCCGCAAAAGCTTGAAAAAGCGCAGCCCTCAGCAAATTGATGAAACAATAAAATTGATAGTCATTGCTGTTGAAACAAAAGATCCTCTAAAGGGGACACACCAAAAGTCGAACCGTCATCTCTCTGCTGAATGGAAGTTCTGACCTGAGCTCTCACGGTTTCGCATCTAACCCCTTACAGATATCATCTAGGTATACTCACCTGTAAGACTGAATATTGGGATCTGGATACAGGAGTATATTCAAGTGGTGGGATACGCGATTAAGTTTAAGTATCTAAGACATTAATATCGTATCTCAGATCAGTTGAACTGTGTGTGAAAATTTAAGTGGACCAGTATACTGACAATCTAGGTGAATTGTTTAGAACTTATAATGTAATGAAGCTTAACGGTGTTTGTAATTTGTCTCAAAATCTGATATGATCCTCTTACACAAACTCACAAAAATATTGTTTGTATATATTTCATTTCTGTATAGTTTTATTTCTTCATGTGATGTCAGTACTTTCAGAAAAATCCAAAAAGATTTTAGTGTGTTTTAGCATAAATTTTGAAAAATGTCAAAAAGATTTTCAGCAACTGGTGTTAGAAAGCTGATTTTCAAAATTCCTAGTGCTAAACATGAGGACATTTCATGAAACAAGAGTGTAAATTTATTTTTCAAAGTGGTCATCAAAATTTTTGAAAATGTTTCTCCTGCAAGTGGTTCATCAGATACTATATCGATAGAACGATGGGAGATGTAATCTACAAATGTTATTTGAATGTTTAAAAGTTTTATCATAAAGCTTATGTTTGAGGTAGAGATTGTGCAGATAACCTGAGCTGGAGGAGAGCCAGGTCACGATCGTGGAATACTCAACATTTGAGGGGGAGTGTATGTTGGTGCAGATAAGTTTGAAGACATCAACATCCGAGAGAAGGAGTTTATTGAAGATGAAAGAGAAGAGAATATAGAGATTGAGGATGCTTACAGTGCCAGATACTTCAAAAAGTTATAAGAGAAGGCCAAAGGCTAATAAAGACTGAAGATGAAAAGACTCGACACTGAAGACTCCGTCAACATCCGAGGGGGAGTTTGTTGGTGCATCCGTCTGTCGTCTACGTCTTGTGTCGAGTCTTGTAACTGTATAGGTTAGTTCAGGGCACGGAATTCGAGAATATGATATTTGTAAGAGATTCCGCTCGAAATGACATCTAGTCATTTCAAGCGAAATCACAAACAAGTCTGATTCTGCTCGAGATTCAAATGCTGATTTCGCTTGTATGTTTACATTGTAATTCCGCTTGAAATGAACAATACATGTTCAAGCGGAATCAAAGGCCTATATATAGGGGTCTTAAGCGAAATCTCTGTATCCATTGTTCTGGTTTGCAACGAAGTGCTGCCGAAGTGTCGAGTCGCTGTAAAAGTCGTTCAATCAATACATTCGACAGTTTAAAGTGTATTACTTTCTGAATTGAACTCAGTTTCATAGTTTCCGCCTCTGAATCTGAGATTAACTCTTCTGATCGACTCGTTCGGGTCTGAAAACGATCCTACACTCCTAATACACAAACGAGACAACTTCACCAAAATAGGAGTGAAACCCACAATTTGGTGAACTCTCCATCCACCTATTCTTTTTACACAAAATTCGCCATCAAGTTAGGAGTGAAATCCTCACCTTGATGTATAATTTCCATTTCGAATTTTAGTGGACCCTCATCAAAGTGTTGAGATTAAATTTCGACCCGACGAGTACCAAACACACTTAGGATATGAAATCGTCAAGTTAGGGGTGAAACCCGCACCTTGTCGACTAGTTCCACTCCTTGATTTTCTCATAAATCCCGCCAAGTCTCGGAATTTCGATTGATTGGGACATGTAGTAACCGGAAGGGTAAATACTGTTAACCGACTTGTCGGCGAGAGTATTTCACCTATTAGGCCAAAGCATGCTTCTCAAATTCGAAATACTTTCGAACACTTTGGTTAGTCAACGTTCCATTTTGGAACCATCCAATTTTTAATCGAACTCACTTTTTATTGATCTCGATCTTTTATGATATAATCCTCTCTTTTCAATTTCGAACTATCTTAGAGATTTCACTTTTACATATGCATTATACTAATACTTTTCATAGGATTATACAATATAACTTTATTTATATCCCATGTAACAAAAATGGGGACATATCATCAACATAGGAGTGATTTCCTTACCTTGACGACTAACTCCGTTTCTTTTTTTTCCATCTTACAACGACCTCACCAACGAGTTGGGGGTGATTCCCTCACTTAGATGTCGTTACCAAGACTTTCTTTTAATAGACTTTATTATGTACACACTATCATATTTATAGCCAAATTGATTATTATTAATCTAATTCTTATACATCTCAACATGCATTATTTATTTAAACTTACTTCTTAACTCACAACCTATTTGCACACTCACTCACATCCACGAAATTCTTAATATTACCATAAACGCCCATTTCTTGATTTTCAAAATTTCCCAAAATGCTAGTTATCAATTTAGTTGGCCTAACAAAACCCATTGCCCAAAAAAAAAAAAAAAAATTATTCCACATAATTACTAAAACTTATCTCGCATCATTAAACTAAAAATCGTTATTTTTTAATTGAAAGTCAAACCAACCTTCCATACAAAATATTACAAATATTATTCGATCGTGTACCAAAACTCTTCATTTTTTTTAAATCAACAAAGTATTTTATTAAGAACACTTTTTACGATCACTAAGCTCATATGCCAAATTCCTTTTCTAAGAACCTCCAAAATTCAAAAATTTCTTGTTTTAATTCAAACGAAGCGGATTTATCATTTTCGAAAACCTTTTCCTACACCGCTCAATTCGTCATTCAAACTTCAAAACACGTGGGTAATACATGGGGACCGACAATCTTCAACTTACGTAAACTCTTTTAGAACAAAAGTAGCATTTACATTCATTACAAAATACGTTATGCATAACCAATGAGTACTTTATATCCTCTTACATATACAAACTGCATTCTACCTTCCCAATCAAACTCAATCTATTTTTTTTACCTCGATAAACTCCACGTTTCGCTTAAACAACTATACATGCATATCATCGTACACGTTTTAGTCGATATCTTATGACAATTTCATTTATACAGTTCGTATCTACATACTCGACCTTTTGAACGCTTTTATACGCTTAAATTTATTATGTTCCAACACATACTATATACACAAATTTTATTAGTCATACCTACCCTCATACTTATACTCATGACTATACGATTTACGTTTGTACTCATACTTACGTGCATATTCATACTTAAACTTATACTTATGCTCATACTTTCATTCATACTCATGATTCATACATTCATACCGTACGCAAGTGAAATCCGAGGGATTCGCTCAAGTGGGTCCCATACATACTTGAGCATGGACTTGCTTATATACTATATCCTTATACGTACACGTTCCTATTTTTAAATTATGCATACCCTGATTCATACACAACTAGTACAAGCTATGCGGATCATGCGACGATCAAAATAATCGCGGGTGCACACGAGATTATAGTGATAGGCGCATGAGAACCATAAAGTGTGCTATTGTGTATGGTAAGACACGGAATGTAACATGACACCGAATACGAAACTGACATAGCATGGTTAAAACATGGTGGATACGCCGCTGGTACTTCCTATATATAAGTGTTTTCACCATGTTACCAAACTTTCATAAGACATGCCATGAGAAATTCGGTGTTTTGCAGACCATGTTTAGACCTAATATGCAAACTTTAACAACACACAAACGCATTGCTAGACGCTCGATATCCGATTATCCATGACGAGACTTCATTCTTAACACATGGCTTTCGTTTATCCAATACTTATGCCATTCTGATACTCGTATTCGTTTACTAGATCGATCATTCACCCTCGTACCTCCATACTTCTTTGTCTTTTATACAAACCTCGTTTACAATCAAATCTATGTACACATTCGAAGACTAAAATACTTTCTTGCTTAAATTTATCTTCCATTCTTGTTATGTGCAAACACACTTAGTTGGTCGTTACCTCCAAAACCGTTTATATAAAGTACTTAACTTTCTCGTTCCTCACCAATAATCGATTTATTCACAAAAAAAAAAAAAAAAAAACTGAGATTTATCAATACTCTTTGAAATCAATAAAACCTCCTTACAACCTACAACGCGGCCACACTTTCTATCGAAATACTTACCGTTTTATATGAAAGTTTTTGGATATCATATTTTAAAGTTACCTCTTCATTTTGAGTTATTCAAACTTGTTTGACCTTACACACCCATGCCTGTTTTATTCATGACTAATGCCTCAAATTATTTTTAGTCAAACAAACTCTTTTTGCAAACCTATCCTTTCGTTCCTCGAAATTTCATACTTTTCAAAACGTTTCAAAACTTCCAAGTCTTGATTTTAGACAATAATTCTTTTAGCCAAAATTTCTTTCAAAGTCTTCATAATTTTCGGGACGAAATTTCCTAAAGGAGGGGAGACTGTAACGCTTTGCTTTTCGTAATTTACCCAAATTAGGAAACATGATTCTTGAAATTTCCTAAAGGAGGGGAGACTGTAACGCTTTGCTTTTCGTAATTTACCCAAATTAGGAAACTTGTGTTAGTCCCTAACATGATTCTTGAATAAACCATTTAAGAATACTTGCAATCATGTTTATTTATCACATATTTGGGTAATTAAACATCATTAAGCTGTCACACCCTGAAATTATCAGAGCTAGCGTGACTGGACTGGTATCTTCATTGCACAGCGGAAGCAAAATAAGCTAAGACTTCTAGAAAATGAACACCCACTAAGTACTCCACTCTTCATGGTTCTCCTATTCCAACCGTGCCATAGTTTCAGAAAAGTAACCTGAGAAAGAAACATGCGAAAAAGTCAACATAAAGTTGAGCGAGTTCATAGTTTGTTTGTAAAAGATTTGAAATAAATCTTTTGAATAGCCGGTTTGCGAAATATATTGAGAAAACGAATTTAAAAATCATTTTCTTGTCAAGTTATATAGAAACTTTGTATTTGCAACGCATGATGTTTGTAAAACCATGTATTTGTAAACTCTTGTATTTGTAAAGTATGTATATCCGTCAATGCCCACCCTGACTTTGACTCCATGCCCGCATAAATCCTATGCTTTGATTTTGTACAAAACATAGTATTTAATTTGTATAAATCAAGCATTTCTGTAAGTATGTATGTAAAACTTTAAAAAAAATATGTCTGTAAGTATGAAAATCCCTGGTATGTAGCAATAAGGAAAAAGAGATCACCATTGGGTTGCAAAGCCAATGATATGTGTGAAGTGATGCAGGAAGACTCAAACCTAGCAGATTTATGCGTCGGGCATAGTCACCAGATGGTCCACTCGACGGACTCAGGAGTGGGGCTCGCTACACCCGAATAGATCTATCACTCATGTCCCTCGGTCCTACAACGAGGATTAATGGCCTTAAGTTCTACCTACCCACTCACATGATCTAAGTAGTATAAACCCTCCCTACGCTAACCATACCATGTATAAAATGTCTGAAATAATTGTAACATGTATTTTACCCTAGCCTCTAAGGCTGAACTCCCCCAGCCTCTAAGGCTGAACCTCCCGGCCTCTAAGGCTAACTCCCCAGTCTCTATATATTATCCCCATACGTCCCGTCCCTAGTTATGAAATTCACATTTCGAAAATACGCATTTGTTTTGTAAAAACCGGTATGTTTGGTATAAACCTTTCGTAAATCATTTGAGTTCCACGAAATCCATTGGTAATATGATTTAGAAATACGAGTTTTGCGTTTGTTCAAAACTTTGTATGTTCTTGCATAACGTGCTTTGTCTAATAATATACAGTCTTTGTTTATCGAAAACTTTGTATGTTTCTGAAAAACGTGCATGTCTTTCCACCCCCGAAAACATTTTTAAAAAAAATGTAAAACTGTAAAAAGTGGGGGTTATGAACTCACCTGAATATTCCTTGTGCGAAGCTAGCTAATTACGACTTCGTGATGTCGTTTCCAAGACGAGACTCGCTAGCGTGCATTCTACAATATTCCTAACACGGAATGTCTTATAAGTTTCTAAATAAACGCAGTAACTAAACTACGTGTCGCCGAGCTCTACCGAATTGTTAATCGAACGATTCGACGGTTTTAACGAAAATGACTAAGTTAAACTTTGTTTAGCTCACATAACGTCGTTAAGGATTAACAAGACTTGGAAAGACTTAGTTTTCATGAGATTTAGAGTATATAAATATTTAATAAATATTTATATAAAAACATATAAATGTATCGTTATCATCGCGTTAGACGTCTTGCGAAGTTGTACGTTTATAAAAAGGATATTTATATGAAAATTGCATATAACAGACTTGTATTATGTATCGCGTATGATATTTGTCGAAATATATGTCGATGCCATTTAGGCGTTTTAAAATAAATATAAAAAGTTATATTTATTTAGTAAAAGAATCGTTTATTTGAAGTTTGAAATAAATAGATAATATGTATCTATCTTTTTAAAAAAAAAAGGATTCGTGACGTGCGAACTTTAAAATAAATATATAAGCTAAATTTATTTTTATAAAACGAATGCTTGTCGTTTAATGTTTCAAATATATAAACTATATTTATTTTAGTTAAACAATTGTGGTGTCGTTGGGTATTCGAAATAAATATATAACTATATTTATTTTAATAAGAGGATCGTGGTGTTGTTTGATTGTTAAAATAAATATACAATATATTTATTTTTATTTTTATGAAGAGGAGTCATATTATTCAACATTTGAAACAATATAAGTGATTTCATTGATTTAATAAAAGTTTTGTCGAATTTTCAAAGTTTAAAATAATATAATAATTATATCTATTTTTGTAAATAATATTCGAGTCGTGGTCTTGTTTAAAACAAATGTGATACTTTATTTGTTTTGTAATTTAATTTGAATCCGAGAAGTTTGTCTCATGATAAAACACTTTTTGTCTACGGGTTTTCTCGAAAAAACGGGCAGAGTTTCCCCTGTTTTTGGACGCTCCGACAACACAAGTTGTCGTTATTTTTCAAAACTCAACTATATAATCCATATCAATATGTATAATTTTAGCAAAACGACAGAATGTAATTTAAACACTAATCAGAATCGGTTCGAGCTCGTTTCACGAAATTAATAAAACTATATAATTTCAAATTAATTCGCCGTTAACTTTACCCTTCTTGGTTTCGAACGCCAAAAAAGTTGACTGGGTTACCGTGTCAACTGAGTTGACCCGCTGAGTTGACCGAGTCAACCGGGTTGACCGGCTGAGTTGACTCGGTTGACCGAGTTGGACCGAGTCGAGCTTGAAACACACCGAGTCGAACTGACTTGAACTGAGTCGTCTAGTGAGTCGACCGGGTCTGACTGTGTTGACTCATTTGAACCGTAACTGAATCGATCTCGAACAACTGAACAATATCAGCATCAGTTTCATCAAATCTTCGAAAAAGAAAGATACAAAACGAAACAAATGAAGGTTCCTTACCCAAACTCGTCGGACCAAAACACCCACTACCGCCACTCCGCCGTGTCTTGCCGACGACCACCCAAAACCCGAACCGCTTGACCCGCGTTGACTGAACCCGAACGGACCAAATCTGACCCAAACCATACCCGCATCCGACCTGAACCGTGAGCTTGTCAGAAGGCAATACAAACCGCTGCCACCTCTCGTGCCATCACCATAGCCGACGACCACCGGATAATTGGACCGACCGGATAATTGGACCGACCGGATAAATGCATCGACCGGATAAATGCATCAACCGAATAAATGCATCGACCGGCGGCCCGAGAGTCCGACCGCCGGTTCTCTATCTCTCTCGGTCTCTCTCTGAAGCGCCGCCGCACCACCTCCGGTTAGTGGTGGTGGTGGTCTATTTCTTCTGTCAGATCTGCATAGGCGACAGGGGGGGTGTTTTTGTTGGAGAACCACCGCCGGCCACCGCTGTGAAAAACGGCGCCGGTGGTCTTTGTCGAAGCTGAACCGAGGGAGAGGGAGGTAGGTGGTGGCGTGTGGTGTGTGGCTCACCTGAGAAGCTCGTCGGAACACCTTGCCGGACCACCGTGGGCGGTGGCCGGCCGTCGCCTGGTCGCCGGAGATTTGGCCGGTTCCTTGTTGCCGGTGAGGGTTCACGAGAGAGACAGAGTGAGAGGAGTTTAGGTGTGTTGTCTGGTTTTGTTTTGTGGAGTGAGAAGAAAAAGAACTGTGTGTTCTTATTTATAGGCAGGTTTGGGCTTTGTGGGTTTTGGGCTTGGGCCCAAGGCCCGCAAGCCCAATCTCGCGTTATAAGTTGGCCCGAAGGTTCCTACGATCTCGTTTTCAACACCCGAGAATCCTAAAAATGTCGTAGGATAGACTATTATGGTCAAAAATGCGTAGAGTGACACCGAAAATTTAGTGTTCGATGCGTACGGTTGCCGTTACGTTTAAAATCGCGTAAATATTTATTTGGTCGTTGCTGATGCGTTTTTCAATCCGGTTTTGTCTGCGAGTACTAGAATTTAATTATGAAACTAAATTTGTCGTAAAATTAAGTCTTTAAAAATAGTACGCACCTCCGACGTTTCTATTTAGTTACCGGTGCGTTTCCTGTAGTCGCGTTTCTCGTTGCTGTTTGCGTTTTGCGATGTACGGAAGCGAAAAAATATCACAACATTAAATTCATAAATATAAAATATCCGTAGAAAATCCGTATTTGTCGGCGTTGTTGGTATTTTGTACGGCACCAGTTCGTTGTCGCTTAATATTCAACAGTTTTTTCTGTGGACCATCGTACGCGCACTGTAAAGTCGGATAAACGTTCCTGGGCACTCGAAGGCCTAAATGAGTTAATCTACGTCATAAACACCATTCATTATCGTGTTAATCACCTGTTAATCACGTAATTAAGAGCCGTAGATCACCGGTTGTCACATTCTCCCCCTGTTACAAAAATTTCGTCCTCGAAATTTAGACTACGTTAACTCCTTAGAGTTATGTTATGTGTAGGTAAATACGAATAGTATCAAAGTGGATGACCACGAAATTGGATGAAGACTTATTTGAATCATGTGAATTCAAGGACATTCCTCAACAATAAGAACCCAACGGTTTAAAAGAAATGTGTTTCAAACATTGTTGTCAAAAGAAACAAGACGTATAGGTACTATCACTAATGTGACTAAGTTAACAGGGATCCAACAAAGAACAGGAACTTCAACCAACCGAATTCCAAATGAACGTTTACAATATGCAATTGAATTCTAGAAGCAATACTACCCACTAAGCAAAACTTAGAATCAACAAGCTCAAACGTAATAGTTTGCATGAAACGCTCGATCGTGATCAGCACAAGCTGCAAGTTATACCAACGCCACAAGGTGTCGCCATGAATGAAACAATTCAATAATAGCGGTGATTAAACAAATTCACCGTGTTTGAAATCAAATGAAAGCGTAATAAAGTGAATTTGAAAGTTTGTTTCAAATGACATCATAGGATTTTCAATTGAAAATGGAACATCAAAGAAATAATGTTTTCGATCAAAGACAAAGAAACAATGAATATCGCAAAACATTCGATCGATGTTGAAAGGACCGTTAGGAGGTACACCGGAATATGAAATGAATTTTGTGTACCCTTGTCTTATCACACGATTGTGTTACGACTGATGTAATGTGATAAATCAAAGCGGATATAATCTAAATCAATAAATAATTAAATCCGTGCATGAGATATGTAAACGAGATTAGCGCAAGCTTCAAATTAGTGAAAATACCACCACAAGGTGTCAAAATCAACAAACGACATAATGGAGTCGTAGACCAAACAAGTCTACTTCGACTCAGAACAATTGAAACTCTTGTTAAAACGAATTTGAATATGATGTCTTCAATACATCATATGGTATCTTGAATTGAATATGTGTAATGAAGAAGTTCAAACAATTGAATTTGGTTTTGGCGCAAGCCGACAATAATTACATGTATCAACAAGAAAACTTTCGGCATAGTGGCAATGAAAACCATGTATGTAACTTGAAAGAAAGGAAATTTCAAGAAAATCTGTTGACTTGATAACAAAGAGCTAACAATCACAATAATGCGAGTCATTCGAATCACAAATCAATAATTAGGTTTAGCGAAGCAATATTTGAACTTTGATGTAACGCTTATTCGAAACTAAACCATGTTGATGCACGAAATGTCTGTTGACTTCGTCTACATCATGTCTTAGGTCAAGATTGGTCAAATTAGAAGCTAGAAAGTCAATTACATGTTTTATATATGTAATTTCGCTTGTATGAACATAAGTTGTAGAGGTTTCGCTTGTAAGTCATAGGGGTTTCGCTTAGTAGGCAGGTTCGCTTATACGGCATGTCCGTATAAGCGGAACCACTGGGACTATATATATCATTCATAAGCGAAACCTGGTCACGAGTTGTTGAACATTGAAGCGGAATTGTTGAAAGCTTTAGGTGTTGAATAGGAAAGCAATAAAAAGCAAAGAATTGAATAGGAAAGCTGTTGTTACTTCATTTACGTTGATTTCGCCTTCGTATGTGAAGATGAACGTTCTCTACTGACTATTCAGGGTCGGAACACGGTCCAACAAGTGGTATCAGAGCTCAGGAGAGCTCAGGACGAGGAGTTCATACTACTACAGCTTGATTCTATCGATTTCTCTCATTTCTACTCACTTTCTCTCATACTTTTTCAGTTTGAAGGGGGTCCTACGGTTGTAATGGCTTGATTTTTGACTATATTGTGTGTTATACAGTATTAACAAATCCTAGAAAGTCTCAGGTTAAAATTCAGACTAAAACATGGTGAAAATTGGTTAGAACTAGGTTCCGCTTAAACGGACATTGAAGGTTCCGCTTGAAAAGACCTAGTTTCTCTTGTAAGATCTAGATCCGCTTGAAGGTTCCGCTTGAAATACTGCTTTCGCTTATATGTTCCGCTTGTATGACATAGTTTCGCTTGAAACTGCCAGTTAGTTCCACTTATTAGTTTCACTTGTAGTGACAGTCTGATAGTTTCGCTTGTACGAACACTAGTAGTTTCGCTTATTCAGACATTGAAGTTTATCTTATCTGTCACTTGTTGCTTTCGCTTATTTGTCACAAACATTAATAGTTCCGCTTGTTTGTCATTTCTCAAAATCTTGAAATTTTTTCTAAGTGTTGATTGATTTTGCAGGTACGTTCATGATGGATGATATTTTCTTGAACCCGTTCAGCGACATGTACGCATTTATAGGAAATACCGGAAACGATGATACTTCGTCAAGTAATACAAATGATAATTCGACGGTTGTGAAGAAAAAGGAAGCTTGGGAATCGGAAAGTGCGTTTGGAACATTCAACAAACCCCCTAAGCTAATGGCTATCGAAGATTACAGTAGATGGTCGAGAAAGTTTGAAGACTGGTTGATGGCGTTTGCTTTTGCTTGTTGGAAGAGCTTGAAGAACGGTTATGAACATGGAGATAAATCCGAAGAAATGTTAACTTCATCTGATGAGATTGATTCATTTGTAGCCGAACAGAAGTGTATAGCGTTGTTATTTCAGTCTGTTCGTGAAGATATAATCTCACTAATAGATTATAAGAATGCAAAAGATCTTTGGATGAAGTTAGAAAAGAAATGTATAGGTAGTGAAGAAATCAAGAAAAACAAAATGAAACTGCTTAGGAAAGAGTTTGACATGTTTGGGTGTTTAAAGAACGAGTCGGTTTGTAAAATGATAGAAAGATATGGTCATCTGAAGCTGGAATTAGCAAGACATGGTATCAAATATTCTGATGAAGAACTTATTGACAAATTGTTTGATTCATTACCAGACGAGATGGATTGGAGATATTATGCGCTAATGTTGAAGAACACTATTGCTCCTGAAAAGTTGAAACCAGATTTGGTGATTGAGAGACTTGAAAGTCACGAACTGGAACTGAAAAAGATGTACAAAGTCAATATTTCATCTTATCAACAGAATCTGGATCTATATTATCCGAATTGCATGATGCCGAAAGCTACTTCTCCCAAGACTGCATTTTCTGCTGAGAATGTGTCGACAGCAAACAAAGAAAGTCAAAGCAGTCAAAGCAGTGGAAACCACAGTGGTTATCACAGTGGATCTTCATCATCTGCAAGTCATTCTGATGCAAAGTTTTCATGCAACATCGCAATAGATTTGAAGAATGCACAGAATTTTGACGAGGAGTCGGCTAAGCAACAAATGGTATTCTTGGTGTCTGTGTTGGAATCATATGAAGGATTGGTGGCTGGTAAGATCGGGAACACAAATCTGACGAAGGAAGATTATGCTCAGATAGATCCCGAAGAAATGGAGCTGATCGATATTCGTTGGGCTATGGCAAGTGGTGTTCGTCGAGCACAACGTTTTATGGAAATTACCGGGAGGAAGACGATCGGTGGTCCATCTACCAAGCTGGGGTTCGATAAATCCAAAGTGACATGCTTCAAGTGTAAGCAGAAGGGTCACTTCAAACACGAATGCAGAAATGCTTATGCTGATGAATCGGAGAACCCTTTCAAAGATGATTACTACAAGAAGGCGATTTATCACCAGAATAAATCTGAGCCGCCTAGATTGAAGCAGGCTGAAGATAACAGATACAAATCGAGGGCTCTTGCGGTGATCTACGATGATGAGGGATATGATTGGAGCAAAGAGGTTCTACTGGAAGAAGACGCGGTTGGTTATGCGTTTATGGCGAAAAATGAACCTATTCCGTGGAAAGACAACCGTACTGAAGAGCAGAAGTATAGATACAGAAAAATGATTGCTGAAAACAAGATCATTAGACTGTCTGGTATCTATTCGGAAGCAAAGCGAGCGAGAAGATGGGATCCGGACAGAGAGTGTTACTTGGATCCGTATGGAAACATCGCGATCGACGACAAAACACTGAATATTGAAGCCATCATCAAGGAGTACAAAGAAGAGGATGAGTATTGGCAAAACAAATGGTGGGGAACTCCTACCGAGAAAATGAAAGAAGAAGAGAAAGAGAAAGAAGAGAAAGAGAAAAAGGAGAAAGAAGAGATCGAAAAAGCAAAGAAGATTGATACTGGCATTATCGATACAACGCAGGAGTTGACTGCAGAGAACCTGGGAAAAATGGCTGACAAAGTGCTGGCTGCTAAAGCACTTGAGGTAGACTCTAACTCCGTGTCTGAGTCAAAAGGCCAGGTCAGTCCAAATTCGTCAACGAATGCGTCAGGTAAAAAGATCGAAGGAAATGCTGATTGTAAAAATTGCAACAAAGAGTGCAAATTTTGTAACACTGTCACGTATCTCAACGATGAGAAAGTTAAAAATCTGACAGCAAAGGTCAGAAGCGTTGAGGATCAAATCCTTGGTCGTGACAAAACAGTTAAAGCTTCAACTGAACGGAAAAGAGAATTAACTGCTCAAATTGAAACTGATAAAATTGAACATGAAAAAGTTAAACGTGAAAATGAAAAGTTAATTCTTGAAAATCGTCAGATTTCTAAAAAATTTGAAAAACTCAAAAGCACAGTAAAAGATAGTGATGATCGAAATGGTAAAACTTTTAAAGAAAACGAACATCTAAAAGCAGTGCTGAGAGTAAAAGAAGAATCAATTAACAAACAACTGGATGAAATCGCTAATTTGAAACTTAAGGTTCAAGAGGCTGAAATTGAAAACGAGCGAATCCAGTGGAAGCTTAACAGCTATAGTTCCGCAAGCTTTGTGTTGTAGCACATTGTTCCCAAACCCATCGGGAAAAACAAAGCTGGCGAAGACGTGTATTCTGATGGAACCGGGGTGGGTTTTCACAAAGTTCCACCGTCGATTTTGCATAATTACACGAAAAAGGAATTTGGGTTGGTTGAACTTGAGGAAGTAAGTGAAGTTAAACTTCCGGAGAACATTGATGTCACGTTCACATCTTCCGATGACGATAGTGTCCAAAATGATGTGGTAAAAGGTGTTGTTGAAAACGTGTTAAAACCGGATGGTGACACTACTGAGGAAGATGGGTGTTTCTTGGACAAATACATTCCAAAACAAAAGTCCAGGAATTACTTAAATGAAGAATCGAATCTTGTCATGTACAAGATGTTGGGTTCAGATAAGTTGTTTTCGGATTCAGAGTTTCCGATCGAGAATGTAAACATGAACAAATTGACAAATGTTTTCAAACTGGTCGAAGTCGAATTGTCAACAGTGAACAATCTGAGTCAAAAGAAAAGTAAAATGAAGTTTGAGAAAGAACAGGTTTACAACAAGAAATCTGTTAATCCACTGCGGTTTTACAATAACAATAGAAACAATTGGTCGGGTGGTTATCAGTGGGGTAAATCGAATCAGAAATGGAATGTTCGAAACAGGAGGTTTGTCGAGAAGAAACAATTTGTGAACAGTTCAAGTTCACTTGCTGATGAAGAAAAAGAAATTTTTTCAAAATCAAACAAAGAGTTCTTTGAGAAAAGAGCTTCTCAGTCTCAGTCTGAAGGCACAAGTCGAGTGGCTGATACTCGAACTTGCTTTAGATGTAATCAAATTGGTCACATTACACGAAAATGTACCACTGTGAAGCCTAAAACTGAAACTGTGAAGACTCAACAGAAGAAAGTTGAAGTGAAGGGTAAAACACCAATCGTTGTTGAGAAAAAGAATGTGAAAAATGAACCCGTAATAAAGTTGGTAACTCAAAACGATAAATTTTACAAAAGGGTTGCATTATCTCAACAAGTTTGGAAGCCAAAAATTGAGAAGAAAATTTCAACTTCTGAGGTGAAAAAGGCTGAAGATTCAATTACAGTTGATTATGATGCAAATTTTCCACCTCTTAAGGCTGAAAATTTCAAAATTCAAATTGCGAGAGTCAAAGTTACACCTAAGGCTAATGAGGCCTGGGTGGACTCGATGTTTGACTAAACAATTTGAATTGCCGGAGCTTCCTGGATCGCGAAGCATGAATCGGCATCTTTCTTGAAGTTGTTTAAGTGATAGTTTGTTATGTGCAGGATCTTCCAAAACTTGTATCCAGATGGATCATGGATAGTGGAGCTTCGAGACATATGACAGGGAAGACCGCGTTGCTGTATGATGTGAGAAACATTAATGGTGGTTACGTAGGTTTTGCGGGAAATCAAGGAGGAAAGATTATAGGTGAAGGAACGTTATCTAACGGAATCGTAACGTTTGAGAGAGTTAACTACATCGCTGAGCTGGAGAACAACCTGCTGAGTATCTCCCAGATCTGTGACAGGATGTATACTACTCACTTCACTGACAAAGAATGTTTGATCTTGAAACCGGGATTTGTGATACCTGAGGAATGGATCATCATTAGGGCACCAAGAGTCAATGATCTGTACGTGTTGGACATGAGCGTTGTTACTACAACCACGGGTCAGGCTCATTGTTTTGTGTCCAGAGCAACTGAGAAAGAATCAAGATTATGGCACCGAAAAATGGGGCATATTCACCTACGGAAGATGAATCACTTGGTGCATAATGATTTGGTCACAGGAGTTCATGTCAAAGGTTTTCATCTGGAAGGGGAGTGCATAAGCTGTATCAAAGGCAAACAGAAGAAAAAGTCACACCCTACAAAGCAAGTCAATTCAGTTTCAAGACCATTGGAAAGACTTCACATGGATTTGTTTGGTCCGGTGAATGTCAAGAGCATAACAGGAGATTACTACTGTTTGGTCATGACTGATGATTATTCCAGATTTTCGTGGGTTTCTTTCTTGAAATCGAAAGACGAAACATTTGACAGTTTAATGGCGTTGTTTAAAAGAATTGAGAATTTGTACCAGAGGCCTATCAGTAGAATTAGAAGTGATAATGGTACTGAATTCAAAACAGTAAGATGGAAGAATTTTGTGATGAAAGAGGTATATTGCATGAGTTTAGTGCTCCGTACACTCCACAGCAGAATGGAGTCGCAGAACGCAAAAACCGGACGCTAATCGAGACGGCTAGAACTATGCTCGCAGATTCAAAATTACCAATTAATTTCTGGGCTGAAGCTGTTTCTGCTGCATGCTATACTCTCAACAGGGTTCTTACTGTCAAGAAGTTCAACAAGACATGTTTTGAGCTAATCAATTACCGCAAACCGAATTTGAAGTATCTAGAACCGTTCGGGTCACCCTGTACAGTTATAGAGCCTCATGGAAAGTTTGGTCCGAAGTGCATTGAGGGAATATTTGTTGGCTATGCAAATCCAATGCGACATGTCTTCGTTCCAAGTGAGAAGCGGATTATTGAAGCAGCAAATGTTGAATGTCAAGGTTACACTATGCCGCCACAAAGTCCTGGAGATTCATGGAAATATCATTATGATAAACTTTGGGATTCGTTTAACATGAGAGAAGAATCAGAGGAAGATGAAGATTTCTTTGATGAGCTGGATATTTTGCGAGAGTATGAGTCGCAGCTCAGGTTCCCAGCAGAGTATTCTAGAAGACCTCAGGAAACTTCAAATGATGATGAAGCAGGTCCTAGCAATGCTGGTGAACATGATGATGAAGTTGCTCCTGGTAATCAGTCGGAGGTGAATGATAATCAAGACACTGAAAACATGCCTGTTTTTTATCATGGTGATTCAGACTCTGAGGGGGAGCAGATCCAGTTATCAAGTCAAACAAACCAAGTTGGTGAACAAGATGCAGAACAGAATGTTACTAATCTGGAGGGAAATGTTGATGTTCCAAGCGAAGTGATGCCGCGAACTCTTTCTTATCATCCAGAGGAGTTGATCATAGGAGAACTGCATTCAGGCGTTCGTACAAGACGTCAAATAGACCAGGGCTTAACATGTTTTTATTCTACAGTAGCACCTTTACAAACTGAATTTTCATTAAGTTGTTTTATCTCGCAGGTCGAACCGAGAACTTACAAAGAGGCGCTTACTGAAGACTCTTGGGTCATAGCAATGCAAGAAGAATTAAGTCAGTTTGAAAAGTTAGGAGTGTGGAAGTTAGTGGATTTGCCGGATGGTCAAAGGAAAATCAATACAAAAATGGGTATTCAAGTGTAAGAGAGACGACAGAGGAGTGGTTGTAAGGAACAAAGCTCGACTCGTTGTTCAGGGCTTTAGTTAACAGGAGGGGATTGATTTTACAGAAGTCTATGCTCCTGTAGCACGACTAGAGGCTATCAGAATTTTCCTAGCATTTGCGTCTTGGAAGAACTTTAAAGTTTATCAGTTGGATGTTAAATCGGCGTTTCTTTATGGGAAGGTTAAAGAGGAGGTTTATGTCGGTCAGCCGTCGGGCTTTACTGACCCAATCCACAAGAACAAAGTTTATTTGCTGGACAAAGCGTTGTATGGTCTACATCAGGCACCGAGAGCCTGGTACGAGACTTTATCTCAACACCTACTCGCTAACAAGTTCATACGTGGAAAAGTGGATGCCACTCTCTTCACTAAAGAGGTCAACGGACATCTTCTGATCGTTCAGATTTATGTAGACGATATAATTTTTGGGTCAACAAATGAGAAATTGTGCAAAGATTTCAAACAGGTGATGAAGCAGAAATTCGAAATGTCATCAATGGGGGAGATGAAGTTCTTTCTGGGTTTACAAGTTGAACAACTTCCTGAGGGAATTTTCATTCACCAGACGAAGTACGTGCATGATATTCTAGAGAAATTTGAAATGTCAAGTTCTACTCCTGCTGCTACCCCACTTGCGACTAATCATGGGATTCACCCAGATCTCACCGGAGACAGGGCTAATGAAACGTTCTACCGTTCCATGATAGGTTCTTTGATGTATTTAACTGCTTCACGTCCTGATATCATGTACCCAACGTGCCTTGCAGCAAGATATCAATCTAACCCGAGAGCTTCGCACATGATCATTGTCAAGAGGATATTCCGTTACTTGAAAGGAACACCCACATTGGGGTTGTGGTATCCTAGAAAAGGCGAATTTACGCTCGAAGGGTATTCCGATTCGGATTTCGGAAGCTGCAAAGTCAATACCAAATCAACGACTACAGGATGCCAGTTCTTTGGACCTAGATTGGTTACCTGGCAGTGTAAGAAACAAACGTCTGTGGCGTTATCTACATGTGAAGCGGGGTATGTTTCTGCTAGCAGTTGCTGCTCTCAGATCCTGTGGATACAGCAACAGATGCGCGACTACGGTTTACAGTTTCTTAACACACCTCTGTTTGTTGATAATGAGGCCGCAATAAATATAACTAAAAATCCAGTACATCACGCTAAAACTAAACATATAGAAATTCGTCATCACTTTATTCGCGATTGCTTCAAGAAAAAGTTGATACGAATTGAGAAAATCCACACTGACGAACAAAAAGCTGATTTGCATACCAAAGCTTTTGATAAAAATCGGTTTCAATATTTGTTAAAACTTAATGGTATGAAATTTCTTTCGGTGTCGGATGGAATAGTAAGCGTTGATGAGAGTACTGTTGCGGATGAAGACGAGAAACAATCTGCAATGGTTTGTCGATTTTTTACTTGTTTTGGTACTTAGGGGGAGTATAATTAGTTGTATATAGATATATTTTCAGATAATACAAAAATAGTAAAAAATGCAAAAATACAAAAACATGATAAAATTGAAAAAGAGCTTGTGTATATAGGGAAAATGATAGTACATCGGCTAGACAATTACAGTATGCTAAAGATTTGGAAAGACAAAATGAGTTAAACAATCTCACTGATGATGTGTCGATAGGTTTTCGCACATTTAGTAGATTTATTTGGGATATAAACCTTAAATTTCAAACTTGTGAAATTCGTGGGGAACACTACTTGGATATATAGGTAACCCCTGAAATCTCGTTTGAAAGGTCTCGTATTCTGATATACTAGGTTTTTATACTCAATGACGTCTGGGGTATTATTCTGGGACTTCTGCTGAACGGAAGTTCTGACCTAGTCCTTGGATAATACTTTCACCAAAATGCTTGAAACACAGCATAAACCCTCAGCATGCAGATGAAACAATAAAATTGATAGCCGCTGCTGTTGTAGCTAGAAGATCCTCTAAAGGGGACATACTGAAAAGTCGAAGCTGATATCTCTCTGCGTATACGGAAGTATCGACCTGAGATCCCTCGGCCCTTGCATACCTAATTTATGAACAGACATCATTGTAGTATACTTACCTGTAAGACTGAATATTGGGATTCTGGATACGGGAGTATATTCAAGAGGTGGGACACATGAATTGAGCTAAGTTCATAAAACATCTAAATCGTATCCTGAATAGATTGAAATCTGTGTGAGAATTTAAAATGGATCAGTATATCGACAATCGAGGTGAATTGTTTAAGTCTGAGGATGTAATTAAGCTTAACGGTACTAGTAATTGGTCTGAAAAGCTGATATGATTCCCTGACACGCTCGCCAAAAATAAGTTTGTATATAATTCAATCTCTTTACATTCTGTAATTTAAGTTTTCTGTTATTTCATTTCTTAGTTTTAGATCGCATTATAAAATCCAAAAAGATTTTTCAATTCTGCTTTAGTTTAGACAAACCAGAGTGGAAAGTTGATTGTCTGATTCTTGAGACTTGAAGCAGATGCAGGAGATTCTGAGCTGAAGAATGAGGAGAGCTTACTTTGTCAGAGATTGAGATGTTTTCAAAGTTAAAACAAGTTCATTAAGTTGATGCTTGTTACATTGTTTTAGAAAATATGAAAATGTTTTTATAAAATCAGTTTGATTCGTCAAATGATCAACCAGGGCCATTAAGTTGAACTTGGTAGATTAATTGAGTATCGGGGTCATTAATTTGGACCTGAATACTTGAGTGGATTTCTATAAGCTGATTGAGTTTATGATTTATTTTGAAAAGAAAAATTGTAATGTTATTGGTTGAGTAACAGGTTTTGATTTCATTATTCCCAACGGAAGCTAAATGTCAAAGCTTGAACCAGAAACCTCAGATTCTAGCATACTGAGAGGGGGAGTCTGTGAAAGGGGGAGTCTGGATCAACAGCTAAAGGGGAGTCTGAAGATGGAGTCAGATTGTGATTCAAAACCTGTGAAGATTGAATGATGTGAAGACAGAGAGTCGGAGAAAAGACCAAGACTGAAGACTCAGAAGCTGGAGACTGCTGAAGACTACGTCAACATCCAAGGGGGAGTCTGTTGATGCATGAAATGTCTGTTGACTTTGTCTACATCAAGTCTTAGGTCAAGATTGGTCAAATTAGAAGCTAGAAAGTCAATTACATGTTTTATATATGTAATTTCGCTTGTATGAACATAAGTTGTAGAGGTTTCGCTTGTAAGTCATAGGGGTTTCGCTTAGTAGGCAGGTTCGCTTATACGGCATGTCCATATAAGCGGAACCACTGGGACTATATATATCATTCATAAGCGAAACCTGGTCACGAGTTGTTGAACATTGAAGCAGAATTGTTGAAAGCTTTAGGTGTGAAACTCTATCAAATTTACTTCAGAAAGCAATAAAAAGCAAAGAATTGAATAGGAAAGCTGTTGTTACTTCATTTACGTTGATTCCGCCTTCGTATGTGAAGATGAACGTTCTCTACTGACTATTCAGGGTCGGAACACGGTCCAATAAACCACATGCGTAATAAACGATGCATGCGTAACATATGAATTTTTCGTGAAATGAAGTAAATGAGCATTCGCTATACTTGAAAGAAATGATTGTGACACAATGACCATTAAGAGGAGTAGAGATACGAAAATCTACTCAGTAAATGTGAAAGTCGAAATTTCAATAAAAGAAATTTGAGGGTTTACCTGGGGTTGCATGTGACGACCTGTTGTTAGTTGACATTACCATGGAATGTCAAACATAGCGTATTCGTCGTTATGAGTTAGGGGGAATGCGAAGGCATGCGTCTTCTCCTTAGCATGACTCGTGTCGTCTGCTGGACCGCGCGCCAAACCGCCGTTTCCTGATCGTTAGCCTCCGTGCTGACAGGATTAGCACCATCGCTGAAATGCTCCACAATGTGTTTTTGGTGACCTCACCTCGTAAGTCGTATGTGACGTACTTCAATCTCCGTTGATGTATTGCTTAAGTTTCACGTATACCTGTGCACTAGCGTTTTGTTATGCGTAGGCTGCCTGCTCGGGAAGTTAAAATATCATAGACAATATGGATAATAGTGTGTGCCCGAGTTAATATTCGCGGTTCCTACGTGATGACCTTTAATGAACTTTGACATAAGTTTCCAAAGGTCTTAAATGCATGTTTCCTAAACTCTCAGAGTGTTGTGTACTGTATGTAATCGCTTCGTGTACCGTGTGTAAAACACAACTTTAGCGTATGTTTGAAAACAAAATTTTGACTGTTTGTTTTTCGGCCACGGTTGGAGACCATATTCGAGTACTAGGCATTCTGTATGTATTCAACGTCTTAATACTCTAAGTCCCAGAGGAAAGTGAGGTTAGAGCCTAGGTATCTCTACAGAAACCTAATTCGCTGTAACCTATAGCTCTGATACCAATCTGTCACACCCCGAAATTAACAGAGCTGGCGTGACTGGACTGGTATCTTCATTGCACAGCGGAAGCAAAATAAGCAAAGACTTCTAGAAAATGAACGCCCACTAGAAAATTAACAGAGCTGGCGTGACTGAACTGGTATCTCCTATTCCAACCGTGCCATAGTTTCTGAAAAGTAACCTAAGAAAGAAACATGCGAAAAAGTCAACATAAAGTTGAGCGAATTCATAGTTTGTTTGTAAACGATTTGAAATAAATCTTTTGAATAGCCGGTTTGCGAAATATATTGAGAAAACGAATTTAAAAATCATTTTCTTGTCAAGTTATATAGAAACTTTGTATTTGCAACGCATGATGTTTGTAAAACCATATATTTGTAAACTCTTGTATTTGTAAAGTATGTATATCCGTCAATGCCCACCCTGACTTTGACTCCATGCCCGCATAAATCCTATGCTTTGATTTTGTATAAAACATAGTATTTAATTTGTATAAATCAAGCATTTCTGTAAGTATGTATGTAAAACTTTTAAAAAAATATGTCTGTAAGTATGAAAATCCCTGGTATGTAGCAATAAGGAAAAAGAGATCACCATTGGGTTGCAAAGCCAATGATATGTGTGAAGTGATGCAGGAAGACTCAAACCTAGCAGATTTGTGCGTCGGGCGACTCAGGAGTGAGGCTCGCTACACCCGAATAGATCTATCACTCGTGTCCCTCGGTCCTACAACGAGGATTAATGGCCTTAAGTTCTACCTACCCACTCACATGATCTAAGTAGTATAAACCCTCCCTACGCTAACCATACCATGTATAAAACGTCTGAAATAATTCTAACATGTATTTTACCCCAGCCTCTAAGGCTGAACCTCCCAGCCTCTAAGGCCAACTCCCCAGTCTCTATATATTATTCCCAGACGTCTCGTCCCTAGTTATGAAAATCATCCACATTTCGAAAATACGCATATGTTTTGTAAAAACCGGTATGTTTAGTATAAACCTTTCGTAAATCATTTGAGTTCCTCGAAATCCATTGGTAATATGATTTAGAAATACGTGTTTTACGTTTGTTCAAAACTTTGTATGTTCTTGCATAACGTGCTTTGTCTAATAATTTACAGTCTTTGTTTATCGAAAACTTTGTATGTTTCTGAAAAACGTGCATGTCTTTCCACCCCCAAAAACATTTGTAAAAAAAATGTAAAACAGTAAAAAGTGGGGGTTATGAACTCACCTGAATATTCCTTGTGCGAAGCTAGCTAATTACGACTTCGTGATGTCGTTTCCAAGACGAGACTCGCTAGCGTGCATTCTACAATATTCCTAACACGGAATGTCTTATAAGTTTCTAAATAAACGCAGTAACTAAACTACGTGTCACCGAGCTCTACCGAATTGTTAATCAAACGATTCGACGGTTTTAACGAAAATGACTAAGTTAAACTTTGTTTAGCTCACATAACGTCGTTAAGGATTAACAAGTCTTGGAAAGACTTAGTTTTCATTAGATTTAGAGTATATAAATATTTAATAAATATTTATATAAAAACATATAAATGTATCGTTATCATCGCGTTAGACGTCTTGCGAAGTCGTACGTGTATAAAAAGGATATTTATATGAAAATTGCATATAACAGACTTGTATTATGTATCGCGTATGATATTTATCGAAATATATGTCGATGCTATTTAGGCGTTTTAAAATAAATATAAAAAGTTATATTTATTTAGTAAAAGAATCGTTTATTTGAAGTCTGAAATAAATAGATAATCTATATCTATTTAAAAAAAAAGATTCATGATGTGCGAACTTTAAAATAAATATATAAGCTATATTTATTTTATAAAAGGAATGCTTGTCGTTTAATGTTTCAAATATATAAACTATATTTATTTTAGTTAAACAATTGTCGTGTCGTTGGGTATTCGAAATAAATATATAACTGTATTTATTTTAGTAAGAGGATCGTCGTGTTGTTTGATTGTTAAAATAAATATACAATATATTTATTTTACGAAGAGGAGTCGTATTATTCAACATTTGAAACAATATAAGTGATTTCATTGATTTAATAAAAGTTTTGTCGAAATTTCAAAGTTTAAAATAATATAATAATTATATTTATTTTTGTAAATAATATTCGAGTCGTGGTCTTGTTTAAAACAAATGTGATACTTTATTTGTTTTGTGATTTAATTTGAATCCGAGAAGTTTGTCTCATGATAAAACACTATTTGTCTACCTGTATCGAAATACTTACCGTTTTATATGAAAGTTTTTGGATATCATATTTTAAAGTTACCTCTTCATTTTGAGTTATTCAAACTTTTTTGACCTTACACACCCATGCCTGTTTTATTCATGACTAATGTCTCAAATTATATTTAGTCAAACAAACTCTTTTTGCAAACCTATCCTTTCGTTCCTCGAAATTTCATACTTTTCAAAACGTTTCAAAACTTCCAAGTCTTGATTTTAGACAATAATTCTTTTAGCCAAAATGTCTTTCAAAGTCTTCATCTTAAAAAATTTTCGGGACGAAATTTCCTAAAGGAGGGGAGACTGTAACGCTTTGCTTTTCGTAATTTACCCAAATTAGGAAACTTGTGTTAGTCCCTAACATGATTCTTGAATAAACCATTTAAGCATACTTGCAATCATGTTTATTTATCACATATTTGGGTAATTAAACATGATTAAGCTGTCACACCCTGAAATTATCAGAGCTGGCGTGACTGGACTGGTATCTTCATTGCACAGCGGAAGCAAAATAAGCTAAGACTTCTAGAAAATGAACGCCCACTAAGTACTCCACTCTTCATGGTTCTCCTATTCCAACCGTGCCATAGTTTCTTAAAAGTAACCTAAGAAAGAAACATGCGAAAAAGTCAACATAAAGTTGAGCAAGTTCATAGTTTGTTTGTAAAAGATTTGAAATAAATCTTTTGAATAGCTAGTTTGCGAAATATATTGAGAAAACGAATTTAAAAATCATTTTCTTGTCAAGTTATATAGAAACTTTGTATTTGCAACGCATGACGTTTGTAAAACCATGTATTTGTAAACTCTTGTATTTGTAAAGTATGCATATCCGTCAATGCCCACCCTGACTTTGACTCCATGCCCGCATAAATCCTATGCTTTGATTTTGTATAAAACATAGTATTTAATTTGTATAAATCAAGCATTTCTGTAAGTATGTATGTAAAACTTTTAAAAAAAATATGTATGTAAGTATGAAAATCCCTGGTATGTAGCACTAAGGAAAAAGAGATCACCATTGGGTTGCAAAGCCAATGATATGTGTGAAGTGATGCAGGAAGACTCAAACCTAGCAGATTTATGCGTCGGCCACATAGTCACCACATGGTCCACTCGACGGACTCAGGAGTGGGGCTCGCTACACCCGAATAGATCTATCACTCATGTCCCTCGGTCCTACAACGAGGATTAATGGCCTTAAGTTCTACCTACCCACGCACATGATCTAAGTAGTATAAACCCTCCCTACGTTAACCATACCATGTATAAAATGTCTGAAATAACTGTAACATGTATTTTACCCCAGCCTCTAAGGCTAAACCTTCCCAGCCTCTAAGGCTGAACCTCCTAGCCTCTAAGGCCAACTCCCCAGTCTCTATATATTATCCCCAGATGTCCCGTCCCTAGTTTTGAAAATAATTCACATTTCGAAAATACGCATTTGTTTTGTAAAAACCGCTATGTTTAGTATAAACCTTTCGTAAATCATTTGAGTTCCTCGAAATCCATTCATAATATGATTTAGAAATACGAGTTTTGCGTTTGTTCAAAACTTTGTATGTTCTTGCATAACGTGCTTTGTCTAATAATATACAGTTTTTGTTTATCGAAAACTTTGTATGTTTCTGAAAAACGTGCATGTCTTTCCACCCCCGAAAACATTTGTAAAAAAAATGTAAAACAGTAAAAAGTGGGGGTTATGAACTCACCTGAATATTCCTTGTGCGAAGCTAGCTAATTACGACTTCGTGATGTCGTTTCCAAGACGATACTCGCTAGCGTGCATTCTACAATATTTCTAACACAGAATGTCTTATAAGTTTCTAAATAAACGCAGTAACTAAACTACGTGTCACCGAGCTCTACCGAATTGTTAATCGAACGATTCGATGGTTTTAACGAAAATGACTAAGTTAAACTTTGTTTAGCTCACATAACGTCGTTAAGGATTAACAAGTCTTGGAAAGACTTAGTTTTCATGAGATTTAGAGAATATAAATATTTAATAAATACTTATATAAAACATATAAATGTACCATTATCATCGCGTTAGACGTCTTGCGAAGTCGTACGTGTATAAAAAGGATATTTATATGAAAATTGCATATAACAGACTTGTATTATGTATCGCGTATGATATTTGTCGAAATATATGTCGATGCCATTTAGGCGTTTTAAAATAAATATAAAAAGTTATATTTATTTAGTAAAAGAATCGTTTATTTGATGTCGGAAATAAATAGATAATCTATATCTATTTTTTCTAAAGGATTCGTGATGTGCGAACTTTAAAATAAATATATAAGCTATATTTATTTTTATAAAACGAATGCTTGTCGTTTAATGTTTCAAATATATAAACTATATTTATTTTAGTTAAACAATTGTCGTGTCGTTGGGTATTCGAAATAAATATATAACTATATTTATTTTAGTAAGAGGATCGTCGTGTTGTTTATTGTTAAAAATAAATATACAATATATTTATTTTTATGAAGAGGAGTCGTCTTATTCAACATTTGAAACACTATAAGTGATTTCATTGATTTAATAAAAGTTTTGTCGAATTTTCAAAGTTTAAAATAAGATAATAATTATATTTATTTTTGTAAATAATATTCGAGTCGTGTTCTTGTTTAAAACAAATGTGATACTTTATTTGTTTTGTAATTTAATTTGAATCCGAGAAGTTTGTCTCATGATAAAACACTTTTTGTCTACGGGTTTTCTCGAAAAACGGGCAGAGTTTCCCCTGTTTTTGGACGCCCCAAGTTGTCGTTATTTTTCAAAATTCAACAATATAATCCATATCAATATGTATAATTTTTCGCAAAACGACAGAATGTAATTTAAACACTAATCTGAATCGGTTCGAGCTCGTTTCACGAAATTAATAAAACTATATAATTTCAAATTAATTCGCCGTTAACTTTACCCTTCTTCGTTTCGAACGCCGAAAAAGTTGACTGGGTTACCGAGTCAACCGAGTTGACTCGCTGAGTTGACCGAGTCAACCGGGTTGACCGGCTGAGTTGACTCGGTTGACCGAGTTGGACCTAGTCGAGCTTGAAACACACCGAGTCGAACTGAGTTGAACTGAGTCGTCTAATGAGTCGACCGGGTCTGACTGTGTTGACTCATTTGAACCGTAACTGAACCGATCTCAAACAACTGAACAATATCAGCATCAGTTTCATCAAATCTTCGAAAAAGAAAGATACAAAACGAAACAAATGAAGGTTCCTTACCGAAACTCTTCGGACCAAAACACCCACTGCCGCCACTCCGCCGTGTCTTGCCGGCGACCACCCGAAACCCGAACCGCTTGACCCGCGTTGACTGAACCCGAACGGACCAAATCCGACCCGAACCATACCCGCATCCGACCTGAACCGTGAGCTTGTCGGAAGGCGATACAAACTGCCGCCACCTCCCGTGCCATCACCATAGCCGACGACCACCGGATAATTGGACCGACCGGATTAATGCATCGACCGGATAAATGCATCGACCGGTGGTCCGAGAGTCCGACCGCCGGTTCTCTATCTCTCTCGGTCTCTTTCTCTCTCGGTCTCTCTCTGAAGCGCCGCCGCACCACCACCGGTTAGTGGTGGTGGTGGTCCGTTTCTTCTGTCAGATCTGCATAGGCGACGAGGGGGGGTGTTTTTGTTGGAGAACCACCGCCGGCCGCCGCTGTGAAAAACGGCGCCGGTGGTCTTCGTCGGAGCTGAACCGAGGGAGATGGAGGTAGGTGGTGGCGTGTGGTGTGTGGCTCGCCTGAGAAGCTCGTCGAAACACCTTGCTGAACCACCGTGGGCGGTGGCCGGCCGTCGCCTGGTCGCCGGAGATTTAGCCGGTTCCTTTTTGCCGGTGAGGGTTCACGAGAGAGAGAGAGTGAGTGAGAGGAGTGTAGGTTTGTTGTCTAGTTTTGTTTTGTGGAGTGAGAAGAAAAAGAACTGTGTGTTCTTATTTATAGGCAGGTTTGGGCTTTGTGGGTTTTGGGCTTGGGCCCAAGGCCCGCAAGCCCAATCTCGCGTTATAAGTTGGCCTGAAGGTTCATACGATCTCGTTTTCAACACCCGAGAATCCTAAAAATGTCGTAGGATAGACTATTATGGTAAAAAATGCATAGAGTGACGCCGAAAATTTAGTGTTCGATGCGTATGGTTGCCGTTGCGTTTAAAATCGCGTAAATATTTATTTGGTCGTTGCTGACGCGTTTTTCAGTTCGGTTTTGTCTGCGAGTACTAGAATTTAATTATGAAACTAAATGTGTCGTAAAATTAAGTCTTTAAAAATAGTACGCACCTCCGACGCTTCTGTTTCGTTACCGGTGCGTTTCCTGTAGTCGCGTTTCTCGTTCCTGCTTGCGTTTTGCGATGTATGGAAGCGAAATAATATCACAACATTAAATTCATAAATATAAAATATCCATAGAAAATCCATATTTGTCGGCGTTGTTGGTATTTTGTACGGCACCAGTTCGTTGTCGCTTAATATTCAGCAGATTTTTCCGTGGACCATCGTACGCGCACTGTAAAGTCGGATAAACGTTCCTGGGCACTCCAAGGCCTAAATGAGTTAATCTACGTCATAAACACCATTCATTTAGACTACGTTAACTCCTTAAAGTTATGTTATGTGTAGGTAAATACGAATAGTATCAAAGTGGATGACCACAAAATTGGATCAAGACTTATTTGAATCATGTGAATTCAAGGACATTCCTCAACAATAAGAACCCAACGGTTTAAAAGAAATGTGTTTCAAAAATTGATGTCAAAAGAAACAAGACGTATAGGTACTGTCACTAATGTGACTAAGTTAACAGGGATCCAACAAAGAACAAGAACTTCAACCAACCGAATTCCAAATGAACGTTTACAATATGCAATTGAATTCTAAATGCAATACTACCCACTAAACAAAACTTAGAATCAACAAGCTCAAACGTAATAGTTTGCATGAAACGCTCAATTGTGATCAGCACAAGTTGCATGTTATACCGACGCCACAAGGTGTCGCCATGAATGGAACAATTCAATAATAGCGGTGATTAAACAAATTCACCGTGTTTGAAATCAAATGAAAGCGTAATAAAGTGAATTTGAAAGTTTGTTTCAAATGACATCATAGGATTTTCAATTGAAAATGGAACATCAAAGAAATAATGTTTTCGATCGAAGACAAAGAATCAATGAATATCGCAAAACATTCGATCGATGTTGAAAGGACCGTTAGGAGGTACACCGGAATATGAAATGAATTTTGTGTACCCTTGTCTTATCACACGATTGTGTTACGACTGATGTAATGTGATAAGTCAAAGCGGATTTAATCTAAATCAATAAATAATTAAATCCGTGCATGAGATATGTAAACGAGATTAGCTCAAGCTTCAAATTAGTGAAAATACCACCACAAGGTGTCGAAATCAACAAACGACATAATGGAGTCGTAGACCAAACAAGTCTACTTCGACTCAGAACAATTGAAACTCTTGTTAAAACGAATTTGAATATGATGTCTTCAATACATCATATGGTATCTTGAATTGAATTTGTGTAATGAAGAAGTTCAAACAATTGAATTTGGTTTGGCGCAAGCCGACAATAATTACATGTATCAACAAGAAAACTTTCGGAATGGTCGTAATGAAAACCATGTATGTAACTTGAAAGAAATGAAATTTCAAGAATATGTGTTGACTTGATAACAAAGAGCCAACAATCACAATAATGCGAGTCATTCGAATCACAAATCAATAATTAGGTTTAGCGAAGCAATATTTGAACTTTGATGTAACGCTTATTCGAAACTAAGCCACATGCGTAATAAACGATGCATGTGTAACATATGAATTTTTCAAGAAATGAAGCAAATGAGTATTCGCTATACTTGAAAGAAATGATTGAGACACAATGACCATTAAGAGGAGTAGAGATACAAAAATCTACTCAGTAAATGTTAAAGTTGAAATTTCAATAAAAGAAATTTGAGGGCTTTACCTGGGGTTGCATGTGACGACCTGTTGTTAGTTGACATTACCATGGAATGTCGAACATAGCGTATTCGTCGTTATGAGCTAGGGGGAATGCGAAGGCATGCGCCTTCTCCTTAGCATGACTCGTGTCGTCTGCAGGACCGCGCGCCAAACCGCCGTTTTCTGATCGTTAGCCTCGGTGCTGACAGGATTAGCATCATCCCTGAAATGCTCCACAGTGTCTTTTTGGTGACTTCACCTCGTAAGTCGTATGTGACGTACTTCAATCTCCGTTGATGTATTGCTTAAGTTTCACGTATACCTGTGCACTAGTGTTTTGTTATGCGTAGGCTGCCTGCTCGGGAAGTTAAAATATCATAGACAATATGGATAATAGTGTGTGCCCGAGTTAATATTCGCAGTTCCTACGTGATGACCTTTAAAGAACTTTGACATAAGTTTCCAAAGGTCTTAAATGCATGTTTCCTAAACTCTCAGAGTGTTGTGTACTGTATGTAATCTCTTCGTGTACCGTGTGTAAAACACAACTTTAGCGTATGTTTGAAAACAAAATTTTGACTGTTTGTTTTTCGGCCACGGTTGGAGACCATATTCGAGTACTAGGCGTTCTGTATGTATTCAACGTCTTAATACTCTAAGTCCCAGAGAAAAGTGAGGTTAGAGCCTAGGTATCTCTACAGAAACCTAATTCGCTGTAACCTATAGCTCGGATACCAATCTGTCACACCCCGAAATTAACAGAGCTAACGTGACTGGACGGGTATCTTCATTGCACTACGGAAGCAAAATAAGCTAAGACTTCTAGAAAATGAACGCCCACTAAGTACTCCACTCTTCGTGGTTCTCCTATTCCAACAGTGCCATAGTTTCTGAAAAGTAACCTGAGAAAGAAACATGCGAAAAAGTCAACATAAAGTTGAGCGAATTCATAGTTTGTTTGTAAAAGATTTGAAATAAATCTTTTGAATAGCCGGTTTGCGAAATATATTGAGAAAACGAATTTAAAAATCATTTTCTTGTCAAGTTATATAGAAACTTTGTATTTGCAACGCATGATGTTTGTAAAACCATGTATTTGTAAACTCTTGTATTTGTAAAGTATGTATATCCGTCAATGCCCACCCTGACTTTGACTCCATGCCCGCATAAATCCTATGCTTTGATTTTGTATAAAACATAGTATTTAATTTGTATAAATCAAGCATTTCTGTAAGTATGTATGTAAAACTTTTAAAAAAATATGTCTGTAAGTATGAAAATCCCTGATATGTAGCAATAAGGAAAAAGAGATCACCATTGGGTTGCAAAGCCAATGATATGTGTGAAGTGATGCACGAAGACTCAAACCTAGAAGATTTGTGCGTCGGGCACATAGTCACCACATGGTCCACTCGGCGGACTCAGGAGTGAGGCTCGCTACACCCGAATAGATCTATCACTCGTGTCCCTCGGTCCTACAACGAGGATTAATGGCCTTAAATTCTACCTACCCACTCACATGATCTAAGTAGTATAAACCCTCCCTACGCTAACCATACCATGTATAAAATGTCTGAAATAATTCTAACATGTATTTTACCCCAGCCTCTAAGGCTGAACCTCCCAGCCTCTAAGGCGAACTCCCCAGTCTCTATATATTATTCCCAGACGTCTCGTCCCTAGTTATGAAAATCATTCACATTTTGAAAATACGCATTTGTTTTGTAAAAACCGGTATGTTTAGTATAAACCTTTCGTAAATCATTTGAGTTCCTCGAAATCCATTCGTAATATGATTTAGAAATACGAGTTTTGCATTTGTTCAAAACTTTGTATGTTCTTGCATAACGTGCTTTGTCTAATAATATATATAGTCTTTGTTTATCGAAAACTTTGTATGTTTCTGAAAAACGTGCATGTCTTTCCACCCCCGAAAACATTTGTAAAAAAAAATGTAAAACAGTAAAAAGTGGGGGTTATGAACTCACCTGAATATTCCTTTTGCGAAGCTAGCTAATTACGACTTCGTGATGTCGTTTCCAAGACTAGACTCGCTAGCGTGCATTCTACAATATTCCTAACACGGAATGTCTTATAAGTTTCTAAATAAACGCAGTAACTAAACTACGTGTCACCGAGCTCTACCGAATTGTTAATCGAACGATTCGACGGTTTTAACGAAAATGACTAAGTTAAACTTTGTTTAGCTCACATAACGTCGTTAAGGATTAACAAGTCTTGGAAAGACTTGGTTTTCATGAGATTTAGAGTATATAAATATTTAATAAATATTTATATAAAAACATATAAATGTATCGTTATCATCGCGTTAGACGTCTTGCGAAGTCGTACGTGTATAAAAAGGATATTTATATGAAAATTTCATATAACAGACTTGTATTATGTATCGCGTATGATATTTATCGAAATATATGTCGATGCCATTTAGGCGTTTTAAAATAAATATAAAAAGTTATATTTATTTAGTAAAAGAATCGTTTATTTGAAGTCTGAAATAAATAGATAATCTATATCTATTTTTTTTTTTTTTTAAAGATTCATGATGTGCAAACTTTAAAATAAATATATAAGCTATATTTATTTTTATAAAACGAATGCTTGTCGTTTAATGTTTCAAATATATAAACTATATTTATTTCAGTTAAACAATTGTCGTGTCGTTGGGTATTCGAAATAAATGTATAACTATATTTATTTTAGTAAGACGATCGTCGTGTTGTTTGATTGTTAAAATAAATATACAATATATTTATTTTTATGAAGAGGAGTCGTATTATTCAACATTTGAAACAATATAAGTGATTTCATTGATTTAATAAAAGTTTTGTCGAATTTTCAAAGTTTAAAATAATATAATAATTATATTTATTTTTGTAAATAATATTCGAGTCGTGGTCTTGTTTAAAACAAATGTGATACTTTATTTGTTTTGTGATTTAATTTGAATCCGAGAAGTTTGTCTCATGATAAAACACTTTTTGTCTATGGGTTTTCTCGAAAAACGGGCAGAGTTTCCCCTGTTTTTGGACGTCCCGACAACACAAGTTGTCGTTATTCTTCAAAATTCAACAATATAATCCATATCAATATGCATAATTTTCGCAAAACGATAGAATGTAATTTAAACACTAATCTGAATCGGTTCGAGCTCGTTTCACGAAATTAATAAAACTATATAATTTCAAATTAATTCGCCGTTAACTTTACCCTTCTTCGTGTCGAATGCCGAAAAAGTTGACTGGGTTACCGAGTCAACCGAGTTGACTCGCTGAGTTGACCGAGTCAACCGGGTTGACCGGCTGAGTTGACTCGGTTGACCGAGTTGGACCGAGTCGAGCTTGAAACACTCCGAGTCGAACTGAGTTGAACTGAGTCGTCTAGTGAGTCGACCGGGTCTGACTGTGTTGACTTATTTGAAACGTAACTGAACCGATCTCGAACAACTGAACAATATCAGCATCAGTTTTATCAAATCTTCGAAAAAGAAAGACACAAAACGAAACAAATGAAGGTTCCTTACCGAAAATCGTCGGACCAAAACACCCACTGCCGCCACTCCGCCGTGTCTTGCCGGCGACCACCCGAAACCCGAACCGCTTGACCCGCGTTGACTGAACCCGAACGGACCAAATCCGACCCGAACCATACCCGCATCCGACCAGAACCGTGAGCTTGTCGGAAGGCAATACAAACCGCCGCCACCTCCCGTGCCATAACCATAGCCGACGACCACCGGATAATTGGACCGACCGGATAAATGCATCGACCGGCGGTCCGTGACTCCGACCGCAGGTTCTCTATCTCTTTCGGTCTCTTTCTCTCTCGGTCTCTCTCTGAAGCGCCGCCGCACCACCACCGGGTAGTGGAGGTGGTGGTCCGTTTCTTCTGTTGGATCTGCATAGGCGACGAGGGGGGTGTTTTTGTTGGAGAACCACCGCCGGCCGCCGCTGCGAAAAACGGCGCCAGTGGTCTTCGTCGGAGCTGAACCGAGGGAGAGGGAGGTAGGTGGTGGCGTGTGGTGTGTGTGACAACTCGAGTTTCCAAGATTCCATTTTCGCATTTATTGCACGTTCACTGTTTGTTTAGTTGTTCACTTGCACAATTGGTTGCGTTGTAACTGTATACGTTTTGGTTTGATAAAGTGTATTGTGATTGTGCCTGGTTATGTGTTAAAGATTTGACAAATACATGAACTTAGTGATGAAATTGTAAATTATATTGTGATGGGTGTGTTTTATGTAAAAGATGATACTTAGGGGTGTGTAGAGTAGTTAGTGAAATTTTAATCACTCTTAACCCTAATCTCCTTCACTAATCATCACACGAGAATCAATACTCGTACTTTCACATCCTCCAATCCTCTCTACAATCATCTTCTTCATCATTGGCACAAGCTCTCAATCATCACTCTTGATTCCTCTCCTTATCTAGAATCAATCCAAGGTAATTGTTTAATGATTGTTTGTTGTTATTAATTCTTGATTATATGATTCATGTAAACCCAAGTTCTTCACATAATAGTTCTGTGTTTATTGATTGAATTCTAATTATTGTGAAATGATGTTGATTAGTTGTGTAATCGTTTGCCTGATGTCAAGATACATGATATGTTAGAATTGTGATTGATAATTGGATTACAACAATGGCCAATGTATGAATTAGGGTTTCCTGATCGTAAAAACAAAAACTTAACTCTTGCATTGTAGTTGAATGTTCGCATGATTGATGGTTTGCCCGATGTTTGATTTTACATGAAAGGTCCGAATTTTTATTAACTTGATATGTTCGAATTTGTAAGGGAGTTGAAGTCCGAATTTTTTATTACACACATAAAGGTCCGAACTTTGAGTTAATATAAAAAGGTCCGAACTTTATAAACTATATGTAATCCGACCTTTGTTAATTAATGTTATTAAGATCCTGTCCGACTTTTACTTGTTATTATATGGTCCGACCTTTTACTTGTAATCATAGGGTCCGACTTCTTTTGACTAGTAGTGGTCCGACTTTTGAATAATTATGAATAAGGTCCGATTTTTTTAATGATGCTATACATGTCCGACTTTTATAAAGACATAAGGGATGTCCGAATTTTATACATGAGCATAAGGGGGTCCGACCTTTTAAGGATACAAGGGGTCCGAGTTTTGTGGGGAAAGCATAGGTCTGAGTTTGTTAGTAGTGGGTGTAATCCAACTTTTGTTTGTGACTCATGATGTCCGACCTTTTTGATATACACACACCATGGTCCGACTTTTATATGGGCAAGGGGGTCCAAGTTTTGGGCCATGAAGCCTTGTCCGAATTTCACTCGTATTAAGTGTTGTCCGACTTTTTAGATGATATGTAGGGAGTCCGACTTTTTGTATGTTAAGGGGGTGATCCGACTTTTATGCTTGATAACCTTGTCCGACCTTATGAAATGGAGGCATGGTCCAAGTTTTACACTTAATTGAATGCATGTCTGAGTTTATAAGTGATGTTTGAACCGAGTTTACTTGTAAACACCAGTGCTAGAGTCTACTGTATGTTTCTGTACATTACAACATGCTAATGTATGCTATTGTATATGACTGTATGATACTATGTGTACAACAATCTATGTCACGTTATTTTGTACACGATTATCACATGGAATCACCGTTGTTTGGACATTAAAGAGTTGTAAACCCTAATTGAACGTAAACACTCACATCGAGTTTATGTGCAATGTACCCTAGGTCGTGTGTAACGGACCTAATCATAAATTAACACTAGAAGCAATAACATACCGAGCAAACCAAGGTGAGTTCACACTCTTACAAAGGCATGGGATTCCCGGGGTTTGGGAATGGGATTGAATGAATGAGATTGAATAGATACCTGTACTTACACTGTTACTAGACTATCTACCATCGTCCTCGGATGCGCAGGACACATACGTAAAACCTACGTATACTTGTACTCATCACTGTCCTCAGGTTGCGAAGGATACTCACGTAAAACCTACGTGAACTTATACTCACTACTGCCTCGGTTGTGTCAGGCACTTACGTAAAACCTACGTAAACCCCCGCGTACCCCTGTCCTCGGTTGTGAAGGACACTTACGTAAAACCTACGTAAACTTTGTACGTACTACTGTTCTCGGGACTAAGGAGAACACTTATGGTTACAAATAGTCTAGTGTATATACAACTATGGGAACCCCCACCAGTAGATCATACTATCGGCCCAGTAGAGCCACACGTTATGAAAGGAACTTACTGTTACAAACTTACTTACTGTGAACTCGCTCAACTAGTTGTTGACTCTCTGTTACATGCCTTGCCGGTCGTTAGGTATTCATGGAGCTTGCATGGGGAGGCGCGGTCATTTTGGACAAGGACCGTGAATACTTTGATTTAAACATTATGACATTGCACACTTTATTTATGATTGGACTTTTACTCATTTGCTTCCGCTAAACTTTGTTATTATACTTATGATTTGGAACACCTTTCATATGGATTGGTTTGGTTTAAATACAATTACTTTTACTATATACATTGTTCTATATGATTGGTGGCTTGATCTTGGTCAGTCACGCTCCCAAGCGGTGATACTCCGCAGGTGGATTTTGGGGGTGTGACAGTGTGTGGCTTGCCTGAGAAGCTCGTCCGAACACCTTGCCGGACCACCGTGGGCGGTGGCCGGCCGTCGCCTGGTCGCCAGAGATTCGGCCGGTTCCTTTTTGCCGGTGAGGGTTCATGAGGGAGAGAGTGCGAGGAGTGTAGGTGTGTTGTCTGGTTTTGTTTTGTGAAGTGAGAAGAAAAAGAACTGTGTGTTCTTATTTATAGGCAGGTTTGGGCTTTGTGGGTTTTGGGCTTGGGCCCAAGGCCCGCAAGCCCAATCTCGCGTTATAAGTTGGCCCGAAGGTTCCTACGATCTCGTTTTCAACACCCGAGCATCCTAAAAATGTCGTAGGATAGACTATTATGGTTAAAAATGCGTAGAGTGACGCCGAAAATTTAGTGTTCGATGCGTACGGTTGTCGTTGCGTTTAAAATCGCGTAAATATTTATTTGGTCGTTGCTGACGCGTTTTTCAATCCGGTATTGTCTGCGAGTACTAGAATTTAATTATGAAACTAAATGTGTCGTAAAATTAAGTCTTTAAAAATAATACGCACCTCCGACGCTTCTGTTTCGTTACCGGTGCGTTTCCTGTAGTCGCGTTTCTCGTTCCTGTTTGTGTTTTGCGATGTACGGAAGCGAAATAAATTCACAACATTAAATTCATAAATATAAAATATCCATAGAAAATCCGTATTTGTCGGCGTTGTCGGTGTTTTGTACGGCACCAGTTCGTTGTCGCTTAATATTCAGCAGATTTTTCCGTGGACCATCGTACGCGCACTGTAAAGTCGGATAAACGTTCCTGGGCACTCCAAGGCCTAAATGAGTTAATCTACGTCATAAACACCATTCATTATCGCGTTAATCACCTGTTAATCATGTAATTAAGAGACGTGGATCACCGGTTGTCACATAAGCTACATGATTTAAACATTCGATGCAAAAAAAAAAAATAAATTAAAGAAAAGAATAACAAATTGTTGTCCATCGCAGCTTACATGCTGCCTCATTTGTCACTTTTTTTAATTTGTTTGGAACCTCCACTACTTGCATTTTAAACCTACCTTCATGTTAAATAAAACAATACTTATCCTTAATATATGACATGGAATACGTATGGGTGTCTTATATTACTAAAACACAAAATAATAATAATAATATGTAGGTCCCTCTTCGGAGGATGACGAACCTAAACCTTGTTATACAAACCCACTAGCGAGTGCGGAATCCAAGCTAGCAAGCAAACCGGGATGAGACAAGTATAAACACAAACACACAAGGGTTCACCGATTAACACCACTGTATTAATACGAATGAAGGTTCCGGTTACAAGCACAATGTTTACAAATCTAACTTGCAAACTCTCTAGTGTGTGTGTGTGTGTTTGGATAGAATGCTCTCAAACTCTCTCTATGTGTGCATCTATCTAACAAGCCTCTCAAGTCTCTTTCCACAACACACTACATGGGTATTTATACCCATACACAGCAGGTCTGGTCGAAGGATTAGACAGATTGTCCGAAGGACCATCTGTCGACCACAATGGCCATCGAAGGATCCATATATACTTCGAAGGATAGCATATCCTTCGAAGTCCATCCGTATCCTTCGTGGTTTATCTTTCGAGCCAATCGAAGGATAGACATAATCCTTCGATTGCTCATCCTTCGACTCAGACACTTCACAAACATATTTCTAACTGTTGGGCCAAGTCAAACCAGGAGGACGGTTGACTTGGTCAACTTACAGGACTGACAAGGACATCGTTTACATTGTGACCGAATACAGACAAAGTACAGACACAAGTGCATCAACAAACTCCCCCTTGGCTGTAGCTTTGTCTTTATCTTCTATAGTTGTAGACTCGTCTCGAACTTCGATGGTCTTTGGTCTTCGAGTTCTCAAAACTCTGATGTCCTTTCAAGTCTTCAATGTCGGAGGATCTTCAAAGTCTTCACGTATTGAAAGCAGAGAGTGTATCAACAAACTACCCGTATCATGTAGGAAGTGTGTTAACAAACTCCCCCTTAACATAAGCTCCCCCTTGAGTTATGCTCGTGAATAAATTTATCTTTATGAAGTGAGATCCTTGTGGTGTTGACGATGGTCAGCGGCAACTCGATCATCTTCATCATTTGAGTGCCTTCATGTCGTGTCTTCATTCCAAAGCTTTGTCATCGACCATGTTCTCCTAGCCTTTAGAATCTGCACATGCAAGAAATCTAAACGCGTAATGAGAACAACTGCTTGGAATATAGTTAATCATAAACAAGTGACACACGGATGACCATGTCACCATCAAACACTGTCCGACAGTTTGAAAGTTTTTTTCAAATTTATCAATTTCAGATTTCAACTTTCAAAACATGCAAATTTCGACCGTTTATGAAGATTTAGTCAATTCGGTTTTCGTTCAGGTTTCAGGCAACGAAGACTCGAGTTCCAACATCGTACGATCGAAAATAAAAATAGAAGTAAAATCTTTTTGGCTTTTATAAAGTTTAAATTAAAACACACCTAAAATCTTTTTGGTATTTTTGACTTTTCTAAATGTAAATACTGAAAGCAGTAAATAAATATATACATACATTCTTTTTGCGAGATTCGAGGGTAAGAGAATCATATCAGTGTACGGTCATGCCAAAACGCTCTTGTTGTTCAGTTAGTTAACATTAAGATAAGCATCCTATATTATCGGTATTGTTGTCCACTTAAGCTCAACTTATCAGATGTAATCATGTTTAGGAGATACATTAAGGTATGATTTAAACTTACCGACCGGTGTTCATCCACATCACGACACATTCCCGTATCAAGGTATGCACGAGGGTTCATCTTACCGGTGAGTATACCGATTATCATCTGTTTGACCGTATAAGCTGTGAGATTCTCACTTATTTTGATTTGAAAACAAGTCCTATGTGATAGAATCACTTATTTATGAGGAACTTGATTTTCGTATGCATGAGGGCACAGGTGCAAGTCCGTGAACAGGTCAGTACTTCCGTACAGCAGAGAGACGAACTTGACACCCGGAAAAATGTGATATTTTATCACTTATTTGTTTGGACATGTGATTGTTTATCACTTATTGAGGTCGAATGCAGTATGTAATATGTACACGTATGTATAGTATCATGGAAGATCTAGACTTGCGTCCCCGTTATTTTTCGGTAAAAGATACAACCATGATACCCAGATGATAAGCAGCATAAAGACCGAATATCTCAGAACCTCGGCAATCTATCAAACGAAATTTCGGTACTAAGACCATATGCCAATGAATGGTTCCCACCTGGTCTTCAGTCGATTTAAGATTTATATCACCCTGCACACTTTAAAATGATTGTGAGCCTACCGATACATCTTATATAGAACTGCTTATCGTTTTTCATTTAGGGTTTAAAGAGGCTTGGATAGACCACTGATGTACTATCATTTTCTCTTTTGCTCGCCAGGAAACTCATTTTTGTTTTTCTATTGTTTTTGTGTTTTTGAAATTTTTCGATGTTTTTGGATTTTCATATTTTTGGATTTACTCCCCCTAAAATCAATAAATTAAGAGAAATTTAAAACACCAAGATATTTACAAAAATGATTTTCCGATGTTGGTTTTACTCTTGCTTGACCTTAATGCCGGTTACCCAAATTAAGTTTTTATCAGAAAAGATTTATCGAATTTTGGGAAAATCAGTTGGCACGTCGGTAAGCGGTGCGGACCATAACAACATTGACGAGTTTCATAAAGAAACAATCACGTGTGAGGTGATATTCGAGATCAACGTGTCAGGCCAAAGAGTGCTGTACGAGATTCATATAGCAGCCTAAAAATCAACAAGTATAGGAGAAATTAGAAATTTAAAAACCGTATACTGCAACTGCTTCGTGCATTGCAAGGAATCTGAGCACTCTCCCAAACTGGATATCCACCCGATGTGGACTTCAAGGTCGAATCTGCAGCTACTGAGAAATCTCTTGACAGCAACAAGATCATAAACCTCCGGGTCCGGCTGGTCTTCCATATTGCACCAGCGAAGGTCTTTGACTTTCTCTTTCAGAAATGGTGTGCGGATGTTCAATCCATGCCAAGGCTTCTGCACACATTTCCTTGTATTCTTTCCTGAAGACCCGATCAAAAACCATAACAACCAACTTTTGGCATGTTCTTCATTTGGTCGAAATCTGCAACTTCATACAACCACATTCTTTCACCAACATCTCCTTCTTCTTTTCTATTTCTTTCCTCTCTCTCCATCAATGGCAACAACATTCTCCTAGATATATCAATTCGGATCCTTATGTCGCCAAACTTGTGCATGGACGCTCCACTATCAACAATCCTAAAACTATCAATAGTTCCTCCTGGAACATCCTGCACACTCACTCAGAGATTAGTTGGAGAGGGGGACCCAAGCCTTCACAGACTTGGGTCGTCCGTCATCATCGAGAATTGTAACATCCATTTCCCGATGATTCGGAATTGATGTAGCTCCCCCTGAAACAGTTACCGGTTTTGGTATCCAAATCTGTTTCTGTTTTTCATGTTTAACATCCGATTTAACAGATTTTGTTTGGATGACCTCCGGTTTTAAAACTTTTTCAACTTCTTTTCTTTGTTTCTTTTTCTGTTTCTTTTCTCGTTGTTTAACAAAACGAGGGTCCTGTTTTGGTGAAACAGGTCTTTTATGGTAATTGTTACCATGGGGGGCATCAACTTTTGACTTTCTCTTGGTGAGATATGGACAATTCTTAATGATGTGTCCATACTCACAGCATTCAAAGCATGATCTCCGCTCAACAAACCTCGGAATATCATAACTGTAACAGCTGGATGATGAACTTCGTGATCTTGAGGTACTTGGTCCTACATCACAACCGTTTGTTTGTTGTGTATAGTTGTTTTGACTGTTTCTTTTCAAAATTTTACTTTGTTTAACAGAATCCTTGTTGGATTTGTTTTTGAAAGTATCAATTTTATCAGTCCCTCTTGATTTCACGAAGTTTATCTTCCGATCCCTTTTCTTGTTTTCGCCCTGTTTGCCTTTTTTATTCTCTTGGGCGGCATGATGTTGTTCATGGGGATCATCAACCTTTGCTTCAACTTATGAAGATATGGACAATTTCGAATTATATGTCCAATTGTACCACATTCAAAACACATTCTCCGCTCTACAAGCCTCGGAGAAACATGTTGATGACCAGACGGAGAACCAGACACTGAACTTTGTGATCTAGATGTGCTTGGACCTAAGTCACATCCATTTGTGTGTTGGGTATAATTGTTCTGATCATTTCGTTTTAAAATTCTAACTTGTTTTACAAAATCAATGTTAGATTTATTTTGAAATGTTTCAAGTTTGTCCGTACCCTTTGATCCAACAAAGTTCACTTTCTGTTCTCTTTTCTTAGCTGGAGCTCTTTTGTTTTGCACCCTTTGAACCTTAGGTTGCTCAACCTTAGATTGTTGAATTTTAGGTTGTGCAGCCTTAGGTTGAGGAGCCTTAGACTGCTCAACTTTAGGTTGTTGAACCCTTGGTTGTTCAGTCTTAGGCTGCTGAGCCTTTGGTGCTTGAGCATTCTTGTTTTGAGCCCTCTTTTCTTGTACCTGGCCCTTACCCTTTCCAGAATTCACTTGTTGTTTTCGCTCAACTGGCAGTTTTTGGTTTCCGTATTGTTTTCTAATTAGCTCACACGGAATTGGTTCACATTGAGTGACCGTCACTTTGTTACCTTTGTTTCCCAAAAACTTATCAGTACATCCTTCAAAAACTTTCTCAATTAAATCTTGATTTACATTTTTAATTGAAAAATCTTTGTCAGAGTAGATCTTGCTATCTCCTTTGAGCGTATACAACAAGTTATTCCCTTCAGGGCTAACTACAAGGGATTCCATTGCCTTTGACTTTTCAGTCTTACTCGGTTTCACTGGTGGATCACACAGAATGTGATTCTCGATAGGAATATCTGTTGTAACCGAGTCAGACTGTTGCTTCACAATTTCTTCAGATTCATCGTCCGAAGAATCAGCATCCTCAATAATGGGAGGACTCTGTTCCTTAACACACGATGTATCTGTCACGTTCTCAGATTCTGATTGCCCCGAGGATGATGTACCAGTTGTGAACCCGAGGCCTGCTGCAAAGTCATCTGGACCGAGTGGCACAGTAGGTTCAAAACGGGGCATATCCTCGTCATTAGGCAATTTGGAATAATTGTGATTCATTGGGGGAGGACATGATTTGTAACCAATACATTTGGTATCCCCCTTTTTCCTTTGAACATCAATGATGTGATCCAATACAAAGCGGGAATTGGAATAGCTTTCCAATTTCTGCTTGATTGTCTCACATTCACATCGAGCTGTTGCTAACTCTACCATTTGTTTTTCAATTGTGTCAATAAGATTATTATTAGCATGTTGTTTCCGCGGAACAGCCTTTTGTAATTCAGAAACATCATATTTTAATGACGCAATTGTTTCTTTAAATTCCTTTTCATTTCTTGTTAAAAACAAGTTAGCCTCAGTTGCTTTAGACAGATCAACAATCAATTCTTGATTGTGTTTGTGTGTGATGTCAAAAAGACTTTCCTTTTCTGCATATTCTAGACATTTAGCACATTCAACGACAGCAGAAATAGAATCAGGTTTAGAATCACATACCTGACTGGAATCACTCTCAGGTGTTGGCCTTTCTGCATCAGAGTTAATAACCTCCCTTGATGATTCACATTTAGATCCATCCTCGCTCGAACTTGAACTTGAAGTTGTATCACCCTCAACTGAAGTTGAGACATCTTCATCTGAACTTCTGTCATGTTCAGAACTGTCATCATTTCCCGAGGATTCACCATTGCTTGCATCTTTGACAATTTCAGCATACAACGCCGATTTTGTCTGACTACTGTTCTTTGGATCAAGAGATGATGGTTCTACAGTAGAATGATGGTGTTGTAAATTAACTGGGGGTAATGGATTTCCATACAAGTCTGTGGTTGGAGCCGGCTTTACAGGAACTTGTATTGGATTGCCAAACCAATCTGTTGTTATTTTCGGTTCACTTTGCCTTTGATTGGTAACTGATGCCCACTGATTTGCAGATATCATGGCAGCTGAACGTGGGGCAATAGCCTGTATCCAAGCAGTCTTGAAATCTATTTCAGATTGAGAAGCAGATGTATCAGATGATTGCGGAGCCAAGGATGTTAAAGTCCACGCGGATGGATCCCATTGACCGTTTGTTCCCATTTCTGCAGTAATTCGAGATGGTGTGGGAGATTCGGCCCTTGATGGAGATAAAATTTGTACACGTGTATTTTCCACTGTCGAAGGATCAACCGAAAGATCACACGAAAGATAAACACCAAACCGGTCTCGAAAGATGATCTTTTGTAAGTTGATTTTCTAATCGAGGGCTTTGTGATTTTCTAAACTTGGGCTGAGAACACAAACAACCAACAACAAATATTTTCCATTTAATGACTAATCCTTCGATTTATTTTCTTGTGGAGCCGGTTCCTTAGGCCGTAAACCCCAACTACAAACAACCAAATTAATTGGTTACCATTGGGCGGTGATCACCAACCAACAAAATTTTATTGGTCACTTGGGGCCTTTGAAAATTATTAATTATTGTGGAAGGCGGTGCCTTGGGCCGTGACTACCAACAGCAAACAAACAAGAGTCTTGGGCGGTGCAAAAGGTGGTGATCACAAACAAAACAACCAACGAAATTTGGGGCGGTGACTTGGGCCGAGACTTGGGCCGAGAACACACACAACAAACAACAAAAATTAGTGGTCACTTGGGGGCGGCGCCTTGTGAGGTGATCACACACACAAAAAATATCTTTTAATTGAGGCACATGGCCGTTGGCCTTTTTCTTCAACACCAATCAACAAAAGACAGTCCCTTTGGGCGGTGCACTATCTCACAAGAAAGTGTCTGTGATTTTAATATTAGATCAATTGTTTTTGGCGGACCCCACAATCTGTGATAACTGATCCTTCGAAATATGAAGATATCTTTCGAAGTATGTTGGGGGGAATTATCCTTCGAAATAATTAATAATCATTCGAAAACAAGAATAAGTTGACTTTCCATCATCTGACACTATGGATATGCTTTTCAAGTCTTATCTCTTCACTGACACATAGTTGCTTTTGTCATACCCACTTTCGGCTAAAAGTATGTAGTATCCACCAAACAAGTATGGCATGCAAATATAATATTCTTGTAACTCTTTTCAAAACACAAAAAGCAAACAACAAAATTGATTAGTCTATTTTGGCGGTTCCTTGGACAGTGAACCTTGGGAGGTGCACCACTAACAACAATTATCTTGATCCTTCGAAGTTTAGCTTGATCCTTCGAAAAACAAAAATTGATCTTTCGAAAATTTTGATGATCTGTCGATTCTGTTGTTATGACCCTTCGAAAAGAACAAGAATAAATATCTGATCTTTCCCACAAAATATCTTGATCTTTCGAAAACAACAAGTTGACCTTTCTATTCAAACAAATGACCTTTCGAAAAAGAATGATCTTTCGAATAATAAAAGGATGACCCTTCGAAGAACTGCTTGATCTATCGATTCTGTTGTGATCTTTCGAGATATGATGAAATCAAGAACATTATGAACACAGCAAGAACACGGTGACTGTTAGATCTGCAGATTTGACGAAAACTGACCCAAGACTTGAACAAAACCCCGGTTTTAAACAAGGTAAAGAGCCTTAGCTCTGATACCACTTGTAGGTCCCTCTTCGGAGGATGACGAACCTAAACCTTGTTATACAAACCCACTAGCGAGTGCGGAATCCAAGCTAGCAAGCAAACCAGGATGAGACAAGTATAAACACAAACACACAAGGGTTCACCGATTAACACCACTGTATTAATACGAATGAAGGTTCCGGTTACAAGCACAATGTTTACAAATCTAACTTGCAAACTCTCTAGTGTGTGTGTGTGTGTTTGGATAGAATGCTCTCAAACTCTCTCTATGTGTGCATCTATCTAACAAGCCTCTCAAGTCTCTTTCCACAACACACTACATGGGTATTTATACCCATACACAGCAGGTCTGGTCGAAGGATTAGACAGATTGTCCGAAGGACCATCTGTCGACCACAATGGCCATCGAAGGATCCATATATACTTCGAAAGATAGCATATCCTTCGAAGTCCATCCGTATCCTTCGTGGTTTATCTTTCGAGCCAATCGAAGGATAGACATAATCCTTCGATTGCTCATCCTTCGACTCAGACACTTCACAAACATATTTCTAACTGTTGGGCCAAGTCAAACCAGGAGGACGGTTGACTTGGTCAACTTACAGGACTGACAAGGACATCGTTTACATTGTGACCGAATACAGACAAAGTACAGACACAAGTGCATCAACATAATAAAAGTAAGACAAGCCTTTGAATGCCTAGATTGTTGTGATTGTTTAATTAACACATTATATTACAACATCTTATACGACTAATGTGCAACCTTCATTATTAAAATTTAAAAAAAAAAAAAAAAGATAGTAAGGTGAAACAGCCTTATGGCCGTGAGCCACAATGGCAACAACAATTGTTTTCAATTAATGTTTTTTTAAGGTTGAAACCACCTAAAAACATAATATATTACAATTGATTAAAAGGTCACTTGATTAATTAATGGAACATACACTATCTAACCTATGATATCTCAAAACAAGGAATAAAGGAAACCGATATGGCTGTTAACAGCCCACACTCGGCCACAACTATAAGTTCATATTTTTACTTTGTTTTTTTATTTGTTTAACACTCAACTAACCTCTTAAATGCCAACCAAGTTTAACCCTAATCCTCCCCCTGTAAATACCAACTTATATCCAGCCCCTTTTCCTCTTTACAAACCTCTTAATCATTCCAAAATCACTCTCTAATCACTCCAAAAATTCTCAGCTTTGGGCAGAAAGTTTAAGTCATTCAAAGTGAGTTCTAGCTCATTTCTTCAACTCTTTTCCTCTTGTTTCTTCTTCTAAAACACTTGGATAACCTCTAGGAAGGTTTTCACAAGTTTGCTTGGGCAAACTAAGGTGAAACCTCACCATTTTTGAGGTCCATAATGCATATAAAATTCTGCTCATTTTTTTATTTCTTTTTATGTTCATATTTTGATAGAAAACTTGGTGGAATGTTGTTCCCACCAAGCTCACAACTTAGTCTATGGTTGTGGGTTTGTGTTTAGGGGATTTCCATCAAAGTTTTGGTTTCAAACACCCCTTTTATTTCTGCTTATACATAACAAATCAATGATGAAAACAAGCACAAGACATCATATTTTATATGATGAACTTGTGACTTGTGAAGTGTGAACAAATGGAAGCTTTGGCTTCTCCAAACTAAGTTCCACTCCTTCATTTGAACATTTTATAACTTGTTAGATTAGATTTACTTTATTGTTATTCATGACCCTCCCACCATCTTCATGATGGCGTGTGTAGCGGTGAATCTTATAATGAGGTTTTCTAACCTCCATGCTTGACCTTACATGATGCTATATGATAATACTTGATTGGACATAGTTTAGGTTATATTATTACCTTGTAAATATACATATTATTATATAAAAAAACATGGCTGAGTTTGTGGTGTAATCAAGCTATGATTATTCATCATAAACCTAAGCTAACATATCTAAGATACTAGGATACATGTTATGATTCCAATGGGCAATTTGGGACCCATGAAACCACTCACTATGGTGTCATAAACAAGCTCTTAGGACTTAGATATTACTTTGATGTATACATACTTTTACTAATTTAATTTCTAAATTCCGAATCTTACCACTCCCTACACATCATGTAACCCGACCATTAAATCCTCATACACAAACAAACTCGTCACTCTTAGATAATCGGAAAGCATACGCAATTTTGTGAGTACACTTGACCCATTTCCCTTTTAAATACACTTTGGGTGCAACATGTTTTACTTGTTAAACCGCACAATTCACAAACATGCTTTTATTCATTCGATCTGTATACATGCCGTGTTATGCTTAGGTTCATGCTAGAATACATACTACTTCTTAACTCGGCTTAAACAATTATAGCGCTATAGGAGTAGCACACCACCCGACGGGGTTTTGTTAAGTCTTTATTCTATGACGGTCTCGTTTCTTTTGTGACAAGGGATGCTAAATACTAGTGGACACTAGAGTTGACATATTGTTATGCATGATAGTTTGACCTTGTATACCAAATGCTATGTTGGATTGAAAATACTTTTTATACACATGACACTAGTCTAAAACTTGTGTACTCGCCAATACCTTTGTATTGAACTATGCTTTTTAAAACATGTTGCAGGTTTTAGCGATGATGTTGGTGATGCATGGAATCTAGTATGATGCTTAGATACACACTTTAATTTGTATTCTTATTGCATTGTATTTCATTATTCATGATGTTGTATTTACTTCAAATTCTTGTAATTTATTCTTTAGAAATGAAATGAAATTTACTATTTAAATACTTGTCACAATTATTAGCGTTATGATGTCTCGAGCAATCTATTTCGTCTCAGTCCGATGTTTCCGCCATCGGTTGGGGTGTGAGACAACAGTTCAAGAACAACATGAACACCAAAAATTTTCTAAAGCTAAACATCAAATTGAACATGGATCTACATAGAGAATCTTATCGTGATCAAAACCCTATGTTCATCATGTTCTAATTCGGCCTAATCACTGACTAATTTGACAATAAAAGTACCGACTGCCGACTCGTTCTAGATTCAGATCTGTTAGATTTAAACATGAAATAACACAAATTGAACCGGTAAACCTGTAGATCTATCCTTCATGAACAAAACCTAGTGCCTAAATTTCATCAAAACAGCTTAACAAGCCCTAGATCTAACCTTGAAGGTCCGAACAGTTTCGATAAGCAAGAACATACATCAAAAACATCAAATTAATCAGTTTACATCTTGAAAAACTTACCTTTGCCATTAAGAATGTTGAGCAAGCCAACGATCTAATGTACTTGTGCAAAGAGAAAGTGAAGAAATCAGATCAAAAGTGAAAGTGTGAGAGAGAATAGTATGGTCGCTCGAACGAGTGAAAGTTTTGACTGAATGATTGACCAACTATTTATAGTGTTGTCCTGAATCAGAGTGCTGTCCGATCGGGCTGCCGCCCGATCGGATTGCCTCCCGAGTCAAGCACACTTTCACTTTTAAACATTGAACTTTGACTTTTTGACTTTTTTTTATTTTAATCAGTTTTAAGAATCCACTTAAGTATCTAGGTCGAAGTTAATGACCCTAGGCACTTAATTTGCCGACCAAGTCCAAGTTAATGACCTTGGTTGACCCGAGACAAAGCAAAACTGACTTTTGTTCTCCATTTTTCAAACATTTTTCTGAAAATTACAAGTTTCAAATTAATGAACTTGTATTGACTTTGCATTCTTCAGGTTTTATCAATATTAGCTCCCAACCCATCTGTCCAGCTCAGAAACTTCCTGCATCTGCCGAAACTGTGAATCTGAAGATCAGCTTTCCACTTTGGTTTGTCGATAAAACAAAGCAGAAATGTAAAATCTTTTTGGAATTTTAAGAAAGTTTCTAGATTAGAAAGCTATGAAATCTTTTTGGGTTTTGCTAAACAGGAATGAAATGAAATGCAATGAACGTAAACTATTTACAAACATATTTTTGGTGAGCGTGTTAGGGGATCATATCAGCTACCGACAAGCTATCAATACCCTTAAGCTTGATAACATACTAAGTATTAAACAATTCACATTGATTGTCGATATACTGATCCAATTTAAATTTTCATACAAATTTCAATCTGTTCAGAATACGAGTTAGTGAATTAAAGACTTAGCTTATACGTGTGTCCCACCTCAGAATATACTCCCGTATCCAGACCTCCTATATTCAGTCTTACAGTTGAACATGTAATAATGATATCTGTAAACGGGTAGTGCGAGGCCATGAGAGCTCAGGTTAGAACTTATGTTCAGACAGAGAGATGATGGCTCGACTTTCGGTGTGTCTCGTTTGGGGATCTTTTCTTCAACAGCACATGATTAGCATTTTGTAATGTTTCATCATTTTTTATGCTGAGGGTGAGCTTTAAGATTAAAGCAAGTGGAGAGTATTATACGAGGACTAGGCTATTGCTTCCGCAAAATCAGAAGTCCTAGTATAATACCCCAGATATCATTACACATATAGACCTAGTATTTCAGAAATAGAAAAATCTTTCAAACGAGATTTCAGGGGTTACCTATATATCCAAGAGATGTTCCCCACGTAATAAGCAAGACGTGATTTAGGTTTATATCCCGAACAAACTTACTAAATGTATGAAAACCTATCGACATATCATTAGCGAGACTGTTTAACACTTTAATCATTACAAATCTTTAGCGTACCGTAATTGTCTAGCTGATGTACTATCATTTCCCCTTTTATACACAAACTCTTTTTCGGTTTTCTACTGTTTTTGGATTTTGAAATATTTAATGCTTTTGGGTTTTTGAATTTTTTATTGTTTTTGTATTTTCTGAAAATATAACCTATCTCCCCCTAAACACCAAAACAACTAAAAAATCGACAAACCATTGTTGATTGCTTTTCAACATCATCTATAGTGGTACCTTGATCTACGCCAAGAATCCCGTCCGAAACCGATAATAGCTACATACCGTTTAGTTTTAAAAGATATTGAAAACGAGTTTTGTCAAACGCTTTGGTATGTTAATCAGCTTTTTGTTTGTCGGTGTGGATTTTCTCAATTCGTATCAACTTCTTCTCGAAACAATCTCGGATGAAGTGATGACGAATTTCAATGTGTTTCGTTTTAGCGTGATGAACAGGATTTTTTTTTATGTTTATAGAAGCCTCATTATCAACAAAGATGGGAGAGGTAAGAAATTTCAAACCGTAGTCGCGCATCTGTTGCTGAATCCACAAGATTTGGGAGCAGCAGCTGCTAGCAGATACATACTCGGCCTCACATGTAGACAAAGCAACAGAGGTCTGCTTCTTACATTTCCAGGTGACCAATCGGGGTCCGAAAAACTGGCATCCCACAGTTGTTGATTTGGCATTGACTTTGCAGCATCCGAAGTCGGAATCAGAATATCCTTCGAACGTGAAGTCGCCTTCTTTTGGATACCATAACCCCAAGCTTGGAGTTCCTTTCAGGTAGCGTAGAATCCGTTTGACTATTACCATATGCGAAGCTCTGGGACTTGACTGAAACCGCGCTGCGAGGCAGGTTGGATACATGATATCAGGTCTTGAAGCTGTCAAATACATCAGCGATCCGATCATGGAGCGATACATCGTTTCATCCACCCTCTCTCCGATGAGATCAGGGTTTATTCCATGGTTCATCGCTATCGGGGTGGAAGTTGGAGCAGTCCCAGACATCCCAAATTTCTCTAAGATATCTTGAACATACTTCGTTTGATGTATGAATGTTCCCTCGGGCAGTTGATCGACCTGAAGCCCCAAGACGAACTTCATCTCACCCATTGATGACATTTCAAACTTCTGCTTCATAACTCGTTTAAAATCTTTGCAGAGTTCTTCATTTGTCGACCCGAATATTATGTCATCCATGTAAATCTGAACTATCAGAAGATGTCCATCGACTTCTTTCGTGAAAAGAGTGGCGTCTACCTTGCCTCGGATGAAGTTGTTGGCGAGCAAATGTTGCGAGAGTGTCTCGTACCAGGCTCTCGGGGCCTGATGCAAGCCGTATAACACCTTATCCAAGAGGTAAACCTTATCTTTATGGATTGGGTCGGTGAAGCCCGGTGGCTGTCCGACATATACCTCCTCTTTCACCTTGCCATAGAGAAATGTCGACTTCACATCTACCTGATAAACTTTAAATCCTTTCCAAGATGCAAATGCTAGGAAGATTCTAATCGCTTCAAGTCGCGCAACCGGAGCATATACTCCAGTGAAATCTATACCCTCCTGCTGACTGAAACCCTGGACTACGAGTCGAGCTTTGTTGCGAATAATAACCCCTCGGTCGTCCCTTTTGCACTTAAACACCCACTTAGTGTTTATCTTCCTATGACCATCAGGCAAGTCCACCAGTTTCCATACACCCAACTTCTCAAACTGACGCAGCTCCTCCTGTATTGCGTTAACCCAGGAATCTTCAGTTAGTTCTTCCTTGTACGTTCACGGCTCAATCTGCGAAATGAAACAACTAAGTGAAAAATCTGTTTGTAAAGGAGCGACTATAGAATAAAAACAAGTAAGGCCTTGGTCAATTTGTCATCTGGTGCGGACGCCTGATTGCAGCTCTCCAATTATCAGCTCTTCTGGATGATACGAAAGAGTTCTCGGCATCACCTCTCCTAGAACATCCACATCGCCTTCCAAATTCGTGACGTTCTGATTTGCAACTTGTTCACTGACTGGAATTATTTGATCTGAAAACCGGATCTGCTCCCCCTCAGACTCTGAATCACCACGATCGAATGTTGGCCTTTCATCAAATTCTGAATTATCATTTGTAGCCATTTGATTATCAGGAGCTTGTTCACGTTCTGAAGAGGTCGGAGATTTATGAACTTCGTCATTTTCTCTAGTATTGCTCGGACCAGCTTCATCATCGTTCGAAGTTTCTCATTGACGTCTAGAAGATTCTGCTGGGAATCTCTCCTGAGCTGCTTCATATTCTCTTAGAATATCCAACTCGTCGAAAAACTTTGGTTCTTCCTCAATATTGAATGAGTCCCACAGAGTATCATAATTGAAGCGCCATGAGTCGCCGGGATTCTGTGGTGGCATTGTGTAACCTTGGCATTCGACATGATGTGCTTCGATAATTCGCTTAAAGCTTGGAACAAAGACTCATTTCATTAGACTTGCATAACCCATGAAGATATCTTCGATGCTCTTTGGACCAAATTTACCATAGGGTTCCAAAATTGTGTAGGGAGACCCAAATGGTTCCAAATACTTGAGGTTCGGTTTGCGGTTGTTAATCAGCTCGAAACATGTTTTGTTGAATTTCTTCACCGTAAGAACCCGGTTGAGTGTATAGCAAGCGGCTGACACTGCTTCTGCCCAGAAATTGACAGGTAACTTCGAATCAACAAGCATCATCCTGGACGTTTCAATCAGCGTCTTGTTCTCTCTTTCTGCTACTCCATTTTGTTGCGGAGTGTAAGGCACGCTGAATTCTTGCAATATACCTCTCTGATCACAATACTCTTCCATTTTGTTGTTCTTAAACTCTGTACCGTTGTCACTTCTGATTCTTCTAATTTGAGTTCGGTACAAGTTCTCAATCTTTCTGAAAAGCGTCATCAAACTCTCAAATGTCTCATCTTTTGTCTTCAGGAACGTCACCCACGAAAATCTCGAATAGTCGTCTGTGACTACTAAGCAGTAGAGATCGCCAGTTATCCTTTTGACATTCACAGGACCAAATAGATCCATGTGAAGTCTCTCTAACAGCCTCGAGACTGAGTTTATCTTCTTTCCACGGTGTGATTTCTTTCTTTGCTTACCTTTGATACAACTAATACACTCCCCTTCAAGATGGAAACCCTTCAAGTGAACACCATTTACTAAGTCGTTGTGGACCAGGTAGTTCATCTTGCGCAGGTGAATGTGGCCCATCTTTCGATGCCACAATTACGACTCCTTTTCGGTGGCCCTTGACTTGAAGTAGTGAGTCTCACCCATGGTAGTAGTGGCTACGCTCATGTCCAACACGTACAGATCGTCGAGTCTTGGTGCTCTCATGATAACCCACTCTTCGGGGAAAACAAACCCCGGTTTCAGAATCAAACATTCCTTATCCGTGAAGTGCGTTGAATACATACGGTCACAGATCTGAGAGATATTCAGAAGATTGTTTTCCAGCTCGGCGATGCAGTTTACTCTTTCAAAAGTGACGATACCATTTGATAAAGTTCCTTCACCAACTATACGACCACCTTGATTGCCTGCAAATCCCACATATCCTCCATTAAACCCTTGAACATCATACAGTAGGGTTTTCTTCCCCGTCATGTACCGAGAAGCTCCACTATCCATAATCCAACGTGAGACGGATCTTGGAAGCTTCTGCACATATTACAAATACTTAGTTAGATTTTGATGCCACCCAAGCCTTTTTCGACTCAGGTAGCTTGACGTTGAGGTGAGTTTTTGCAGTGTATAGTGGCGGAAAATTCTTGTCATTCATCTTTAAACTGTCTTCAGACCCAATCTCAAGGTCTTTGTATAAAAAGAAATCCTTTTTCGGAGGTTGACCAGATGATTGGTCATTCTTTATAACATACTTCTTCCCAGAAGTAGACTTTTGTTTTTCAAGTTTCTCATAGTAATCGAAAGGTACATACATCTTCTTAGTTGAAGATGATGATTTTGCAGACTCAGAAACCTTTGGTTTTGGAGAACTTGCTTTCTTTTCATTAGATTTGGCTTCCATGTTTGTTGAGATGAAGCAACCCGTTTATAAAATTTATCAGTTTTCATTACGGGTTCAGTTTTGACTTTGATGTTTTCATTTTTCAAAACTTTCTTATCAACAACAATTGGAGCTTTGCCTTTTGCAACGTCAGACTTAGGCTTTGAGTTGGTGCATTTTTGTGCAATGTGTCCAACTTTGTTACACTTAAAGCATGTTCGGGTACCAACTTCCCGACTTATGCCTTCAGTCTGAGGCTGCGAGGCCTTCTTTTCAAAGAATTCTTCATTTGATTTTGAAAAAAATTCAGATTTTTGCTCGGAAAGTGAACTTGAAGTCAAGCTTTTCATAAACACCTTTTTCTCAACAAACTTCTTTTTTTGAAAGTTCCTTCTTTGATTATTCTTACCACCCTGATAACCACCCGACCATTTGTTCTGGTTGTTGTTAGAAAATTGTGGTAGAACAACATGTTTTTGTAGTAAGATTTATCCTTTTCAAAATTCAATTGCCTTTTGGAATGTTTCAAACCTTCGATCTCAGACACATCAATCTCAACCAATTTGAACACATTTTTCAACTTGTCAACATTGGAAATTCAAGATCCGAATACAACTTATCTGACCCCGACATCTTGTACATCACAAGAGTAGGTTCTTCACTTAAGTTGTTTTTGGATGTTGATTTCGGAATGTAATTGTTCAAAAAACATTCTTCGTCCTCAGTTGAATCACTTTCAAATTTCAAAACATTTTCAACCACACTTTTAACAACTTTGGACTGAACACTGTCTTCATCTGATGATGAAGTGAATGTGACATCAATTGTTTCTGGAAGTTTAACCTCATTTGTTTCATAATCATTAACCAACCCAGACTTCTTTTTTGAAAATTTATTCAACACTAGAGGTGGAACTTGATGATACCCTACCCCAGTTCCGTCCGAGTATACATCTTCGCTGGCTTTGTTCTTCCCAATTGGTTTGGGAACTATGTGTTGAAGAACAAAGCTCGCGGAGTTGTAACTGTTGAGTTTCAGATTGATTCGTTCGTTTTCAATCTTAGCTTCCTGAAACTGAAGCTTCAGATTTGCAATCTCATCCAACTGTTGCTTGATTTGCTTTTCTTTTGACTGAAGGACCCCTGACAGTTGAAGGTTTTCTTTGGTTGTTTTACTATTTCTTTCATCAGAATCTTTTATCGTTCTTTTTAGCTTCTCATGATTTTCAAAAAGTTGACGATTTTCCTGAATTAACTTTTCATTTTCTTTCCTAACCTTTTCTACATCAATTTTATCTTTTTCAACCTTCTCAGTTAATTCCTTTATTCGATCATTTGAAGCTTTTACCAGTTTATCACGACTTAAGATTTGTTTTTCAACTTCTTTGACTCTATTAGTCAGTTCTTTAGTCATTTTAGTACTGAGATATGCATGTGTGCTACAAACCTTGCAGTCTTTCATACAATTTTTGCAGTCACTTACAATTTTGGCCTTATCAGTCTTACCTGGCCAATTTGTTGAATCATTAGAACTGACCTTGCTCTGTGACACAGTTCCAGACTTAGAATCTACCTCTAATTGTTTTGCTGCAAGCACTTTATCAGCCATTTTCTTCAGGTCATCTGCAGTGAACTCTTTGGTAGTGTCAATTATACCTTCATCGACCTTCTTCGACTTCAACTTTTCCTCTTCAGCTTCTCTTGCCCATATTCTTTGTCTCTCTTCTTCCTCTTCTGCTATTTGTTCAATAAGAGTTTCAACACTGATTGATGATGGTTCGATAACTATGTTTCCTTTTAGATCCAAATAGCATTTTCGATCAGCATCCCATCTGTTTGCACCTTTTTCCTCTTTCCAGATTCGATAAATTTTATCTTTCATGTTTTGAGCTATCATTTTTCTGTAATGGTATTTCTCATCTTCAGTTCGAGTGTCTTTGAATGGCACAATTTAAGCCATGAAAGAATATCTCACAGCATCTTCTTCAGGTAACAAATCACTTCAGTCAAAGCCCTCATCATCGTGAATAACTGCCAAGGCTCTTGACTTTTCTTTTGGAGTTTCTTCTATCTGTTTCATTCTCGGAGGTTCTGCTTTGTTTTGATGATAGATGGCCTTTTGATAATAGTTATCGTGGAATGGATTGGTCGTTTCATCAGAAGCTACATTTCTGCACTCTCTTTTAAAATGCCCCTTTTGTTTGCATTTAAAACATGTAACTTTCGACTTGTCGAAACCCAATTTTGTAGAAGGTCCACCAATGGAATGTCTACAAGTGATTTCCATTAACCTTTGAGCCCTTCGAACAACACTCGTCATACACCATCTAATGTCGATCAGTTCCATTTCCTCAGGATCTATTTGATCATAGTCCTCTTTGGTAAGATTAGTGTTCCCGATCTTCCCAGCTACTAAACTTTCATATGATTCCAGAATTGAGGCCAGGAATACCATTTGTTGTTTTGCAGTTTCTTCATTAAAATTCTGGGCATTGTTCATATATACTGCAATGTTACATTGAAACACATTCTTCGGAACAGACTGTTGCTGCTAGCTTGGAGTGGATGAAGAAGTACCCCTGTGATATCCACTGCTTGGAGTTGGACTGTTGTTTGGTCTTTCTTCATTTGCTGTGTTCGAGTTCTCAGCTGAGAATGCAGTTTTAGGAGACACAGTCTTTGGAATCATGCTTCCCCGGTAATACAGATCAACATTTTTGTAACGCCCTGCGTTTTCAAACTTCAAGGCGTTACCATCAGCTCTCTTTGAAAATTCTTGATTAACCACACAAGCTCTCTTTGAAGATTCTTCAATCACATTTCTTCCATGTGCAGTTTGTGCCTGATGTTGTTGTTCTTGAATTGGTTGTTATTGAGCAACTTGATGGTAGATGGCCTTTCGGTAGTAATCATTGTTGTTGTTGAAAGGATTTTGAGCTCCACTTGCTTCTCGATTGGTGCACTCCCTCTTGAAGTGTCCTTTTTCCCTGCAACGAAAACAAGTGACTTTAGATTTATCAAAACCTAAAGTAGAAATGTTAGCTTCTCGAAGATCATTTCTTCCTGTGATCTGCTTGAATTTCTCAGCTCTCCTCAACACACTGGCCAAACACCATTTTATATCCATTAATTCCATCTCTTCAGCATATATTTAATCGTAATCCTCTTTTGTAAGCATTGGATTCCCAATCTTTCCTGCAACAAAACTGCTGTAAGATTCCAAAACCATTCCTAACAAAGACATGTGATTCTTAGCAACTTCCTCTGAATAATCTTGATCATTTTCAAGATTTAGAACAATATTGCATTGAAGTTTTCTCCCATTCTTTGTTGCTAAAATGTTCGGATCAAATGATGGAAATGATGAGAAACTTGTCTTGCTGTTTGATCCTGTTGATGAACTTCCAGATGAACCTTTAGCATTGAATGCAGTTTCCACTTTTGGAGAAAAATTTGTGGTTTTCTCATTCAACCCAGTTTTGTAATACAACCCAATATCCTGTTCACCATCAAAATCTTTCATTCTGACTATCTTCCGTTGCTCCATCCCTTGAGCTTCCAACTTTTCAATGAATTTACTCAAAGTAAGCGTGTTGAAACCTTTCTTGTTTCTGAGCATCATCAGATATGTGCCCCAAGTTTCGTGTGGTAATGCATCTGCTAATTTCTCTATCAGCTCTTCATTGTCTTTGTTGATGCTTACCCTCGTCATATTTACCAACAAATTGCAGTATCTTTCGATTATCTGCTTTGTGCTTTCATTCTTCAAACCACGAAACAAGTCAAACTCTTTTTTCAGAAGTGATTTCTTGGTTTTGATCATCTCTTGGCTACCAACAAACTTTGATCTTAACGCTTTCCAAATCGAGTACGAACTTCCATTGTGTTGCAATAAGACCATGATGTCTTCTTTCACATCTTGTTGTAGCAAACTCAGCATCATTTTCTCATTTTTGTATTTTCTTTTATCTTCAGCACTCATATCTTTGATGGCAATCTCTTCTTCATCGTCATTTAACGGTCTCACATACTTTGTCTCAACACATTCCCAAGCATCAAGATAGTTAGCTTGTACCCAGTTTTCGAAACGACCTTCCCAACCCTTATACTCTTCGATGTTCATGAGCTTGGGCGGTTTTTGCATAGTTCCTGTTTCATTTTCCAACATCGTATTCTGTGCAAGACTGATCGGGGTAACCGGGGTAGCGAATGCGTTGTAAAATTCTTCGTCCATTTTCAAATTTCAAGAAATTTTCAACCCTGCCTTTCAAGCGAAATATCCAAATACAAACAATAACTGTTCAAGAGAAATTACAAAGCACTGATTCAAGCAGAATCAATCAACAATGTTCAATCGAAATCTTGGTTCGAGCGGAATCACCAAGATTGTTCAAGCGGGATCAAATCTGAAGCTTAAAGCGGAATCAACCAAAAACTTCCAAGCGAAATACCGAATTTGAAGCGGGATACCACGTCTCGAGTGAAATCACAGAAATGTTTCAAGCGGAATATCAATTCTAAGCGGAATCAAGGTATAATCTCAAGCGAAATCAAGGTGACGTCATCATTCAATCGATCACTTTCAAGCGAAATAACTAAAAACTCGTGTTTTAGATCGAATTTTAACTTGAAACTTCTAAGGCATTGTTAAAACATGTTTGCGCATGTTGTGTGTGAATTTGAGCCAATTTTAACTGTAAACAGATTCTCAATTTGAAAAAGAAGGTGTAGAAATCAGAAATTGCAGCTGAATTGGTATGAACTCTTCCTCCTGAGCTCTGATACCACTTGTAGGATCGTTTTTAGACCCGAACGAGTCGATCAGAAGAGTTTATCTTAGTTTGAGCGGCGGAAACAAACAAACTAAGCTCAATTCAGCAAGTATTCTGTCACACCCCGACCACGTTAAAACAACAAACCGTGGCGGAAACGTCGGGGAGTGTTGCAACAGAATTATTGTTCCACAACCATGGTATCCAAATGTTTCGTTTTATTGAATTGTTATGTAATGTACATTGTCTTTAAACCTAAAACAAACATACTACACATTTTTTATAACTGTTTTTAAGTCACTAAGGACTCGTCCAGGTCCTATGTGACACAAGCTTCCTAGCAAACAACATCAAGCAATACCACCTGAAACATATGTAAAAAAATTCAGCAAAGAAATGCTGGCGAGTACATAGGTTTTATGGGAGTATCGGATTTGTTAGTACAATAACGTCTGTAGCTTCCGTCAGCATGTAGTCATGTTTTGTATATTTGTGAATAGTTTATGTTTGTATGTATGTTTGTAAAGCAAGTCAGGATATGGCACGTCATTTTGTTAAGTGCTGACTTTTGTTGACCATGCTAACCGATTGGCTAGCCCAGCCGATTGAACAGGCCAACCGATCGAACAGCATGTTCGATCGAATAGCAGGTCAGCCGATCGACTAGCCCAGCCGATCGGCCAGCACTCACTCTATCCTGACTGTGCCTATATATAGCTGCTCGATCAGCTCATTTGTAACTTTTCATACTTTCACTCTCTGGCAAACTCATGTCCGTCTGAACTCTCTAAGGAGCTTGTACATTTTCACATTCAATTAATAGAGGATCAGACAGTAATTCAGAGTTGAATTTGTTCTTGTATATCTGTTGTGTGATTCAATGAATTCCGCGCATTAATCATATCCGATTCAACTAAGTTTCCGAACAAGAGGATCCTATCCTAGGGACCAACAAGTGGTATCAGAGCTTCAGGAAGCTGAATCGAGATCTACGAAGACGAATTCACCGGAATTCGAGCCTTGCTTGTTATTTTAGAGACGAATTCATCGGAATTCGAGCTGTGTTTGCTGTTTCAGAGACAAATTTCACTAGAAATTTGTTATATTTGTCGTCTCGACTCAAATTTCACCGGAAATTTGACAGATTCTTCTACTTTCTACTCAGATCTAGCTTTATTTCTCATTTTGTCACCTTAAAATCGGAAAAACTTAAAATTGAGAGTGTTTTTACGATTAAAATTTGATAAATATGCTAATCGATTCGTAATCATCAGAAGTACAATCCTTCAAGTTTTCATAACAAAATTCAAACTAAAACATGTTCAAATTCATCAAAAACTATGAAAAACTGTTCTTGTTTGCTGACGTCAGCCGTTCGGACGACATAGCTGTTCTTAGACTTGCTGACATCATCAACCTGTTAGTGTAACCGTTCGAACAATTTCAGTTAGATTCCATTCAGAGAGTGTTGCTCACATCATCAGTGTTAGTCGATCGAACAAGCTAATCGATCGGACAGCATTGTTGATACTTGATATTTGCTACTTACGTCATATTGCTAGCCGATCGAACAAGCCGATCGATCGGACAGTAATTGATTGCTAATTACTTTCTTCTGTTTGTCATTCGATCGAACTAGCTAACCGATCGAACAAGCTAACCGATTGAGGGTGTGCTGATCGATCGAACAAGCCATTCGATCCAAGTGCATTTGTGTTAGATTCTTTTTAATAACAAAAATTTTTCTAAGGGTTTGTTAACTGTTTCAGGTACTTTGAAAATGGAGGAATTCATGAATCCTTTTAGTGAGATATATGCATTCCTGGAAATTCTGGAGATGATACATCAAACCGAACGAATGAAAACTCTCTAAGTGCAAATAAGACATTGTCCGATGCCTTAAGCGTAGAAAGTGCATATGGAACGTATAATAAACCACCAAAGCTGATGGCAATTGTCACACCCCGACCACGTAAAACAACAAAACGTGGCGGAAACGTCGGGGAGTGTTGTAACAGAATCATTGTTTCACAACCATGGAATAAATAGTTTCGTTTTATTGAATTATTGAACTAAATGTTTTGATACAAATTTGATAAATATAACTATTATCCTCCAAGTTTTAAAGTCGCTAAGGCCTTGTCCATTCCTATGTGAGAATACACCAATATCATCATCAAATGCCATCAACTAATGTACCTGAAACACATGTGAAAATAGGTACGTCAGCATAAAAATGCCGGCGAGTACATAGGTTTTGTATGAGTTTCAGATTCATGGCTCGTTTTACATATTGCAATACTTATTTAAAAACCTTGTTTTGAAAAGTATAGTATTGCGACACAAATAACCAACTCAAATCAAATTGGTTATATTTTATAAAAAAAATCTCGTAGCCATGATTCTTAACCCCAAAACATTTGTTTAATTAAATCCAGATTTGTAAATCGTTTATGGAATAAAACTCGAATAGTATAATATATTGTTGGAAAACCTTGTATTACAACTTTGTTTTGTTTACCATTGCCCAAGTGATCTAGATAACGCAACGATATATAATGTATTAAAAGCACTTATATATAGGAAGTACCAGCGGCGTATCCACCATGCTTTTAACACATTATACCCGCCCCGTTATCCAATCACTTCCCTAACCCAACGGTTCAAACAGATTCAAACAGTTCGTGTCAATCAACGGTTACAAACGGTTCACATAGTCAAATGGTTACAAACGGTTCACATAATCCAACGGATCATCTAATCAACGGTTACAAACGGTTCACATAATCAACGGTTACTAACGGTTTACATAGTCAAATGGTTACCAACGGTTCATATGATCAAATGGTTACAACGGTTCAAATGATCATATGGTTACAACGGTTCAAAATGTAAAACAATGTGTCCATATGCTGGATGAGCATATGCGACAAAATGTAGTATATGGAAATCAATGTGCTAGCATGTTAAGTGAACATACATAGCAAAACATAATGAAATCGTGTACTAATAATGTACTATTGAACATAGTAAGTATATGATATAAAAACATGGGAAACATGAAAGTATCAAGTAGGCACATGTGTTCCACCCCAAAACAGTTTGAAAACAGTAAAAGAGGGGACTATGTACTCACCTGAGGGTGCTTAGAAGTCTTGAACAACAACCAAGCAAAGCTAGAGTGATTAGGGAATCAAACGGCACCCTATATAGGTAACTATGTAAATAACCGGACCTAAATCGGGAGATAGGATAGAATGAGGTTCTATAAATCAAATGAGTAATTGAACTCATATGGTATGATTTAATAGACCCTACATTCTGATTGAAAGGCCTACCTAAGTGCTTTTGACCCGTTTCGACACGTTATGGTAACATAAGCTACTATAAGGCGTCGTTAGCGTAAAACTATGTTCGGATGGTTAACTATGTGCTATGCCAAGTCTTACATGCCCAATTATCCCTAAACATGTTACTAAATCAGATTACTTGTCAAAAATATGTTCACATAGGCAAAAATACGGATTTTAGCTTCAAAAGGGCATTTTGGTCATTTCCTATGGGCATACAAGCTAACAAGCAAATGACTAACCAATCCTATGTGATCATAAGGTATAACCTCAGTGGTTATTCCCTATGCAACTATAATCACTAACTAAGCTTGGTCGGATCCTAAAGATCGACCAAACGGGTCGGGTTCGAAAGGCTAAGCGGTGGTTTAGACCGCTTACCTCACGACCGTAAACAAGCACAAACTAATAGTGTCGTGTTAAACATGTCAAAACATGTTTAACCTACTGATTTGGTATCAAAACAAAGTGTTTTGATACCCTAAAGTAGTTCCGAGGCAAAATGCGTGCTAAAACGCATTTTGACCGAAACTTTGACTCGACACTACAACTAGATAACGTGGTAATCAGCGGTTATAATCGCGAAGGATTATAACTATCGTGATTACAATCACGTGTCAAAGTTCAATTGAACTTTGACTTGACCAATTGATGGTCAAAACCGAAAGTCAAACTGTTGGCCAAACTGTTTGACTTTCTGCACTATATAAGGAAAAAGCAAGAAAAAGAATGAAAGAAGGCTCACAATAGTCCTTGCTATCTTTTCTACAAAGAAGACAAGTCCCAAATGCTTGAGAGAGAGCTCCAAAGCAGATGTGAAAAGAGGAAATGAGGAATGAGCAAAGAATGAATGAAATGGATGGGCTATTTATACTTGTGGTGATGCTCTAGGATCATCACAAGTGGTTTGTTTAGCCATTAAGGAATAAATCTCATCCATACAAGTGTTAGGAGCAGGTGCAAAGCCTTGGAGAACACTTAAACTTGCTCAACACACCAAGAATTTACCAAAACAGCCCCTGAATTTGTAAACAGATGCTGAAAACACACTTTCTGCCCAGATGAGGCGCTCGCGTAGCGCTAGGGCATAGGCCTTAGGGCTCGCGCTACGCTAGCATGTATCAGGTTCAGCAAAGTTTCAAAATTGACAGAAATGGTCCCTGCACGTGTTTAAAGCCTTTTTCGATGCGTTTAAACCCCGTTAACCTCATTTCAAGGCTCTAAAATGAAGTTAAAGCATAGGGGACTCAAAACATGCTCAAAAATATCTCGGATGTCGGTTCGTTTGGTCGTACGGTCACGTTGTTCGGTTATTTACGACGAAACTCGAACGGACGCGAAAACGATCCAAATTAAGCGACGAATGGAATTTTTTTGCATGGCGATCACTAAAACAAAAATATTTTAGTGTGTACAAAAAATTTTGGATGTCCAGATGTGTCCAGAACGTAAGATATGCGCGAAAATGCAAACTTACGCCGTTTATGACACTTTTAGTCCCTGTAAGATCATATAAGCATGTTTTCACACACCGAACCTATCAAAGCTTATTTCTAAGCCATATTTAGGTTATATATGGTATGTTTAACTTATGATCAAGTTCCGGACTGTTCGACACCATACGAATCGGTATAGTTTCGCAGTTTGACACAAATAGTCCCTGCGATCGAATAAACTTGATTTCGGCATACCAAACCATCCAAAACTTATTTCTAAGTTATGTAAAGGTTATTTAAGGTATGTTAAGCCTTTGTCACTATTCCGGAGTGTTTGTTGCATTAAACTGGTTATATTTACGCATCAGATCGTGTATAACCTTCCAGAAAGCGACTTAAAGCCCGAAATCGAACAAGAATTGATATGTGCAAATGATACACATATTTTCACAAATTCCCAAGTATGAAATACAAAATTTCATTGGTTTGGCATTTGTTTGACGGTCACAGTGACACAGGTGTCACAGCAATCGAAGAGTATAACAGGTAGGCCAAAAGATTCGATGAATGGCTGAAAGCTTTCGCTTACCCAAGCTGGCAAAGCATAAAGAACGGTTTCAACAATGGAAGAGAAGACGTTGAGAACTTATCAGAAAGTGAAGAAATAGAAAATTTTGTGGCTGAGCATAAGTGCATAGCATTGATAAACCAGTCAGTGAGAGAAGACATAATCTCATTGATTGAATACTCAAACGCAAAAGACCTTTGGGAGAAATTAAAAGTTAAATGTGTTGGTACTGCAGAAATTATCAAAACCAAAAAGAAATTATTAAAAAAGGAATTTGATTTGTTCGGATGTCTAAAGAATGAGTCCGTTCCTAAAATGATTAAACGATTTGGGCATCTAAAGCTGGAGTTGGCAAGACATGGAGTCATATATTCCCAAGAAGAGCTAGTTGACAAGTTGTTTGACTCTTTGCCAGATGAAATGGACTGGCAATATTTTGCATTGATGATCAAGAATACAATCAAGTCAGAAGAGCTAACGGTTGATTTGCTGATAGAGAGACTATAAAGTCATGTGCTAGACATAAAGAAAACAAATAAAGTCAATCACTCTTTATATCAGTAAAATGTGGAACTCTGTTATCCAAAGAACATGATTCGAAAGACAGCATCTCCCAAAACAGCCTTCACAGCAGAAAGTTCACAATCAAAGAATCAAGAAAGTTCTCACAGTGGTTTTCATGGAGGAATGTCATCAAATGCTTCAAGCCAAGGATCATCTTCTAGTACTTCAAGTCAATAGCAATCAGCACCAAAGAATGTATTTCAATGCAATATCGTTGTGGATTTGAAAAATGGTCAAAATTTCAGTGAGGAATCAGCTAAGCAACAAATGGTCTTCTTAGCTTCAGTGCTTGAATCTTATGAGAGTCTTGTGGCTGGGAAGATAGGCAACACCAACCTTACGAAAGAAGACTATGATCAAATCGATCTGGAGGAAATGGAACTGATCGATATAAGGTGGTGCATGGCCAGTGTTGTTAGAAGAGCTCAACGCTTCATGGAAATCACTGGAAGGAAGTCAATTGGTGGACCTTCTACCAAGTTGGGTTTTGATAAATCCAAGGTGACATGCTTCAAATGTATGCAGAAAGGTCACTTTAAACGGGAGTGCAGAAACGATTATGCTGATGACTCTGCTAATCCGTTCCGAGAAGATTAATATAAGAAAGCAATCTATCATCAGAATAAGTCAGAACCTCCCAGGTTGAAGCAGATTGAAGACAAAGAGAAGTCTAGAGCTCTTGCAGTCATTCATGATGATGAAGGATATGACTGGAGTGAGTTATTGCCTGAGGAAGACGCAGTTGGTTATGCGTTTGAAGCAACAAAGATTGTTCCGTTTAAAGATAACAGAACGGAAAAAGAAAAGTTTGTGAACAAAAGAATGAAAGCCCAAACAAGAATAAGCAGAATCTACAACACTTACAAAGAAGCAAAAAGGGCAAAAAGATGGGATGCCGACAGAGAATGCTATCTTGATCCACAAGGAAATATCGCAGTGAATCCTGATTCCATTAGTGTTGATGCACTTATTCAGCAATTCGCTGAAGAAGAAGAAGAAGAAGCCAGACAGAAAGAATGGTGGGGAGGCGGTGAAGAGAAAGTGGAAGAAAAAGAAGAAAAAGTGAAGATGGCAGAAAAGATGCAGCAGACAAAGAAGATTGATGATGGGTTGATAGATACATCACAGGAGCTCACAGCTGAAAATCTGATGAAGATGGCTGACAAAGTTCTTGCTGCAAAGGAACTGGAGGTAGATTCTAGTTCTGGAACTGAGTCAAAAAGCCAGGTCAGTCAGATTGATACGAATCAAGTGTCAGGTAAGAAAGTTAAAAGTGAAAGTGACTGCAAGAATTGCATGAAAAACTGCAAAGATTGTAGTACTATTACTTACCTTAACAACAAAAAGGTTGAAGATCTCACAAAAAGAGTTAGAGAGGTTGAGAATCAGATCTTAAACCGGGATAAAATGTTAAAAGCTTCAAACGATCGTGCAAAAGCGTTAACTGAAAAAATTGGAAGTGATAAAAGTGACATAGAAAGAACTAAGAAAGAAAATGAAAACCTCATTCATGAAAGTCGTCACATCACTGAAAATTTTGAGAAGCTTAAACGAACGGTTAAAGATTCTGATGAACGAAATGGTAAAACAACAAAAGAAAATCTTCAACTGTCGAATGTGCTTAGGGTGAAAGAAGAGTTAATCAATAAACAATTGGATGAAATTGCTTCAATTTCAAGAAGCAATAATTGAAAATAAACGCATCCAATTGAAATTAACCAGCTACAACTCCGCAAGTTTTGTTTTGCAGCACATTGTTCCCAAACCTATCGGGAAAAACAAAGCAGGCGAAGATGTATTTTCGGATGGAATAGGGGTGGGATATCATCAAGTTCCACCACCAGTTTTAAACACTTTTTCAAAGAAAAAGTCAGGGCTGGTTAATGATGAAGAAGATTTAAAAGAAATAAAACTTCCAGAGTCAATTGATGTCACATTTTCGTCATCATCATCTGATGATAGTGTTCAGACTGATATTGTTAAAAGCATGGCAGAAAGTGTTTTGGAGTCTGATTCAAATGAAGATGATGAGTGTTTCTTGAACAATTACATTCCGAAACTCAAAACCAAAAACAACTTAAATGACGAACCTAATCTTGTCATGTACAAGATGTTGGGATCGGATAAGTTGTTTTCAGATTCCGAGTTTCCACTGGAGAATGTAAATGTTGATAAATTGACAAATGTGTTCAAATTGACAGAAATTGATCTGTCTGAGGTGAAAAGCTTGAAACAAACAAAGAGGAAAATGAACTTTGAAAAAGATAAACCTTACTACACAAAACCTGTTGTACCTTCGCATGCTCATAACAAAAATCAAAACAGATGGCCGAATGGTTATCAGGGGGGTAAGAATTATCCAAGAAAGAATGGTCAAAACAAACGATCTGTTGAGAAGAAAGTATTTGTGAAAGGTTCCAGTTCGAGTTCACTTTCTGAAGAAGAACCTAAAATCTTTTCAAAATCAAACAAAGAATTCTTTGAGGAAAAGAAGGTCTCACAATCTCAGTCTGAAGACACAAATAGGGTTGTTGACACCCGAACATGCTTCAAATGCAATCAAGTTGGACATATTGCACGAAAGTGTACCAATTTGAAGCCTAAGACTGAAGTTGTTGAGAGTCTGAAAAAGAAAGATGATGTGAAAGGGAAAACACCAATGTTTGTTGAGAAAAATGTTTTGAAAAATGAAAACGCAAAATTCAAAACTGAACCTACTAAAAATGACAGATTTTACAAAAGAGTTGCCTCATCTCAACAAATTTGGAAGCCAAAAGGTGATGAGCCGAAAGCAAGATCTTCAAAACCAAAGGTTTCTGAGACTGAAAAATCATCATCTTCGACCAAGAAGATGTATGTACCTTTGGATTTGTTTGAGAAACTGCAGAAACAAAAATCAACTTCTGAAAAGAAGTATGTGGTGAAGAAAGACCAATAATCTGGTCAACCTCCGAAAAAGGATGCTCCTTTATTCAAAGAGGTTGAGATTGGGTCTGAGGAAAGCTTAAAGATAAATGACAAAAATTTTCCACCACTCTACACAAAAACAACTCGCATCAATGTCAAGTTACCCGAGTCAAAAGAGGCTTGGATAGCATCAAAATCTAACTAAATATTTTTGAAATGTGCAGGGGCTTCCGAGATCCGTTTCACGTTGGATTATGGATAGTGGAGCTTCTCGACACAAGACAGGAAAGACAGCATTGCTGTACGACGTGAAGAATATCAATGGAGGTTATGTTGGATTCGCGGGTAATCAAGGTGGTAGGATTATTGGTGAAGGAACGCTGTTAAATGGGATTTTGACATTTGAAAGAGTTAATTACATTGCTGAGCTGGAGAATAATCTGCTAAGTATCTTGCAGATTTGTGACAGGATGTATACCACTTACTTCACTGATAAAGAGTGTTTGATCTTAAAGCCAGGATTTCTTGTCCCTGAGGAATGGATCATCATGAGGGCACCAAGAGTCAATGATCTATACATGTTGGATATGAGTGTAGCAATGACAACCACGGGTCAGGCTCATTGTTTTGTGTCAAGAGCAACTGAGAAAGAATCGAGATTGTGGCACCGCAATATGGGGCATATACATCTAAGAAAAATGAATCACTTGGTGCACAATGATTTAGTTACAGGAGTTCACATCAAAGGTGTTCATCTGGAAGGGGAGTGCATTAGCTGTATTAAAGGGAAGCAGAAGAAAAAGTCACACCCCAAAAAGCAAGTCAGTTCAGTCTCAAGACCACTAGGAAGACTTCACATGGTTTTGTTTGGTCCTGTGAATGTCAAAAGCATTACAGGAGATTACTACTGTTTGGTCGTTACTGATGATTATTCCAGATTTTCTTGGGTATCTTTCCTAAAGACGAAGGATGAAACATTTGATAGTTTGATGGCGTTGTTCAAGAAGATTGAGAATCTGTACCAGAGGCGTATCAGAAGAATTAGAAGTGATAATGTTACTGAATTCAAGAACAACAAGATGGAAGAATTCAGTGACGAACGAGGTATATTGCATGAGTTTAGTGCTCCGTACACTCCGTAGCAGAATGGAGTCGCAGAACGCAAAAACCGGACACTAATCGAGACAGCTAGAACAATGATCGCAGATTCTAAACTTCCGATAAATTTTTGGGCAGAAGCTGTTTCCGCCGCATGCTATACGCTCAACAGAGTTCTCACTGTCAAGAAATTCAACAAAACATGCTTTGAGTTGATCAATAATCGCAAACCAAATTTGAAGTATCTTGAACCGTTCGGGTCACCTTGTACGGTAATAGAACCTTTTGGAAAGTTTAGTCCGAAGTGCATTGATGGTATATTTGTTGGATATGCAAGTCTTATGCGACGTGTCTTCGTTCCAAGTGAAAAGCGGATTATTGAAGCTGCAAATGTTGAATGTCAAGGTCATACGATGCCGCCATAGAATCCTGGAGATTCATGGCGTTATCACTACGACACTCTGTGGGATTCGTTTGATGTGATGGAAGAACCTGAAGATGAAGAAGATTTCTTTGATGAGTTGGATATTCTTAGAGATTATGAGTCATCTGAGGAAAGATTTCTAGCCAAGTATTCTAGGCGATCACAGCAAACTTCAAATGACAATGAAGCAGGTCCTAGTAATGTTGGAGAGCATGATGATACTACACAAACTCCCGATATTCAGACGGCAACAAATGATGATTTAACATCTGATATCGGTCCAACATTTGATCATGGTGATTCAGTGTCTGAGGGGGAGGAGATCCAGATTTTAGATAAAACAAATGCTATCAGCGAACAAGGTGCAAATCAAAATGTCACTAATCTGGAAGGCAATGTAGACGTTCCGAGTGAAGTAATGCCGAGAACTCTTTCATATCATCCTGAAGAGCTGATCATTGGAGAGCTGCAAACAGGCGTTCGCACCAGACATTAAATTGACCAAGGACTTACAAGTTTTTATTCTACAGTAGCACCTTTACAAACTGAATTTTCATTGAGTTGTTTTATTTCGCAGATCGAACCTCAAACTTACAAAGAGGCACTTACTGAAGATTCGTGGGTCAACGCGATGCAAGAAGAGTTGAACCAGTTTGAAAAATTGGGTGTCTGGAAACTGGTGGATCTGCCTGATGGCCACAGGAAAATCAACACCAAATGGGTGTTCAAGTGTAAGAGAGACGATAGAGGAGTTGTTGTGCGAAACAAAGCTCGACTCGTGGTCCAGGGCTTTAGTCAACAGGAGGGAATCGATTTTACTGAAGTATATGCTCCTGTGGCACGACTAGAAGCCATCAGAATTTTCCTGGCATTTGCGTCTTGGAAAAACTTCAAAGTATATCAATTAGATGTTAAATCGGCGTTTCTTTATGGGAAGGTCAAAGAGGAGGTTTATGTCGGACAGCCACCAGGCTTTACCGACCCAATCCACAAGAACAAAGTTTATTTGCTGGACAAAGCACTGTATGGCTTACACCAGGCCCCGAGAGCTTGGTACGAGACTTTGTCTCAACACCTTCTAGCCAACAGGTTCACTCGTGGAACAGTGGATGCCACTCTCTTCACTAAAGAGGTCGACAGACATCTTTTGATAGTACAAATATATGTGGATGATATAATCTTTGGGTCAACGAACGAGAACTTGTGCAAAGATTTTGAACAAGTTATGAAGCAAAAATTCAAAATGTCATCGATGGGGGAAATGAAGTTCTTCTTAGGGCTCCAAGTTGAACAACTACCTGAGGGAATTTTCATTCACCAGACGAAGTACGTTCATGATATTCTAGAGAAATTTGGAATGTCAGGTTCTACTCCTGCTGCAACCCCTTTAGCAACAAATCATGGGATTCACCCAGATCTCACCGGAGACAGGGCAGATGAAACACTCTATCGTTCCGTGATCGGTTCATTGATGTACTTAACTGCTTCAAGACCCGACATTATGTATCCCACATGCCTCGCAGCAAGATTTCAATCTAACCTAGAGCTTCGCACATGATCATTGTGAAGAGGATATTACGCTACCTGAAGGGAACTCCATCGTTGGGGTTGTGGTATCCTAGAAAAGGCGACTTTATGCTCGAAGGGTATTCCGACTCGGATTTCGGATGCTGCAAAGTCAATGTAAAATCAACAACTGCAGGATGCCAGTTCTTTGGACCTCGCTTGGTTACCTGGCAGTGTAAGAAACAAACGTCTATGGCGCTATCCACATGCGAAACGGAGTATGTGTCTGCCAGCAGTTGCTGCTCTCAACTCCTGTGGATACAGCAACAGATGCGGTATAACCTTAGAAGGTTATTCCCTATACAACTATGGTCACTAAACATGCTTGGTCGGATCCTAAAGATCGACCAAACGGGTCGAGTTCGAAAGTCTAAGCGGTGGTTTAGACCGCTTGACTTACGACTCTAAACAAGCACTAACTAAAAGTGACGAGCTAAACATGTCAAAACATGTTTAACCTACTGATTTGGTGTCAAAACAAAGTGTTTTGATACATAATAGTAGTTCCATTGCAAAATGCGTGCTAAAACACATTTTGACTGAAACTTCGACTCGTCACTACACCTAGTCAAATTTGGTAATTCAGTAGGCATAGTCACTAGGGACTATAACCATTGTGATTACGCTCACGTTGCGAAGTTCAAATGAACTTCTCGTTGACCAACTCGTGGTCAAAGCTGAAAGTCAAACTATATTTGACTTTCAAACTAGGAAAGCAATAAAAAGAATGAAATAATGCTCACTATGGGTCCTTGCTATCTTTTCTACAAGAAAAACAAGTTCCAATCAGTTGAGAGAGCTCCCAAACCAGATTGTAGAGAAGAGAGGAGAGAAATGAGCAATGAACAAATGATTGGGACTTGCTATCTTTTCTACAAGAAAAAACAAGTTCCAATCAGTTGAGAGAGCTCCCAAACCAGATTGTAGAGAAGAGAGGAGAGAAATGAGCAATGAACAAATGTTAAGGACTGATTGGGAGACTTGTTCCCCACACAAACCTCATTTCAAGGCTCTAAAATGAAGTTTGTTGGTGCATGCATCTGTCGACTTCGTCTTGTATCGAGTCTTAATATTAGATTGTTAGATCAGGGCACGTTTTACGAGAAAACAGGAGATTGTATGTGTTTTAGCTGATAGTTTCGCTTATAGGGACACATAGGAGAGGTTTCGCTTATGTGTCATTGTAGTTCCGCTTGAGTGTCAGTTTGAAGGTTTCGCTTGTGTGTCAATGTATGTTGAAGCGGAACCTTGAACACTATATATAGCCTGATAAGCGAAACAGTTGAAGAGTTCTTGAAAACTGTACCGAAGTGCTGCCGGTCCAGGATTTGAATGTAAACTGTCAGAAATCAATGCAAATAGAAGTTTAAAGTGATTTGCTAGCTGTTCCTAAGTCAAATACTTATTTTCTGCATCTGTATTTGATAGAATATCCTATGAACCACTCGTTCGGGTCGAGACACGATCCTACAAGTGGTATCAGAGCTTCAGGAGGAGGAGTTCTGCAGAGAATAGCTGGAATTTGTCAAGATTTCCTACTTCTACACCTTCTTTCTTCAGTTCAGACATTTTCACCGGTCAAAATCAGCTCAAAATTTCACGGATTGTGTGAAATAGGATATAGACAAACCCTGGAAAGTTTGGTGTTAAAATTCGCATTAAAAATGGGTCAAAACTGCTCGTGAATCGGTTCCGCTTTTTCGGACACTCCATAGTTCCGCTTTTAGATACACTTCATCAGGAGGTTCCGCTTCAAAGAACGTGTTAGTTCCGCTTATTGTTACATAATTTCAGAGGTTCCGCTTCAGTGACTCAGTGGTTTCGCTTCAAAGTTCCGCTTCTAAGACACTTTGTTGTAGTTCCGCTCAAGAGTTCCGCTTGAACAGACAGTTTCGCTCTTCTGTACCAGATAGGTCCGCTTCAAGGACCATTGAAGTTTCGTTTATTGAGACAAAACATAGTTTCGCTTCAGTGAACATTTCAGAAGGTTCCGCTTATTTGAACAGTCTGTGGTTCGCTTATTTGTACACTCAGTAGTTTCGCTTCAGTATACAAAAGGTTTCGCTTTTAAGGCTGTTGTGAGAATTTGATAAAATTTGAAAATGGACGAGGAATTTTTCAATGCATTCGCTACACCAGTTACCCCAATGAGTATTGTTCAAAGCACGATGTTGGGAAACGAAACGGGAACAATGCAAAAACCGCCCAAACTATTGAATATCGAGGAATATAAAGGATGGCAAGAACGGTTTGAAAATTGGGTACAAGCAAACTACTTGGATGCTTGGGAATGTGTGGAAATGAAGTATGTTAGACCAAAGAACGACGATGATGAAGAGGTTGCAATTAAAGATTTGATTGGAGATGATAGGAAGAAATACAAAAACGAGAAAATGATGTTAAGTTTGCTACACCAAGCCATAAAGGAAGATATTTTAGTGTTATTGCAGCATAATGGGAGTTCATATTCGATCTGGAAAGCGTTAAAATCAAAATTTAAAGGAAGTGAAGAGATGGTTAAAAACAAGAAATCACTTCTAAAGAAAGAGTTTGATTTATTTCGTGGATTGAAGAATGAAACTACAAAAGAACTCATTGAACGATATTGTAATTTGGTAATGTGCATGAAAAGATTGAGCATCTCAAAAACAAATGATGAACTGCTTGAAAAATTGGCTGATGCATTACCCTATGAAACTTGGGGAATGTTTTTGATGATGTTGAGAAACAAAAAGGGGTTTAAAGACTTGACATTGAGCAAATTCATTGAAAAGTTAGAAGCTCAGGAAATGGAGCAGAGAAAGATTATTAGAATGAAAGATTTTGATGGTGAACAAGATATTGGATTGTATTACAAAGCAGGGGTGAACTCGAAATCTACAAATCTTTCTCCAAAAACAGAGACTTCTTTCAATGCCAAGAATTCTCCTGGAGGTTCATCATTAGGATCAAACAGCAAAACAAGTTTCACATCCTTTCCGTCTTTTGATCCAAACATTTCAGCAACGAAAAATGGGAGAAAACATCAGTGCAACATTGTTTTAAATCTTGAAAATGATCAAGATTATTCTGAAGAAGTTGCCAAAAATCAAATGTCTTTATTAGGAATGGTTTTGGAATCTTATACTTGTTTTGTTGCAGGTCGTATCGGGAATCCACTGTTAACCAAGGAAGATTACGACCAGATAGATGCTGAAGAGATGGAGCTGATGGACATAAAATGGTGCAGGGAGAAAGGTCACTTCAAGAGGGAGTGCACTAACCGTGAAGCAAGTGGAGCTAGAATCCTTTCAACAACAACAATGATTACTATCGAAAAGCCATATATCACCATGTTGGTCAACAATCATCTCAACAACATAAACATCAAGCTCAAACTGCACACGGAAGAGATGTGATTGAAGATACTGGAAAAAGAGCATGTGTGGTTAATCAAGATGAAAAGAAGTTATTCAACTGAGATAAATATATTCCAGATAATGCAAAAGCTTGTTTGATTGATCAAGAAGATGAAAAGCTACCCGAGGGATTTACTGGGAGAATTTCTCCTGAGATAACTATATTCCTGATCAAGCTACAGATCATACAGCTTTTGTTGCCAGAATTGAAGAAGACAGTGATAGCGATGATGGCACTAAGTATTATGCAAAAAGAATGGCTGAACATTTGAAACAAATGGCAGAAACTGATAGTGTAGATGAGAAAGTCAAGAAGAAAAAGAAGAAGATGAAAACACCGGTGAGTAGTGATGATGAAACAACTCCGGTGATTCGAAAGAAAGTGAGAGTTCCAAAGTTCAAGATTGATGAAGAAGCTGTTGCTAAAAAGAGTCCAATAATTTGTGAAAATTGTGAAGTTGTGAAGAAACAAAATGGTTCTTTGATTCACAATATGAACAGATTAAAGGAATCTTATGATGTGCTCAACAAAACAATGAACATGTACAATAACACAATTGAAGAACAAGCAACTGCGATGAAGACACTTCAAGGAGCTTTCATGGTCAAACAAAAAGTTGTAAACAACTATATTGAGAAGTGTGCTGAACTTGAACAGAAATTGGAACTTCAAAGAATTGAAACTGAAAGAGTTAATCGTTTATTGAAAAGTTACTCATGTTCGTCTTATGTCATTGACAGGATTTATCCGACAGCTGATAGCTTGAAGGCATTTGAGGACAATGATGTAACTGAAGAAAAGAAAGGTTCTGAGGAAAATGTTGAAGAAAAGACTCTAGTGAAGAAGATTAAAAAGAAGAAAGACACTGAAAAGACGTCATCTGGTAAGAACCAAGGTGTCAGTTACAATAGATGTCCACCCCCGCTGGAAAATGGATATCTGGCTAGAAATCCAAACGATGAAAGAGTCAAAAAGGCAACAAATTTACAATGGGAGTCGGAGTCGTCAGTAAATTTGCCAGATAGTATTGATGTTGTGTTTACATCGTCTGACACTGATCAACAGTCTCAATTGATGAAGAAAGTCGTGGATCATGTGTTAGAAAACGATGAAATAGCGGAGCTCAAAGTCGGAGTTCGTGTCAGAGTTAAAGTCTGAGTCAAGCACTCCATGTCAAACAGAAAAACAGGGCAAAATAGTTTATGATAGAAAATTTCTGTTATCAAAATCTAATTTGGATGATGGATTGTTCAAAGTTGCCTACACTTTGAATCTGACAAATTATATTCTGATGAGGAATTTCCAATAAGAGGTGTCAAAACTGAATTGATAAACAAGGTTTTCACACTCACATAAATTAATATTTCTGAAATAAAAGACTGTCTTAGTGAAAAACCTAAAATATACACCTCAAGAGTACAACAAAGATTAAACAAGAAAAAGAATTACAGTTCTGGTTTAGGTTTCCAAAAGAAATCAAACCATAACGGTAATTTCAAAAAGAAAGGGTTAGGTTTTACTCATACAGAAAAATGAAAAATATATTCGTGATTTTAAATCCAAAATGTCATTTGTTTCAGGCACATCAACTGATGAAGAAGAAAAGAAAGATTTCTAGAGACAGTCAAACAATGAATTCCTTGCAAAGAAGCAAGATGATTTGAAGAAGATGGCTGAGGAGAATACAGATACGAGAACCTGTTTCCGGTGCAACACTGTTGGACATATTTCCCGAGATTGTTCTAAGGCAATACAATCAAAACAGGGAGTATCTCGTAAACTCAAAGAGAAAGTGGTTGAGTTCGAACCACCAATTGATAGAACCAAATTGTTTAAAGATTCTACATTTGAAATTGGTGAGAGTTCGAACAAGTTTTACAAGAAGAGAGCTAAATCTGACAACCAGAAATGGGTTGTTAAGAAGGTTGGTGAAAGCTCTAGCGATGATTCTGATAGGTCAAAATCAGAGGAGCTATCTTCGGGCGACGAAGCTGATTCCATAAAATCAGTTGAGCCACAAGTTGTTTCAAAATGTGAAGCTGATGTAAAAAATGAAAAGTCAGTTCCGATTGTGAATGATGAGGAGTTTCCATCACTTCGGGCTGAGAATTATAAAAAGAAAATTGGTAAAATTGAAATTTCTAACCAATTTTATAATGATAAAAAGGAATTTGATGCTGAGAAGGTCTTTAACCCCTAGGTAAAACATATCTTTGGCAAGATGATTGATCGAAAAGTCAAAGGGGTTAAAGAATTTTATGAAAAGAAACAAAGAAAGAAAATGTTGAACCATCCCTTGTTTGTGACTGGGATGGTACATATTATGAACAGTAAGTCTCGGGACTTGCCGCAGCTCACAGGTTGGTAAGCGTGGAGCATGAATCGGCATCTTTCTTAAGTTTTATTCGGTAACGTCAATCATACAAACGGTAAAGAGGTTTGTTTATGTTTGTTGGTTATAATTACAAGTGGTTTGATGATTTGATTGCATATGGTAAATCAAGGACATTAATTTGTACTTGTATTTTCCTACAACTGGTTGGAAGACAAGATGATGAACCACATCCCCGAACATTTGTTTGATAAACCTACAAGTGGTAAAATCAATCAAACTTATTTTCCGTAAAAACCATTTTGATTAAAACAAACTTAAGTGTTTTGAAATCTAAATGGGAAAATAGTTTGTTGATAGGGGGAGTTCTGATTGTTTATGTGCTAGTGAAAGGCGAATTGATGCAATTCGATATCGGTTGTCAAGGTTTGTACAGTTTGTTTTGTGTTCAAGTGTGTCTAGAGCTTAGATAGTTTTCAAATTTCTTTAGGGGGATTTGAAAATTTAATTTCAGAAAAATCCAAAAACATTAGAAAATTTGAAAAATACAAAAACATGAAAAACTGAAAAATGAGTTCTTGTTGCATAAAATCAAAATGTGATAAACAATCTTACTGCGGATGTGTCAGTAGGTTTTTGGACACTTAGTAAATTGAAACGAGATATAAACCTAATTCAAAGTTGCTTGATTCGTGGGTAACTATTCTTGAATATATGGGTAACCCCCGAAATCTTGTTTGAAAGGTCCCGTATTCTGAGATACTAGGTCTTTATACTCAGTGATATCTGGGGTATTATCCCGGGACTTCTGCTGTATGGAAATACTGACCTAGTCCCCGGATAATGCTCTCTGCAAAATGCTTGAAATTTGTGTGAAAATTTAAATGGATCAATATACTGATAATCTAGGTAAATTGTTTAGAACTGAAAATGTTTAAAGCTTAACGGTGTTAGTGATTTGTCACAAAACTGATATGATCCTCTTGTACAAACTCACAAAAATATTGTCTGTAAATATTTCATTTTTGCATTTTTTTTTGTTTTTCAAGCAGTGTCAGTTTTATCTTTCAGAAAATTAAAAAGATTTTAGTGTGTTTTAGCATAAATTTTTGAAAAAGTCAAAAAGATTTTCGACAACTGATATTGAAAAACAGATTTTCAAAATTCTATGTGCTAGATATGATGAACAGATGGTTTGAGAGGTTGTGATATTTTGATAAAATGATACAAATCTCAAGTGGTTCATCAGTATCTGATTGATTGATGTGTTTGCGATAGTCATGAAAACGCAAGGCTTTATGAATAACCAAGTTAATCAATGCACCTACCTCAAGATGAGTGGGAGCAATTTTGCTATCTAAGAAGTAAAGCTTCGTATAAAATGACAGTAAGCATTTTGACGAAAAGTGTGTCCGGACTGTAATTTGTAAGATGAGTTTCGTTGGTTTCAAATAGGAATATTAAATCACATGTTTGTAGGAAATTATTCATTGATGAAGAACGAGAAACTTAGGCATTTTAATTAAAACGATTTTGGGAGGTGACGGGCAAGTAAGTATGTTTGTATTTAAGTGAAAGATGGAAAATATAGTTTTAAACAGTAAGAAAGTGGTTTAGAATTCGAATGCATAAACAGATTTGATCGTAAACGAAGTGTGTATGAAAGACGAAGAATAACGGGGTATAATGGAGGTATAAAAGTGAACGATTGATCTAATAAACGAATGCGAGTATAGGAACAAATGTGGTCATGTTCTCATGTTTGATAGTAAGTAAGGTACGGGAAATTTTACTCGACATATATCAAGCTGCTATGGTACTACTTATAACGATGTTCTGAGCCTATAAAAAACAACATAAACTTATGAACATAGAGGATTAGAATAGGATATAATCCTCCAAAAAGTTAATGTAGGTGTTGAAATATCATTTGTTAATTATACTAAAGATGTTAATTATACAAAAAATAATTACAGTTTTACAACAATCAGTTAGAAATGACATAATTTCTTTGGTTCGATGAAGATACGATAAAACATCAAAATCTTTGTGGGCGGCTTTGAAAATTAAGTTTGATGGCGGGAAAGTTGGAGGCTCGAAGACAATCAGATACCTACGTAGCATAAACCACCTAAACTTATGAACATAAAGGATTTTGAAGAGGAGTTCAAAAACATAGATATAACAAACAAAGCCTGCTGACTATTTGTTTAACTATATTCCAGAAGTTTTTCAAGATATTGTTATTCTGGTGCAGACACTTCCCAACATTTTCTGAGATGTGAGATGTGAGATGTGAAAGTGATGATTTATTGAAAAGAAAGATTGAAGAAAAGATCAAATTAGAGAAGGTCGCAAGTCATGGTTTAAATCTATGCCCAGAGAAATCAAGATGTATCATCGGGGGATATTATTAGCTGGGGATGGATACGGGAGTTGAATGTGTGGGGTATCAAACGAGAATATGGAGTTCAATAAACATGCAAGATATCAAAAGTCTTCCATGATGGGATGTGCAAGAGTTGTGCAAGACAAAGATATTTGAAGGAGGGCAGTATTTTATGTTAAAAATACAGTTTAAGGTAAATATAGGTGAGAAAAAAATGAAATAGAAAAAAAAATAGAGTGATTCAGGTTTAAAAAAACACAAAAAAAACAAAACAAACAGGTATCGAACTAGGGACCTCTTGTGTATAAACAAGGGGTTTTACCACTACACCAGGCTCACTCTCATTGTTATAGGGTCCAAAGTAAATTATTTTATGGGGTCCATAGAAAATTTTATATACCGCTTCTACTACTTTTTGGGGTCCGTGGATTTGTTCCGCTTAACGTGGGTCACGACACAGCCAATGATTCAAAGAATTGGTCACGAGTTTGTTAATGATTCAAATCTCCCACGGCAATATGCATGCAAACTTTGATGCAAGTTTTAACATGCAATATTCTGATGCAGTTCAACGCGCCAGTAAATTTATATACTTATTATTACGCGTCCCCATAGCTGGTGTCAACCATGTAGATATCAGTAACTCTGAAACAAACTTAGTCCAAATAATGATCCAGCTCAACATATCAGTAACTCGTAACTCTGAAAGAAACCTAGTCAGAAAATATGATTTGGTTTTGCAGCCTCTTCATCCAAGTAAGCCATGGCAATGTTAACTTTGATGCAAGTTTTAAGACAGTAGCTGGTTATCAGAACATAATCAGTACTGACAATTAAATAGAATAGCCAGGGCATACATGTAAGAGAGTAGCTCGTAATCTAGAAATCGAGGAATGATGTATGTTAAAATAGCATACCAGTTAACCATAAGTTTTATAACCTT